>NC_028357.1:8291990-8335526 GCF_000741045.1 Vigna radiata var. radiata | reverse complement strand
AATTTAATTATTTTTAATTAAAAATAAATAAAAACTATTTACAATAAAATTATAAAAATCATTTATAATAATAATAATTCTATTAGTTTTTATTATCGGAAAGAAAAGTGAAGGAACATTAGTAGCGCATGTCTTAACTAGTATTTTATCGTATTAATAAGTTACTAAATATTAATTTAATTTAATTTAATTTCTATACACCGATATTTTATTTTATTTTTTACATTATCAAGTAGTGAAGTACAACTTTTAATAAACTTACGCTGATATTAGTAAGTGTGTTTAGGACACGGATTAAAAAATTCTTTGAAATGTGTAAAATAGCATTCTATGAATGTTTAGTGTGTTTTTAATAGAAAAAAAAGTTTTTTTTACCGTATTTGATAAAAAGTTGATAAGATAAATTAGAAGGAAAACAATTTACAAATAAAGCGAAATGAAATAAGTTTAGATAAGGAAAAATAACGTAAAGATGAATAAAAAATGTGTACGCAACACTTGTACAATATATCTTACAATTTTTTCTAAAATTATTTTTCATTTCTTTTTTCTCTCCAACTAAGCAAGTTATATTAATTTCATTATGATTCTTTTAACTAAAACCACAGATAATTCTTTAATCAATATCTTAAGACATTGATTAATATCGTTAACAAACTTATTAGTGATTTCTTATGAACTTGCATGTAAAGAAAAGGTAGCATAAACTACGTTTTGTTTTTTTCTTAACGTAAAACCACTATGAAATTATATTGCTAACAATGACTATTGTATTTATAATTATTTTAACTTCTTAACCAAACACCGCTTGCTGTAAAAAAGAAATATCAGTTATTCCTTTTGTTTCTGTTCTCCAATTGTCTAATATTATTTTAATTAGAATACATGTTAAATATAATTTAAATACTTTTGTTTTAATCATTTAAGAGAGTTTTTAAAAATAAAATTTGAAAACGTCGACACAATAATTAATCTTAATAATATTATCTTATCATACTTAAGTTCGGAATATTTTTTTAGAGCTATTAAAAAGGGTCAAATCCTACGGACCAACATGACTCACCACATGTTCAGATGGAGTTAAGTTTGAAAAAATTATATTTTTTTATGTGGGTCAGATTTCAACCCGACTCATGCCGGTTGAACCTGTGGTGGGTCAGATTGGCCCACCAACCCACCTACCTACTTTTATTTCATTAAAATTTAATTTTAAAAAAAAAATATTTATTATATTTTTTGTTTGAAAAAATTATTTAAGTTCTCTATTTTTAAAATTAATTAAACATCCATGTTAGAAGTGAAATTTGAGAGTAAAATTTGTTTAAATTTGAATTATAAAAGTTTGTAATTTTTTTATTTAAAAAAATTATAATTAAGTGGGTCAGTGAGCCCACCCATTTAGCCATCAATCTATGGTGGATCGGGTCGAGTTCAAATTCTTCTGGCTCGCTAATAAATGATTCGAGTTGGATTGTCTCACTAAGTAATCAACCCGTGGTAGGTCGGACCAAATCGAGCCGGATTATCTGTTTTGACAGCTCTAATTTTTGTTTTTCTTCATTTATGTTAGGTTAATGACCCATTTGAAAAATTGAACTAGATAAAAGGGAATATATGCTAGGAACAAATTTTGTTGCATATTTTAGATGTTGTCAACTTCTAAAAGGGAAGTTCCTCTATAGAATAAAGAATTTTAAACTTTAGACTTGAGAAGGAAAGAAAGAGTTGGAAACAAAATCTAACATTTTTCCATTATTTGACTCTATAGTTTGTGTTGGTTTGAAGAGCCACCAAGACCATGAAATGGATAACCACAATCTCAAGATTCACTTTTAAATAGATAGACACTATCCCACATTCCCATCCAAGAACAAAAAACCAATTTTTTGGCACCCCACACAGGCTAGAAGCATGAATAAATGAATGATCCTTATGTGGTTTGAAATTTGTAGCAGCAACATTTTTGGTTATGCAGCAGAAGGACGATTTCATCAGCAATCTTTTAGAGGCATGGTTGACAAAAAGTTGAGAGGACCACACTTTGCCACTACAACACAGCTTTTGAGCCAATCTTTGAGGCTCAAAATTTGCTTCTGCTCTTTTGAAGAGTGCAGTGACTTTAAGAAATGTGGTTATGCTTGCATTGTACACTGTCCCTCTTTCTTGGCAAGGAATCCTCTAGAATCTTGTGATAATCAAGTTCCACATTTGAAATAATGATGACAATTTAGGTTTAGGCGATAAATGTTGCTTTAAGATAGTGAAGAGTCTAAACCATGATTACATGTTGGAATTCAAGGATTTAAGTGGGCCAATCATTCTCATAAGTACCAATGGATCATTCCAATTATTCACATTATACAAAACAAGAGATCATGATTACGAGTTTTATTGGCCAAACTTTACTGCCTATATCATCAGAGACTCATTTAGCCTTTCTAGCAAAAGCTCTTTCAATTCAATGTGTATAATACCAATGCCAACATCCATGTTGCTCTTCCATATACAATATCTGTGGGGTCTTATATAGATACTGGAATCTCTTACTGCTCCACTAGCTAGCTGGGGTATTATTTGGAAAATTGTTAATTCTTCAAATATTAATTATAATAGGCGTTACGAAAATAAGAGAAATATACAATGTTAATAGTTTTTTATTTTTACTAAATGGAAGATTTTAGATTTATACTTGAATTACCAAAACAAATTGGAATGAAAGAAATCACCTAATAAAATAAAACAAGATTTGGACATAATTCAGATGAATGTACATGCAAAAATTGTTAGGTAAGACATTGTGTGGTGAGAGGTTCTCTTTCTCCTCCATTACCGACCTAGCTAGTGGTGGTGGCGTGAACAAATGCTCTAAAATTAGGTTGGCCAGTTTCAACAACGTGGGATAATGAATGATTGAATTCCAAGGTTATCGGTAATCATCAGGGTTGATATGTTGCAAGCTCAAAGGCCTGTATTTATAAATTATATGAAAATGGTAAAAAAAGGTATAGAGATTAGGTATAACAAAGTGGGCGTGCCGGAGTGGTTATCGGGCATGACTAGAAATCATGTGGGCTTTGCCCGCGCAGGTTCGAATCCTGCCGCTCACGTTTTAAGATTTTTATCTTTTTAATAATTTAAAACATTATAATAAATTTTGATATATGCAAGGAGTTTAATATATTTTCTGATACATGTATATTTTATATTAAGTCTGTGATATTAAATAGCACACAAATGCAACACCACTTCAAATTGTGTGGGTGACTATTACTCCTTGATCACTTTACACTCTTCATCTTTAATTTAAGACAAACTTTCGTATAATTATCCAAAAAAAGTTACCGTTTAGATTATGCTTTTTATTTATTTTTTTCATTTTCACTTAATCAGATAATTATTATGTTTGAAAAAATTGTATATTTTTTTGTGTGGGTTAGATTTCAACCTGACTCATTTAGACCTGGCTCATGCGGGTTGAACCCGTGGTGGGCCACTTACCTAATTTTATTTTATTAAAATTTAATTTTAATTTTACAAAAAGATATTTATTATTTTTTTTGCTTGAAAAAATTATTTAAGTTTTCTATTTTAAAAATTAATTAAACAACCATGTTATAGAAAGTTTGTAATTTTTTTTATTTGAAAAAAATTGTAATTAAGTGAACCAATGAGCCAACCCGTTTACCAACCAACCCGTGGTGGGTCTGGTCGGGTTCGAATTTTTCTGGCTCGCTAATAAATGAGCCGGGTTGGGTTGGCTCACTAAGTGACCAACCCATGGTGGGCCGGGCCAGATCGGGTCGAGTTATCCGTTTTGACAGCTCTAATCAAGACAACCTCTTCAACCTGCACAACTCGTCATGCTTATTCCGGCAGACCAACCCACCTCATCTAGTCTAATAGGCCAACTCAGCCAACACGACAAGTCAACCTATAGCCAACCTAATATCATTAAAAAAACTAAATGTAAGGAATTCACTGTCACCCAACCTAGTCAACCCGACTTCATTAAAAAAAACCTAAATGTAAGAAACTCGTCATCGCCCAACTCGACAGGCCAGCCCGATAAGGATGTTATATTCAAATAAGTGATAAATTATTTAATGTATGAATATATTTTGATATTTAATGAGAAATTCAAATGCAAGCAAGGACATTATATTCCAATAAGCGATAAATTATTCAAATGCATTACGTCATCAGTTCGACAGCCTACCTTGCAACTCGCTTGGCAATAAGGTAGCCCGATATGAACTCGTTTCAGTCGGATAACCCAGCCAACCCGACAGAGTAGTAGCTCGACAAGTTGAGTTGTAAAAGTCAAACCGTTATTAGATGGTGGGTCAACCCAACCTGACTCGTTTTTGGTGGGCTAAAGTTAGGTTGAGCTTAAACAGACTAGGTTGGCCCATTTTACCACCCCTATTTCTAGTAGACCCATCCTTGGCAAAATACATATCGATCTACTAAATCAACACATACTCAGTCCATCTTTAATCGGTCATCGTAATATTATACAAGATACTTAATGATAATGACCAATGATTAACTCTGATAAGTCAGAACCTAACAAATATTTGGGTCAATGGGCCAAGTTCCATATAGGTAAAAGTCCATAAATAGTAAGTATATAACACATTTTACGAGGTATGTTGATTACATTCATGAATTACTAATTTATTTCTTGTTGAGCACTAGGTTGACTTAGGCGTTAAAGTTTCTTTTACAAACACAACCCCTAAGGAGAATAACTACTCAAGAGGAAGACGAACACTCTAGAGATCGAAGGTTATAACTGTTTGAAGTGTCCTTGGAATGCTAAGACAAGATAATTTAGGAATCCTCTATTTTGAAGTTTAACAAAATCATCTATCAAAATAATGTTTATCGCAATGACCGTCCAGGATAACTACTAAACGTTATATGACTAAAAACTATAGTAAACAGACTGTCTTGAATGCTATAGTAAATAGTCTCTTTGTCTGTGTAGACCCTATCAAGGATGAATTACTTTATTCAAAGTTATGTGCTGATACAAAAAGACGATAAGAGATAAAGGGATATTTTAGGAATGTTTCGTTTATACTTTCTGTCTGGTCATCCATACAACAACACAATATTTCCCTAGAAAAGCACTGTAGCATCAGACAGTGTAGAAAAGGCTACATCAACTTTATCAAAAGTTAATGGTCTAAGTGTAACAGATCTCTCTTGAAGTTTTCTATAAATTGAAGATTGCATGAAGAAGAGAAGGAGAACGATATTATTGCACATATTGTTATGTTGATAAAATTCTCTCTCTTTGGCTTGCACATATGTTGTATCGTCTACCATTGGTAGTACATCTTTGTAACAAGTTTTTCAAATCAATGTTATTTTGATTATATCCTCTTTAAGAAAGTTATTCTTTTGTATTTGTTTTAAACATACATTTGTTTTTGAATAATCAGAAGTGACTCAAAACACTCAGTTTGTTTAGCTTAGGGGAATTTAAACGGTATTTTAGCCAATTGGACTATTGTAAACAAGGAGTGGTGAAACCCATTTGTAACTAGTTTAAGTTAGTGGAATCCTTTAAGAGTTCTTAAAGGAGAATTAGACGTAACTCATGTTAGTGAATCAATATAAAATGAGCTTTTATCTCTACCATCTTTTTACTGTGTTTCCAAATGCTTTAAAAAATTTCTCAAGTGTTCAACATTGTCTGCAAACCATCTAACCATTGCAAACAACGTTTAACATGTTTTGCGAAAAGTTTTCGAACTTTATTCAAATCCCCCTTTCTAGAGTTTTCCTGTTGTTTCAGTTGGTATCAAAGCTAACGTCTTGGGGTTAGTTCTTTGTTGGAGTAGACAAAAGATCCTACTCGCAAATAGGAAACAGATGATTCATTGTCAACTGCCCTTCTCTATTTAGAGGAAAAAAATTTGACTACTGGAAACAAAGAAAAATAGCATTCTCTAAAATATGTCACATTGATATGTGGGACGTAGTCGAAAATGACAACTACATACCCCTTGATAGAAAAGGTGAGCCCTTAGCAAGAAGATTATGACCAGATGACAAAAAACAAAGGTATCTTCTAAACTCTAAAAGTAGAAATTCATTAATGTGTGCCTTATCTGAAAAGAAGTATAGAAAGGTACACACGTACAAAGGTGCTAAAGAGATGTGGGATATGTTGGTAGCCACCTATGAAGGTTTGATAACGGTAATTCTTACCATTATCTATGGTGCATTTTTCATGCCAAATCAACACTCCTGAAGCTTTAAACATGCTTGATCCTCTTCTTTAATCCAATTCTGTGAATAAAACTTAGCTTAGGTTACACGTTAGTTTTCATCTCTTTTCCTCAAATTTTGTAGGAACTTTGCTTGCTTTGGAAAGACATTGAAGCTCTTGAAAGTGGAGAACCAAGGAAAGCCTAGAAGTTGAAGATTTGAAGATGTTGCTCTTCCCTTCAGCTCGCAGTTTTGGACAATTAATCACGCCCAGGCGCCCCTGGGGGGCGCCCAACGCCCTTCAACTTGCTGTTTTCGCAATTTTTCCACGCCCAGGCGCCCCTGGGGGGCGCCCAGCGCCCTTCACCTCGCTGTTTTCACTGATTTGTCACGCCTGGGCGCCCCAGAAAAGGGCGCTGGGCGCGATTTTATTTGCTGAGTTGGCACCTAGACCTATAAATAGCACACAGTTTTCGAGGGCAAACAACTCTTGGCGGCTGAAGCTCTGGAGCATCGTTTTGGACCTCTTGGAGCAAGTTTTGGGTTGTGGGAACTCACCCATCTTCTTCCTTGGGTCTTCTTCTTCACCATTTTCATTCCATTGTAAGCTCAAGCTCTCCATTAATGGAGAGCTAAGTTCATTATTGTTGGAGAGTGATGTAAACTAAGAACTTCTTGTAAATGCACTTGTGTTTAAATGAAAAATGCTTCATTCATTGCTTGTTGGTGTTTTTGTCTTTCTCTTAATGCTAGTTATGACTTGATCAACCATAGCTTGATTGTGGGGTTTACTTAAGGTTGGGAAACTTTGGGTGAACCTTGAACTAGACTAAACACCTAAGGGAAATAGTGTCTAGGGATAGAACTAGGACCTTTAGTTGTCATAAACTTCTTTTCTTAATGCGGGTGAATTTGGTGGATTACCAAGGGATTGGGATTTAACAAATGAACCTAGGCTATCTCACCAAGGGATTGGGTTTTAGTAATTTTGCTAGTTGACAAGAACAAGTAATTGATGAAGGATATTGTAGTGCATTTGCATAACAAGGAATTAGTTGAAATCATTCTCCAACATGTTCATTCCACATAGTTATCAATCATTTTCATATTCACTAGTTTTGGCCTCAAGTAGTTCAAATTTTACTTATGCATAAATTTTACTTTCATTGCATAATACCAACCAAAAATGGAATCATTCTTTAGCTTGAATTAGTTAGTAATTATACGATTGTAGAGTAATAACGAAGTCTCTTGGGAAACGATATCCGGTCTTACCGGTATTACTACTTGAGCGATTTGGTGCACTTGCCATAGTCACAACAAGGTTCCAACAAAGTTAAGAGAAACAAGCATAACCTACTTAGTAGACAATATGAGTTGCTCACCATTATAGACAATGAAAGCTTTTGATAACGCTGTCATTGACCCGATCAAATTAATACTACTAAACTATGACAACTTCAGTATTGCTAAGAAAATAGAAAGGATAAATTCAACCCTAAGTCGTCTACCAACAAACACATAATTGATTCTTAACAAATTAGTTCTTATAAAAATTATACAAAAGGATTAGTAAAATAATAAAGAAGATAAAAGATAAAGAAAAATTAAAGAACAAAGTAACAAAAGATAAAAAGAAAGAAATTTGTAAAGAGATTTAAAAAGATCAAAATAATGAAAAAGAAAATAAGTTGATTTAAGTGCCTTTTCAAAATAGGATTCATCAATGGTTATCTAAACATTATTTTTCAATTAATTATTATTTTAGATTTTCAAATTAATCAATGTAAATTCTCAATCAGTTTTTTGACGTTATAACTATTAATCAAAGTACATTCTCAATTAAAAGCAAGAACTTTGTATATTAATTATAGTAAATTTAACCAAAGTACATTCTCAATTAAATATTACTATGTCTAATCATGTTTATTCTTTTACCTCTTATATCAAGCAAAAGCTAATTAAACAAAGTACATTCTTGATTAATTATTGTTAAAGTTTTCACCTTTAATCAAGTTACATTCTCAATTATTGGCAAAAATTCATTCAATCACATGAAAGTTTCTAACTTTAATCAAAGTAAATTCTGAATTAAAAATAAAACCCCTTGGACTCATATGATTGATACGTTATGTAGATTTAACACCATGTTAACTCACTATAATGTAAAAATCATTACTTTTAATTGATTGAAAAGAAAAAGACAGATAAAAATAAAGCACAACAAGAATAAAAAAGAACAAACAAATTTATTCATTTAACCTCATAATCCAATTAAGAAGTTAGAACATAATCAACTCTAGAGGCTTAACACTCCACAAAATGTAGAAATAACATGAAAATAGAATAAGAGAGGGTGGAGAACATGAGAGAAGAGAGGGAGGATGAAATTTGAACCTCCCAAAGGGTTCCTCAACTCCCCAAATGTGTTTCCCTACGTCTCTTTATTTAGAAATTGGATTGAACTTTGTTTCAGGTTGTTCTGTTGTTGTAATCTTCTTTATGATAATGTAATCTCCTCCAATTATCTTCTAAATAATCCAATATTGATAGGAAATAATATATTTGGTTATAGTTTACCTTATTTAGTTTCTGCATAATTGATTTTGTCTTAAATAATTGATATATTATTTCCTTAATCATGGTTATGTACATTCTATATATTGTACGCTGGTTACTCTTTCAAAATCAATAAAACACATTTGTTACAATCCTTACATGGTATCAGCCTAATTTTGATCCTTCCTTACCCTTTCTTCTTTTCTTTTCTTCCCTATGGCTAATACTGATGGTGTTTTTTCCTTTAACACCATGATCCACATGTTAAACATACGCCTCACCTCAACCAATTTCATTCTCTGGCGTCGTCAGTTCCTTCCTCTTCTCGAAGGACAGGCCCTTTATGGTCATATTGATGGCTTAATCATAACTCCTCCTGCGAAATTGCCTGCTGCTGATGGATCTTTGACGGTTCCTAATCCAGCCTTTATTACGTGGAAACAACAAGATCAAAGACTTGTAAGTCTTCTTCAGGCCTCCCTTACTGAAGAGACTCTAGCGGAAGTATTGCACTGTGACACCGCACAGCAGATCTGGACTACTCTTGAATCCCTCTATGGTGGTGACTCCAAGCAAAGAGAAATTGGGATCAGAGATCAACTGTTGCACCTTACAAAAGGCTCATCCACTGTTAGGGAGTTTTCCAAAACGTTTCGAGGCTTATGTGATCAACTCAGCCTTATGGGTAGACCAGTGGATGATTTAGATAAATTACACTGATTTTTACGGGGTTTAGGTCCCACTTTCACTAGCTTTGGTGTATCTCAATTAGCGATGCGACCACTGCCAGTTTTTCGTGATCTTCTTTTTGCTGCCGAGAGTTTTGAAATGTATTTACATGTCGTTGAATCTACTCCCTCTCAAGCTGCTTTTCATACCACTACTCAACGTTCCTCTCAATCATCCAATACACATTTTCAATCTGGATTGCGTTCTTTCTCAACTGGCAAAACAGGTCGTGGTGGTCGCGGCAGAGGACGTCGTCCTATCCATTGCCAAATCTGCCAAAGGGAAGGTCATTATGCCACATCTTGCCATCAACGTTATGAAGGTGGCCCACCTCAATCTGCCAATCTTGCTAAATCATTTGCAAATTCTTGCACTCTATCAAATTCAAACCAGTCTGATTGGTACCACGATACTGGAGCTTCAGCGCACATGACAACAAACTCATCTGATTTAGACTCAATTGAACCTTATTCTGGTAATCACACAGTTACTTTTGGAAATGGTAATGCTCTCCCCATTTCCCATATTGGATCTCATCGTTTGACAAATAATTTAAAGCTTCTTGATATTCTTGTTGTGCCTGGACTCCAAAAGAATATCATTTCAATTAGCAAACTTACACGTGACTTTCCTGTGGATGCTATCTTTACCGACACATCTTTTCTGCTTCAGCAAAGGGGTACAAAGGAAATTCTAGCAAAAGGGAGGCGTGAGCACAACTTATATGTATTGGAGCATGGTCAAAATGCCTTTGTTTCTGTTTTAAATTCCAATAAGCTACGAGGATAATTTGAATTGTGGCATTATCGTTTGGGTCATGTTCACTTTGATACTATTTCCCATTTAAGAAAAAGAGGTCTTTAGTCTTTATCTTCTATTTTACCAACTCCTTCCATTTGTGGCTCTTGTGAATTAGCTAAAAGCAAAAGACTACCTTATTCCCTAAATGAGAAACGCGCATCGCATGTGCTAGATTTAATTCATTGTGATTTATGGGGACCTGCTCCCATTTGTTCAAAATTTGGGTTTCAATATTATGTGATTTCATTGATGACTATTCCATATTCACTTGGTTATATCCAATGCGCCTGAAATCTGATTTTTATGATATATTTGTCCAGTTCAAGAAATTTGTTGAAAATCAGTTTCATACTACTATAAAAACTTTCCAAATTGATGGTGGCACCGAATGCAATAATAACAAAGTCAAGACCTTGCTAAATGAAGCTGGATTTCTTCATCTTATGTCTTGCCCTCATACACCAGCCCAAAATGGTAGAGCTGAACGCAAACACCGTCACATCACTGAAACGGGTCTTGCAATGCTTTTTCATTCACATCTCCCTGCTCATTATTGACTACATGTTTTTTGTTGTGTTGTTTATGTCATAAATCGGTTACCGACCACTCTTCTAAATGATGTTTCTCCATTTGAGACCTTATATAATACTCCTCCTAATTATGCTCACTTTCATCCTTTTGGCTGCCGGGTTTATCCTTGTCTCCGTGACTATGCCACTAACAAATTGTCTCCTCGCAATGCACCTTGTATTTTTCTTGGATATAGCAGCAACCATAAAGGATTTCAATGTTTGGATCCTTCAACCTCCCGATTATACGTAACAAGACATGCCAAGTTTGATGAACTTTATTTTCTGTGTTCGAAAACAGGAACTATATCTCCAATTTCCGGATTGGGTTTTTCTTCATTTGCTGAACCAGCCTCAACACCTGAAATTCCTGCTCCAACTTCTACATCAGCTTCTTCTTTGCCACTATCTAAGGAAACTGTGCACTCACCAACCACACCTTGTGGTCTATGTCCTGGTGAAGATACTCCTTCAACTGCTGTTTCCATGCCTCATACTCAACCACAAATACACCGTAGTGTCTAGTCTACTCATCCTATGGTCACACGCGCCAAATCAGGTATTTTTAGGCCTCGTCATTTTGCTGACATTACCACCTACCAACCATCTTCTCTGCTTTATGCTTTGCTTACCACTTCTACACCCAAAGGATTCAAATCCGCTGCCAAACATCCTGGTTGGTTGGATGTTATGCATAAAGAGCTCCTGGCCCTACACTCCAACAATACTTGGGATCTTGTCCCACGTCCATCCAACACCAACATTGTAGGATCCAAATGGGTGTTTCGCACCAAATATCTTTGAAATGGGTCAGTTGACAAATTAAAAGCACGGTTGGTTGCACAAGGCTTCACTCAAACACCTGGTCTTGACTATGATCACACCTTCAGTCCTGTTGTTAAAGCTACCACTGTTCGTGTCATTCTCACTCTAGCAGTAATGAATAATTGGCCTCTTCATCAATTGGATGTCAACAATGCATTCTTGAATGGGCACCTGACACATATTGTCTATATGGAACAACCTCCTGAGTTCGTTGATTCTCGATACTCAAATCATGTTTGTCGACTTCGGAAAGCTCTTTATGGCCTCAATACCCAAATCATGTTTGTCGACTTCGGAAAGCTCTTGCATGGTTTCAACCATTCAACTCGTTTTTTCTCAGTCTTGGGTTCCTCAGAAGCAAAGCAGATCCATCTTTATCTGTCTACCACAACACTGCTGCCACTCTATATATACTTGTTTATGTTGATGACATAATTTTGACAGGGAATAATAATTCTTTACTTCAAAAACTTTTGGCAAGGTTCAAAACTGAGTTTGCTATCAAGGATTTAGGCCATCTAAATTACTTTCTTGGTCTTGAGGTTCACTACACTACCGATGGTGTCTTTCTTAGCCAGACTAAATACGCTGAAGACATTTTATCTTGGGCCAGATGTTGGATGCAAAACCGACAGCCACACCTCTCCAACCTCATATTCAACTGACAACCACAGGAGATCCATTCTCTGATCCCACTCAATATCGCTCTCTCGTTGGTGCACTCCAGTATCTCACTATAACTCGTCCTATGCGGTAAATTTGGTTAGTCAATTTCTTCAAGCTCCAATAACTGATCACTTTCAAGCAGTTAAACGCATCCTTCGATATGTCAAGGGCACCATGTCCTATGGCCTATCCTTCACCCGTGGCGCTTCCCTTAATGTTCTTGGATACTCGGATGCTGATTGGGCTCGATGTATGGAGACTAGGCGATCTACCTATGGTTATTCCATCTTCTTAGGCGGTAATCTCGTCTCATGGAGTGCTAAGAAACAACCAACCGTAGCTCGATCAAGTTGTGAATCAGAATATAGAGCCATGGCTAATGCAACAGCTGAACTAATATGGCTTACTCATCTTCTACATGATCTGCATATTTCCCATCAAGCGCCAACTCTTCTTTGTGACAACAAGAGTGCTATATTCCTCTCCCAAAATTCGGTGGCTCACAAACGCGCTAAACATATTAACATTGATTATCACTTTGTTCGAGAGCTTGTTCTATCTCACAAACTCATCACTCAATTCATTCCTTCTGATCTCTAGCTAGCAGACATATTCACTAAAAGTCTGCCTCGACCATTGTTCCAGTTCTTCAGAGTCAAGCTTCACGTTGGACCAAATCTCACGCTTTGCTTGAGGGGGGATGATAGGAATAATATATTTGATTATAGTTTACCTTATTTAGTTTCTGCATAATTGATTCTGTCTTAAATAATTGATATATTCTTTCCTGGTTATGTACATTCTATATATTGTACGCTGGTTACTCTTTCAAAATCAATAAAAGACATTTGTTACAATCCTTACAAATATCTTTAAAATATATTTGATTGTTGTGAAGATCTAAAAATATTTGAGAAGATATTTGCTAGATTAAAAAAATATTTGACAAATATTATGGTTTGATATTTATTGATATAGTTAAATAAGGTAATTATTTAACAATATCAAATAAAATATCTTAAGATATATTTTTCCCAAAATTATCTTTAATCATACACATTTATCAATTATCAAAATCCTTTTAGTAGAAAAAATAGAGAAAACTACAAGATCCAATTTTTGTGCTTATTCTCTCTTCTTGGTTTAGCCAAATTTCTTCACTTTTTCATGCTATTCCTATATGGACTTCTTGTGGTTTTGATTATTTGTTATTCTTGGATTTATCATTATGGTGATCATGACACTTTACCCAATTTATTTTCACACCTCAATGAGCTCAACTTAGTTAGAGTTGCACTAACATATCTCAAAATATCCAAAGAACATTTATATAACTAAAAAACTAATTTTAACATGTTTTTTATCTCATGGTAAATAAAACCAATTATAACAAATCGTAATTAAAGTACAAAAACTAATTAAAAATCCAATATTAAAGGTTAACTAAGGGCATAAATATGCATTCATCATGCTCCAACCTAGGAACTCGCTACTTAAGTCATGGAGGAAATCCACCTAGGGAGGCAACCTAACGGCTAAAGCCATGGCCACCATTGAAGTCATGCTGTCAGAGTTTATAAATATCATAATTTTATATATGTTTGGAGAGGTTTTTGGGCGATACTCTGAGAGTAGTTTTAGAGAGAGACTCTAGAGAGTCTTCTTACTCATATCCTCCGTAATTAATAAAAAATCTTTAAAAGGATTGAGAGATGGATTCTTTTCCTTGTTATTTCTTCTTTTTATCATTTATGAAGAACTAAATCTTCCATGTGGATGAGTGAGATGTAACAACTTTGAACTCTTTTGTATTTGGTACAATCTTTCATTTATGTATGATTGCTTTTGATTTAAAGTTTGTTATTTGATTTATGCTTAACGCTGGATGAACGGATTACTCGTTTTACTTCACTAACTTAAGATTTAGTGGGAACTACTTTTAAGTTGTTGTCCAATCATTCTCTTGTGGGTATCCAAATGCTAGGAATAGATCTAAGGTGTGCAGCTAGAGATATAGTCTTGATCTTAATGTAGGTAACTTGCTCAAGCAATCACTAAGGAATTATGCAAAAGGATAACGATCCCAGGCTTTATGTGCTAGAGTTGAACCTAGAGTTACACCTAAGAGAACTCCTAAGACTTAATTTGTAGCTTCATAGTTGAGGGTAACTTTGATGCAAGAGAGAGAAAAACTATGAAATTGAACTCAACATAGTTTCAACCATCTAAAATTCACTTATCTAGTAAACCAAATTGTTTTCCAACTTCAATTACAACTTTTTCACCAACATAAATATTTTTTCAAGACATCTTAAACACGACTACTACTTTATTATAGATCAAGATAGTTAAACATTATCTTTTTACCAAATCCCTATAGATACGACACTTGTTATACTACAACTTATTGGTATATTTGACCAATATACTTACAATTTGACCACGACACCTGCCAAATTGATCGAAAGCACAAAGGGTGTCTGAACCTTAAGAACATCAATGTCTTAAAAGATAATATAGAGCATAAGACTAAAAACACTTGTTATGAGCTTATGTGTTTATTACGTATATTCGTTATGCAAATAGAGTATGTTTATAGGTAGAATATGGTAAATAAGAGTAAATTGTAATAAACCTTATATTAATTCGTAATAAAGCTAAAAGTTGTTTATCTCTAAATAGTATTTATTTCTAAATAGTATTTATCTCTAAAATTAATAGTTCATAGAAATATAAGAAACAATAGAATTATTTATTTATTTATTTTAAATTATATTTTGTATTTCTAACACGATAAGTAGACCAAAAACTACAATAGACCAAAAAAAATGATAGTGATATACAAAAAATACAATAAAAAATGTCAAGTTAAATAAATACTCATCCAATGAAAAAACAAGAAAAATAAAAGAAAAAGAAAAGAAAATTAAACATAAAAAAAAAAAAGAAAAATCAAATTTAAGATTTGAAATTAAAATAAAAAGATGTCAAGTGGAGAAATATTTAGAATATTTATTTAACACTTTTTTTATTTAAATTAGTCTTTTAAAAGTATTTCAATCCTAAAAATATAATATAATTATTTATTATTTAGATTTAATATAATTTATATATTATTTTATGATTAATGTATATTGGTATTTATGATTGTTATTATTGATTATAAAATAATTTTAAATTAATCATAAAATTAAACATAAATAATATTAAAATATTATATAAAAAAAGTATGTGCATGATATATACAACAATGCACGCAAATATATAATTTTATTTAGCGCATAAGATACTAACCCATAAGTACAACTACTGCAGTTATAGATCACTCAAAAAATGTAGGTGGCTTTGACCCCTTGACTACCCTACTATCTTCAATTTAAGACACCTTAAATAATTATCAACAAGATTTTATTGTTTGGCTGATGCTTTAGACATTATAGTGTTACTTTGCTCATTCTCACATATTCACATAATTACGTAATTATTATGTTTCATAACTTCAATTAAATTTTTTAAAGTGTTTAAACTGAGTTAAAAAAATATTTTTTATTTTAGCAAAATGAACTATTGAAATGTTACGTGGAGTTTAAGAATACTGAACAAAATTAAAATGGTTTAGGATTTCAAGAATTATTTTAAAATTCAAAATATATTTTAAATCTGAAAGTATGAACTATTTTAATTAGTTTTATTAAAAAACACAGACATAAGGTGGGCGTGCCGGAGTGGTTATCGGGCATGACTAGAAATCATGTGGGCTCTGCCCGCGCAGGTTCGAATCCTGCCGCTCACGAATTTTATGTTTTAAATTAAAACTTTTTTATTTATTATTTTTGTTTTTAACTAAAACTTTTTTATTTATTATTTTTGTTTTTAACTAAAACTTTTTTAATTATTATTTTTGTTTTTAATTAAAATTTTTTATTTATTTTTTTTTTTAATTAAAACTTTTTTATTTATTATTTTTGTTTTTAATTAAAACTTTTTCTTCATTATTTTATATTGGTACATGTAAATGTTGCTATTCGTTAGAATTCTACATTGTTAACTTTGGGGATTTTTGTTTTAATAAGATAGTTTTACACCTAATTTATCGAAATGGATAACTTTTTCTTTACAATACGTAATTAGGTAAGATTTTATATTAAAAAAAAATGGTGTTTCCAAATATCTTTTTAAGATAAAGGAAACCATACTTCATTGTAACGTGTATTTTGTAACTATTAATTGTTGAAAAAATCATGATGTTGTTCTATCAAGGTTATCTAAAAATGATTTTTTTTTTTTTAATTTGGATGCAATACGATGTATATAGTACAAGGAGCATAAGCCATATGTTGACACTCTAGTTCTTACCCTGTTTATTATCATGCATATATAAGTTTGGAAGAGATGTGTCAAACTATGATGACTTTTAATTTTTATAATTAAACTTTTAATCTGAATGATTTATTTTAATTGGGTTGAATCTAAAACTTGGTGATCACGAGAGAAAATTATTAACAAGAATTTGTGAGGTGCTTCAATTTTTTTTATCTGCAATTGTTAAAGTGTTATTAAAAGATGCTCAAATTATCCATTGCCTTGGAAAAAAATTAGTAAAAGTATATGAGTCAAAGATGAAGAAAAAACATGGAAAAGCTTTTGCACAACATTATATATGGTGTTGTGTGTTGGAGGTAATCATTTGGCGCTCCTAGTGCGAGTTGAACTAAGAAAAAGAAAATAGAAATAAAAAATATATATGAATATTTGCTTGAGTACTTAGTTCTACATTGGACTTACATGAGAAGGTCAACTATGGCACTTGTGAGAGAGAAGGAAGCAATTAATGTGAATAGCATGATTTAAATCACATGTTTTCTACCACATAGAATATAGTGGAACTCAATATATAAAGTTTCTCTTTTTTGTTTATGGGAATGGGACCCACTAAAACTCTTTGCATGATCCTTCATATTCATAATTTCTTCTTTAGGAGCATCTAGAGATTCTTCATTTAATAGGCTATAGCAAACGCAATTATTGATACTAATTGGCCATTTCCCAGTAATGTTACTAGCCCATTGCAAAGTAGATATATATAAAATTGTCCCTACTATAACTCATGCACAGAATGCACCATGTTACTGCCTTTGCTCACTTATAAAGTTGATGTATATAGCATACCACATAAAGATCCGGACAAGTTGACTTTATTTCCCCCAATTGCCTTCCATCTTTTACAATATCATCCTCCAAATATCTCCATTCACAATACCAAAATAATCATTCCCATTTTCTTTCCCATGCCAAATTTAACTAACAACATAAAATAGTGTTAGACCTTCAAGATCATGATCATCATACAAAAGTCCCAAGTCCTATCAAATATATGTATCATAGGGATCGGATGATCGTAAAGTCACCTCATAACCAATCATGCCGAACAGCCAAGGATGAACGGCCGGCGAAAATTTATAATCAAGTATTCTTGCAAAAATCAAGGTAAGTAGTAATTGGAAGTAGTGGGTGTGATTAAGATTTCGCTAATCCCAAACCTATGACGAAAATTATAAATATAGGTCAAATGTAAGGAGTACGTGATTCACATTTAGTGTGCTTTTATTATTTTTCTTAAATTACGCTTAAAGAAAAATTGTGAAAGTTTTTGGAATAATTCGACCGATAATACCAAACCTTCAAACCAACTAATATATAAAAAAAAAAAAAAAAAACTCACGTATTTGTTATCTTAATATTTCAAGTTGAAAGTTATATCTTAAACTTGAATGAACTATTTATTACTATCATTCGTCCCTGCTAGAACTCTTGATAAACAAAAAATAAAGATTGGATACAATAAATAGAGAGAAGGAATATATGCATGTTGAACACTAAGTAAAACCATACTTTTGACTCTATATATGTATAGAAATGGTATATATATTTTGTTATTATTCTTGAAGATTTCCTAGAGAATAAGAGAAACTGATGGAAACTTGATTATATACATTCATGGATGTAACAGAAGGAGGAGTGTGAATCACATATATATAGTGGCATTAAGAAATGGTGATAAACCTGTGTAAGTTAGAACCACATTTTTAAGGTTTGGCGAAAGGAAGGATGGACGGTTACCCTTGAAGAGAATCTGGGCGGCTATGAAGAAAGAAAAGCATCGTATGCCCCACAATTTTTAATCAATTCCTCTTTATCACTTTATGTCTCACTCCTTCATTATTCACTATCATTCATCAATATCTATATATCTTATTAACACTTTTCCTTATTTAATATAACTTTTTGCTTTTCCTGTAATTTTTTAAAAAATAATTATACATGCATATTCATCCTTATCCAATTAAACAACTGTTAAACTATATTATTCATACCATGCTCAGTTTCCGCGTCTATATATGTTACTATATCTATATATAATATTTTATATAACTATATGTAATATGTATCTAGAGTTGTTAAAATGGAGAGTTTAACAGAAGCAAATTACTTAAATATGTGCTGACATTATACTTTATCAGTATTTTAAATGAATTTGTATTTTTTAAAGTTTAATTTGGCACTGTGTTGGGTTACTCCGTCAACTGATAATATTTGTACTTAAAAGATGATTTAAAATAATATATATAAAGTTTTAGTTTATCAATGGAATTAATTTAAATGTTATGGATTGATAATATATTAGGTTATATACTTTACTAAGATTAGGGTGTGCTATTTTTTTTATGATGAAAAAATATAATAAAATTGTTATTATTGTTGTTATTATAGTTATAAATTAAATATAAATAATTTTTATAATTTTTCATTTATTTTGAAGGTGGTTTTATAATTGAAAATTATTAAGTTAAAAGAAACAGTTAAATCGAAAGAAAAACGGTTAAAGTTTTTTTTTTTAAAAAAAATAGTCACTTAAAGAATAAAATTAATAAAATAATTATTTTAATTTAAATAAATTATCCTTTGTATATATATAGTATAGAAAATATCATTTTAAATTTTAAAAAATATAGAATCATTCTCTAATAGAACGTTTAGATTTGCTTGAGTTCACCAAAAGATTAAAAAATATATCCTCTCTCGTATTAATTTATATTATTTTGTATCTCAAATTAAAATATAACTAACTTGACCAAATTATTAAATGAATTTAATAAAACTTGATATAAATAATAATGATAATATAAAATTATAATGTAAAAGTTAAATTAATTATAATTGATTTTAAACTTAATTTGTAATAGTTGGTTTTATTAAAAATGACTTATAGGATAATATTTAATAAAATTTGTAATTTAATATCTCATAGAGATATGCTATAGTATGTGAATGCTGAAGCTATCTATCAATCTTAAAATGTGTAACAACAAATCCTGCGAAACTTGCTGTCAGTTTTCTGTGTTTATATGTTTATTATATCCATTTATATGAAAAGAATCTTTAGTCATAATTGCATTTTTGCGTGTGATATTATAATTCAGGAGCAAATGAGATAGAGAAGATCAAGTTATGTACAATAAAATAAGCTTCTATTTGGCCATTCTAA
Organism: Vigna radiata var. radiata; assembly: GCF_000741045.1. Classification (NCBI taxonomy): domain Eukaryota; kingdom Viridiplantae; phylum Streptophyta; class Magnoliopsida; order Fabales; family Fabaceae; genus Vigna; species Vigna radiata. The sequence continues at coordinate 8,315,609 of NC_028357.1, read as the reverse complement.
TTTAGGTATGATATTATACACCCTAAAATTTTATTCATATTCCTACTTTTAAAAAATATTCCTCCTTAATTCAGATGCTTTATAAGTTAATCATGGGGTCAATTAAGATTATATAAGTTACAATTAGCAAATATGTTCTTCATAAATTAAGGAGTCAATTTTAGAATATTATTGAAATAAGAAGATCTCTTGTCTCTCTTCAAATTCTCCTTGATTTGAAATTTATCAAAATTTCAGTAAATCTCTAACTTAAAAAAAATTTCATATTTTCAGAAATTGTAATGATATAAAAACTGGTCAGCAGCTACAAAACAAATGGAAAGACACAATTAAGCTTTAGGTTTAATGTCTTAATAGGTCTCTATTTTCGTACATAATCTAGATTCCTTTCTTTTTCGGCGTCTGAATTGAGTCCTTATTTTTGTAAAATTGAATCAAATAGGACCTTTTCGTCAAATTGAGATGACACCATTAGGAAGGTTATGCTGACAGTGTAGTTTTTTATTACGTGGCATAAAAAACGTGACTGAATTGTATTTTTTTATTCTTGAATTGAAAAATGAAATATACAAAATATACTTCATTTTTTAATTTAAAAATTAAAAAAATACAATTGAGTCACATTTTCAATGCCACATAATAAAAAAACTACACGGTCAACATACCCTTCTTAACGACGTCATCTTAATTTGACGGAAAGGCCTTATTTGATTCAATTTTAAGAAAATAAGAACTTAATTGAGACGCCAAAAAAGAAAGGGACCTATTTGAGATTCTTGACGAAAATAGAAACCTTTTGAGACATTAAACCTTAAGGTTTAACATAAGTAGATTAATGAACTTGAAATGCTTAAAATAATGTATTAAAGAGAAATAAAAATGAATGCATTGAAGAATTTGTGAGAAGAGAAAAATGAATAATGGTAAGAATCTGTGGCACATTATTCATTCAATCTGTTCAGTGTGGCTTGTGCTTGCACGAGAAGAATTGATAGCATTGGCCACCATTCTCAAAAGACAAGGACAATTCCACATTTTTCTCAGAACAATTTAATAATGTTTTTAGTCTTTGCACGTTCTCATGCTATCAATTAAGAATAATGTTTTGTTAAAGAAACGTAATTCTGCACAAATCTCTATACTTTAGTGGAAGAATAATCAGTATTCATCTTTTTACATGTGACTGAGGATTCATTTTGGTCCAATATTTAGCATCAAAGAATAGCTTGCTGTAGACTTTCTCCTGCTAACCAACAAAAAAATATCACGACAACTTTTCAGGGAAAACTTATTCAATATTTTCTTTTCCTCACAAAACTTTTCTGTACTAAACTGGTTTATTTCTAACCTAAACTTTATAAATCAACTATTAAAATGAGACTCATATCCGTTTATTCTTTTTAATTAAAATAAAAAATATAATTTTCTTTTTAGATTTTTAACATTCTCATATGATATATTTCAATTGTGAAACTAAATAAATATTTATTAGTGATTTAATAATAATTTGATAATAAATAATATAATATGTTTAACAAGTAACCGATCTAAATAAGATAAATTTTTAAATAGGTCTGATATTATATTAAAAAATAAACTTTTGACTTAATTTAATTTTGTAAAATGAGATTTATATATATTATATATTATAAATTTGTCTTATAAAATTTAAATTAATTATAATTTTTATTGAATATGAAAGTAAATAAGTGTAAGTGATTAAAAAAATTAAGGTAAAGAAAATGAGAAGGTAGGAAAATTACAAAAAAGCTGCGGTTGGTGGTTTGAACGATATTGTGTGATGTGTTTTGTTTGGTCACATTACCCTTTACCTTTGCATAAAGGTAGTCACCTTTTTTTTCACCATACACTTTACCCAACTTATTTTCCTTTCTTTCTTCTATCGATGCTTTTTTCAAATCTTCCACCAGGAATTTATTTTTTATATTAGATGTAATGTAACCGAGTTCATCATGTCTTTAATTCTTTTAGGATAATGCATACATTAAAAAAAAGTCAATTTTCACATTGAATTTTTAATAAAATAGGTACATTTAGTTATAATTATAATTATTTCCTAACAGTAAGAAAGAGCCCTAGTGAGTGTTTTTGTGATATATGTAAGAGAATAATATATAGCAATTTGAAAAATGAGAATAAAAGCAAAGAAAAAAGTAGTATTTGTAGGTTTAGTTTTCAAATTAGAATTTTCTATAATGTCAATATTACCGGGTTGATAATTTTAGAAATGTTTCATATCATAACATGATAACTTAGAGGAATGAAAAAAAAACAAAGAGATTAAAAGTAAAATAAAAAAATTCAGAAAGATGAAAAACAAATAAAAGATAAAGTTGAAAATAAAAAAAAATTATATTAAGAGGGTTAAATTTTAATAAAATATTTTTAAAATTATTATTCAATAGGGTTAATGCGAGTCATACTAGATCAAATTAGCTAATCTCACGTTATGTTAAAATGAGTTAACGATTCATTTTTGTTGAATTAACAATTTTTGTAACCTAACTTCACTCACCATGTCACACCCCAATTAATGTTTCCCTTTAATGGAAGCCACGTGTCACGCCCTCTGGATCTCCCTCGGTTAATGGGAGACAAGGTGTGTAGTGCAATTAATTCCCCGTCATCGCGATCCGTGTGGCAGCAAAGAGAATGAGAGCCTCTAGATAGTGGAAGACAAGTGGCATGCTGTGAGTAGGCCGAACGGCCCGTTTGGTGGCCATATTTAAAGTTGAACTTTCAAAAATTGGCAGCACTTTTGCATGCAACCACTTCGTCTTCTACCCCCAGAAATCCATTTTTCTCCTCCTTCTCTCTAGAAACCACCAACTTCTCTCTAGATTTCTGACCTATTCTTCTCCTCTGATCACCCCACTTCTTTTAGATTAAATCTTCCCGGTGTCAAGACTTTCCAATTGCACCGATCAGAATCTGGTTTGGAGCACTTTGGACTCTTGAAGCCTTAAGAGTGACCACTTGAAGAACCTAGAAGCTTAGCTTGGATCATAAGGTAAGGGAAGCTTATAAATTTAATTATGATTATTTTGTATGCATGATTTTGTGAGTTATGCTTGCTGAATGTATGATCTTGTTGTTGAGAAATGCATGTTTGATTTTGGTATGAAATATTTTGTAAGGTTATATAACTTAGTGAAAATATGAATCTGTAATCAAAGGGTCATTAGGACCATTCGGTTTCCTCTTAAAACAATTGATTTGGTACCTTTGTGTTGAAACTTAAATATCGTGCTTGGTTATCCGTTCGAAATTAACCATTAAAGGACGTCCGGTCTTATACTGAACGTCCGGTCTCTAAGTGCTTGGTCATAGACTGAGTATTCGGTCTCATTAACTATTTAGAACGTTCAGTCATACACTGAGCGTTCGGTCTATATTGATAACATTCATTTAAAAAGTGTTAGGTCTTATACCAGTACTTGAATTCTAAGAACGTCCGGTCATAAACCAAGCGTTCAAATTTACGAATATGATATTATGTTTGAGCATTTGGTCATTGACTAAGTACTCGGTTTGATATTAATTATCCTTCTTGGAAAAACGTTCGGTTTATAATATTATTTATTTGAAAAGTGTACGGTCTTACACTAACACTTGATTCCTCACAGAGTGTTTGATTTTGTACTGACACTCGTTTTTATTGAAGAGAACTTCTGCTAGTCGTAAAGGCATTTGGCTAAAGTCATAAACTTGGTATTCGTTTCCTTCCAAGAATGACTTATGTTGTTTAGCGTTCATTCTTCTTCATGAATAAGTTTACCTGTATTGTCTTCAACAGTGTACGGTTTTATCCTATGCCAGACCGTCTGGTCAACTATTACAACTCCTTGTTTTATTCAGTCTCTTATTCTTTGATCGTTCGGTCACTTGTTGAATTTCTATGATACTCGGTTTTTCTCATTATCATTCGATCAATTTGTTGATAGTATAAAAACGAAAGTGGAATTATTATTCTGATGCTAAGAGTATTCCATGGAGGAATATCTCATGATTTGAAAATTGATTTAGTGGAGTATGACTATGGTCAGACTCAGGTTCTGCTCTATCCTGATATTCCGTGATTACGCCTTCTCAGATAGAGAAGGGTAACTCATGTGTGGGAATGGCAGGAGGTCCTCTAGCCTAGTATTTCTATACTGAGGTGGTTCCACTGGACTAACCTCGGGTGGCGATCTGTTGAGTGTATTCCAGCCAGGTCCACCCGGGTGCAAAGAGCAGCGAGCTACATAGTTCATACCGTCCGGACAGAGTCTAGATAAATTGGTTATATTGATGTTTGGAAATCTTGATGCATGCGGATTATTGAAATGTTTTATGTGTATGTGAAAATGATTAATTAAATTTACATAAGCTTACCCTTATTTTCCTGTCTTGCTTATGTTGTCGTTCGGTATTTGGCCGTTCGGTTTGTTTTCTTCACTGCAATGATCATCCTTTTTGGGTGTGAGTAGAGGGTGATCATGAGGATACTTTGGAAGATGCCCTGCAGATAGAGCAACCATTTGACGTTATGCCGGAGAGCTGTGCAGGACCGTCTGGTCCTTAGTTTAGGGTTTTAATTTTATTTGTGTATATAGACGTTAAGTTCAGTGCTTTATTAAGAACCGTTAGGTCTAGTTATTCCTTTTGTAATACTGTTCGGTCATGAACTACTACTATGATCGTTCGGTCTTGACTTGTAATTTTATTTGATTTCTGCACCTTGTACAGTTTTAATTCCATATGATATTTCATATCTCCTCTCATTCTAGTTGTTCATTCATCACTGTTCTTTATTATTATTTATGTTAACTCCTTATTTAAATCATAACTTTTGTTATAGATTTATTGGGATGTTACACACCACATGATCGATCTATGGACTAAGTAAACTCACTCGTTTAATCATATTTATTGGAATATAATTAATGTTAATTAACTCAATTAAAGATATTAAAATGAGTCAACCTAACTTATATGACTTAGTTCTTTACATGTTCGACTAAAATTGAATTAACTCAAACCAACTCATTTCTTGATAGATCAAAATTTTTTAACTTAACCCAACCTACCATGGGTAGGGAGTTAGGTGAGTTAACTCACTTAAATATATTTTGTTCTCTCAACTCATTTTCTATAATTATTGTCATACAATCAAAAAGTCAACTTATTTCACAAAATCGATATTATAAAGATAATAAATGAGAAATGAAAACATCAACTTATATATCTAAAAAAAACAAATCAATCATCAAAATTTATTGTAATACAATTAACACATATTAACAAAAATATTACTATATGTGAAATATCAAAGTGTTTAAACAACTTAAATACGGAATTTGGAGATTATTAATAAGTAAGCATAAAAATCATTATTCAAACATAATTGAAAAACATTCTAATTAAAAAAAATCAAATTATAAACGTAGTAAACAATTACTATAATAAAAAAAATTGATAAAAAAAATTGATAAAGGATTCTTGTTTGTTGATTACAAACTAACTTACCTTAAATCTCAAACTTATTTAATATGTGATTTGACCCACATTTAAAAAATTATATTTTTTCCAAATCAACTTTGCTTGAACCAATAGTGAATCTAGTTGGCTCACATATTTTAATCTATTTTTACACCTTTGTAGTCAACCCACATATTTATAGCAATAGAAGATTTTAACTTATTTCACAAAATATTAATCACAATTATAATATAAAATTATAAAGATAGCAATAAATTATAGTGTTAACTTATATAATTGAATAAACAAATAATATAAGCATTCAAATCATTTAAATATTATTAAAAAAGTTCTAACCTTGAAAAGAAATAAAGTATTTAAAAGTAGTGAATAATTATAATGAAAAAATATTGAAATATAAATTATAAAATGATTGTAATTGGTGGGTTATAGATCAACTTACCTCTAACCTAATTTGAATTTATTTAACTTGTGGATTAAGTGAATTAAGTTCAATTTGATCTATATTTTTTTTTAAAAAAATTTAACACAATCCAAATTCATGGTGAACTAGACTGACTCGCTTATTTGAACTTATTTTGACATTCTATCATTAGTAAATATGTTTGGAAGTGTGTATGTGTCTTTATTTGTGTATACCTTCTCTACTCTTATCATCATATTTCACTAGTTTACACAAGGATAAACTAATTATTTAAAAACTATCACGCAACATGATACTAATGTAAAACAACACATATAATAATCACTTCTTCAAATTCTCACACTAAAGCATACATAATAAATCAAGAATACAATAATCACCAATTGTATCTTAACAAAAATATGAAAGCTTGAAGTAAAGGAAAAGGAAGTCATTTAAGAATTTTCACACCTAATGACCAAAAATCTTACTTAGTAAAATGGACTCATTAGGCCAATTATGATTTCATTAAGTGGATGCAAAAGTTTACACTATTTAAATATGAACGAGAGTTCATGTTTTGGAAGTGGTTTAAAAGGTGGAATCTAAGCATTTTGGAGGAAGAATGAACAAGGTGTGCTTGAGAGAGTTGTTGTGTGAGGAAAATCTCTAAAAGGACTTTCTACTTCAAGCTTATCATTCTACTTCAAGCTTATCCTTTTCATTGAAGTTGGATGACCAAGTCTCTTCTATATGTAGTTTTTCTTTTACAATATAAATATACTATATGACTTTTGTGTTCTTTCTCAATAATTTATGTTGTGTGGTTTAACTATCTATACCTTGGGTTGCTTCTAAACATTGGGAAATTCTTTTAAAACTTGGTCCTCATGATTGAACAACTTAAGGATATTCTTCTAGAAATAATCATATCTTTGAATCATTTTAAACACTTATTCTTCATGAAAATCTTGTGTAAAAAGAACTACAAGATTGATATTAAGGTTTAGAATATCTAATTAGGGTTGGTGAGCTTGTTTTGTGAATATTTTAGTCGTGTTCAAGATATATGGGTTAGAAAATGTGTATTAAGTTGAGTTCAAGAAATCTAACTATGGTGAATCTTTATCCTAATTAAGTAATATAATTTTAAGTTTAGTAACATTAAATAATTTGAATTAGAATTATATATGCTCTTTAAATTCATATGTGTCAATTCCTATAAATAGTTAGTCCATATTAATAAAATATCACATTGAGTAAACACACAAATCTCTTGAGAAACGATTTCTAGACCTTTTAATTTTACTACTTGTATAATTCAATATACTTTCTAAGGAGTTAGTAACTCCCTATTAGAGATATATAGCATTCCTACTAATAACTTATATAAGGCACTCATAAAAATTTCAAACTAGGCTTTTGATAAACCTATGTATCAATCCTTACCCCAGTAACGTTTTCCTTTCAATAAAGTCTTAAAGACAAGAGCAAATAAAAATTAAGTATTAGTAGGAAACGAAAACTTAATTTGATTAATAACTTATTTGTTTTATCTTAATCTTCACCTTGCCACCTCATTAAGGTTGTATTCTCGTAGCAAAAACACTTATTGGTTACTTTTATTTTAGAGAGAATTTCTAATGAAATAAAAAATAGGACATAAAACCTACCTATTAACTTTCTATCCTTTATCCATTTACCATTTATCTCTACTAAAATTTCAAGTCGTACTGATGGAAGACCATCAAAGAATCACATTGGACCTCTTACTAGAGCCATGAAAAAGAGAATTCAAGAAGAAGAGGGATCACCCACCATTCTACTTTGGTCTCGATCACTTACATTCTCCTTAACAACAACAAAAATCTACCTTGAAAATTTACTTATTAGAGAAGAGATGAAAATAATACTTTATTACTCATCTTGTCTTCTAGATCCTAGGTTAAGTCACCAAATTCCAAATCCCATGACATTTAATTTAATACCCCATAATCATCTCATATAAGATCTTTGACCCTGATTAATATAGCATAAAAAGATAGACATTCCTTGATTTGAGTCACATTAGATTTCAAAACATGAGTTATATATATATATATATATATATATATATATATATATATATATATATATATATATATATATATATATATCCTCAACGAAGATATATGAAAAACATTATGTAGATTTATACGATGAATTAGTGAAACAACTTCCTAAACTCATCAACCAATTCCATAACATTACAAAATTATAAATGTGAAAATGACTATATTGGAACTTTAGTATCTACATGTAGTTGAAAAATCTATACTCCATAACAAAACATCAACGTTTAAGCAATATCTCATCACTTGAGTTTCACTAACCTATAATTTTTTTCAGGGACTTAAGTCAATTTTATAATTTATTAGGTACTAAATTCAAAAAATACTATTACGTACTTAAAAAAATAGTCATATTTATAGACCTAAAATTATTTAAGTATGCACACATATATACACATTGCCTTGAAAACACTTGGCTTTGAAAGTGTACAAATGCTATATCTCAAAAATAGAAATAAGATCAAATTTAAGTTTTAGTTTTGCTTAGAAATACCCTTGTTGAATCATATAGTCTTGTACCAAGTATAATCACAACAAAAATACATCACAGTAATTACAAATGTGAACCATCATAATAAAGAATTTAACTTAAGACATTAAATACACCCACCACATCATAGCATGTAAAGACCAAGGGAATGAAATGGTCATGGAGGATTAAATGAGTATGGTGTTAGATGAGGCAAGCGACATGCTTGGATCTTAGTGTGTGTGTGTGTTTATGTTTGGTGAGAGTGGGTAGAAGCTAAGTATAAGTTGCAATGATTGGACGATAGGATTGTTCTACACTTAGAAGATGATTAAGTGAGAAAGGCATGTGCTAGACGACCAATGTAATATTACACTGAGTATATGATCCTTGTAATGTGAGTGTTAGAAGCTGAAGGAATTATACACTATAGTGCATTGAGCTATTTAGTGCATGTTGGCCACGTGGCAAAAATGGTTATTGACATGGGAAGCGGGGTTACTAGTGGAATAATGAGTCAGAAGCAAGAGGACAAGTACTCATGGGAAAGTTTAGAAGCCAAATATCTACAACTCTATGATTGATGTGTTTTAGAATAAGCATGCTTAAGTAAAAATCTCTAGTTTTGAGTTCCATGATTCAATAACTATACTTCTTTCTAGAATATTATTCTTGTAATTTTCTCTTACTTCTTTCTAATGCTCGAAGTGGTTTGCTCATTTGATTCTGGATAAAAGAGTAGTTGAGTGTTTGTAGTGATAAGATCTTTCATTTTAATTAATTAGAGGTGAAATTGTGTAAGTTAGCTCTGACTCTTCTTTGTTTGTGGCTTTGTTTTGGGAAGTGCTTTCTTATGGTTGGTGCATGCTTTCATATGTTGTTTAATAGGTAAAAATGAGTCTCTAGGTGTTAGAGGTCTCATTGGTGTACTCAAATTCTTAATATGAGGTGTTTCTCTATGCCAAGTAAGTTGGTGTGAGCTTTCTCTCTAAATGTGTTGTTAGCAAATAACCTGTTGTGTTAGAGGTAAGGGAAACTAACTTGTTTGTTGATTGTTTGATTCCACATGAGACCAATGGGAGGTCTTAGACAACCTAGCTCTAGACAACCATGGCGTAAAACGACTTATGTCATTAAACGACTAGGTCTGTTAGATAACCACTTGGGTTAGACGAAGTAGTTGTCTAATAGGTTGTGAAAGAGACTTCCATTAGATAATTGATTGAGATCATTTATAATGTTCATTTGTATGATGAGGGGCATTATACAACCTCATGTGTGAGTAGTTTTGAACTTAGGTTAATGAAGGAAGGAGGAAGTGATCCTTCCAAGCTTTACACTTTGCTTTGAAAAATGAGATCAGAGGGAGTGGAAAGTGGAAGGTTGAGTATAGCCATGGCTTGGAGGCCAACATTTGTCTAGGATATAGGATTATGTATATGTTTATGTTCTTTGAGGTCGATAGTGCTTGGCGAGGCTAAAACTACTAATATGCTTAAGCGGATGGATCAAGGGAACCCAAGGTGATGGTTCAAGGTAACATACACATATATGTAGCATCTATAGATATGAGAGGCCTTGTAGAGACTTAAGTGTGGCAACTAATCTAATTGTGTGGGCATGCGTGTTCATTGCATTTTTTGAATTGCATGAGGTAATGTCCTGGGTGGAGACAACTATAAGTGTAGTGATATGAAGAGCATATAATGAGGGTTGTAATAGGTTTATTTTGACTCTAATAGTTGCTCAATATCATATCGAGAAAAAAATATATGTGTTAAAAGTAAAAAAAAAAAAGGTTCTTGTGGTGGGGGTTTACGATATGAAACATGACTGCTTGGACTTGGTCATGTCATATGGAATTTACACTGTCAGAAGGGGAATTGTATTGTCTAATTAATAGAACCATGGGTAAGGTTGTTACTCCTTAAATTTTGTTGAGTGATTTTGCTTTTGATAGGTGCATAATCCTTATTGTCTAGTCATGTGCTCTAGTCTTTCGAAAGCAAGTGTCATATTCACGTTTTGTGAGCATGGTATGAGAAGATGTTGATGTTGCATGATGAATAAATGAATGAATCTTGTGATACTTAAAGATGTAGATGCGTGTGATAGGTCTATTTATGATAGTGCAAGATTTTCATGTATATTGTTATGATGTTGTTTGAGTTAGCTTACCTTTTGTGGTTTCTAGTTACAATGATTGTGCTTATGCACGCGAGCTGAAGGAATAACAAGTGTTGAGGATATTTTGCAATAGAGGAAACAATAAAAGACTCCTTTAGTATAGTGAAAATTTTTGTATATAAGTTTATGTTTTCCTCTAGAATATTTAATGTATAAGGCTCATGTTTATTTTGCAGAATTCTTATGAATTTCGAGAAATGAATATAAATATATATTTTAAATTTTACCATACTTGTGATACTCTAATTTATAACTATTGTACGATGCACCTTTTGAGGTGAACTAGACTTGTTTTAGTATAATGTATTCAATTAGATGAATCTTTTGCACTACTTTTATTAGGCGATGGCTAGAAGTAAAGTAAGGATAATTATGACACATGGTTGTTGGGAAAATCTCACGATACACACTCAAGTATTTTCCTGAAATTTGAGTCTACTATTCATTGATAATTGAAGGACTTTAAATAGCCGTGATACTTACAATATTACTGGAATAGAAATAAACATTAAAAATAAAATATCACTATCTTAAAAATAAAACAAGCTTAATCTCTCGTAAAATAATATTCTACAACAAAAGATCATAACTACATATCCCTATTTTATCTCTATCAAATCAAACTAAATATTACTGGACCAAAAAACTAATAAAATAAGATTTAAACAAAATTATTGATAAAACCCTAAAATTTAAGTTTATCCCAACAAACTCTCCCATAAACTTAAATTCTTCCTTCCTTTCTTTCCATGTGCATCATCCCACTCCAGGTTTGCTTCTTTCAATTAAATTTGACTTCTTCTTTTTCCTTATGGTCTTCCTGTCTTTTACCTTGGTTGACCTCTTTAATGCTTTGACTGACTTTGTTATGTCTGACTTCTCAATAACCTTAACCAACTCATCTATGACCTTAGGCGATTTCTCAACAATCTTGACCAGCATCTTCATCGGGTTCTTCTCAACATCTTCATCTTCCCCTTCGTCTGGTTCAAGAACACTAGATGTTTTCTCTTCTTTTTCAAGAGCCGCCTTCTTTAGCTCCTCAAGCTCAACCTTCTGTTTATTCATAATTTCATTAGCTTCATCTAGAAGCCTCTCCATTCGCTGAATCTCTTCATCTTTTCCTTTGAGTTCTTTCTCCAGGTTTTCCTTCTCCACAATTGTTGCATCCTTTACTGATATCACTTCATCCATTGTTGGGATCGGGCTCTCCATGTCTACTGCATCTGAGCTTTTTGCTATCAACAAGATTCCACACTCTTCTTAACCATCTTCAGTAACAAGATTTGTCTCCTCCTTTGTCTCGATCTTGCAATACTTTGCAATATAGCCAACCATGCCACAATTGTAGCACTTGGTTGATCTGCACTCATTTGCATAATGGCCACATTTTCCACACTTAAAACATTCAACTCTTGACCGATCTCCTCGACCTTTCCCTTGTCTTTGGTCATGCCAATTTTGCTGACCAGTTTTCTCTTCACTATAATTCTCAAAATTACCTCGACCATGTCTACCTCATCCTCGGCCTCCTCGCCCTCTTTTGCCAGGACCTCGGCTTTGAATAATCCAAGATATATTTGAGTCAAACTGTACCTGTAGTGCTTGATCGTCGGGTTCAACCTGATCATCCCAACTCCTTTTCCTTTGTTTGTGGGCTTCTAATGACCCAACAAGTTCATCCACTGTGAGAACCGACAAGTCCTTCAATTCTTCGATGGTGCACATGATACTTTCAAAATCTTTTGTAAGAGATCTCAAAATATTTCCCACAACCCGGCTAAATGACATTTGTTCTTCATTCCTGCCGAGTTGGTTGGCCACCTTCTCCACTCGAGTTATGTACTCGGTTATATGCTCTTTGGACTCCATCTTGAACTGTTCAAACTCTCCTCTAAGAGCTTGTATTCGAACTTTTCTAATGTGGTTGTCACCTTTATACGCAACCTCCAATATCTTCCAGGATTCCTTTGTTGATTTGGCATTCGCTATTTTTTCGAATCCCGACTCATCTACTACATTGTAGAGAAAATACAATGTTGACCCATCTCTTGAACGTGATTTCTTTAACGCGATTATCTGTGCCACCGTCTGATGTTCGTCTTCATTAGGTTCAACGTACCCTCCTTTCACCATATCCCAAACGTCTTGGGATCTCAATAATGCCTTCATCTGTAAGCACCAATTATCATAATTGGTTTTTCTTGTCAATTGTGGCACACTCACACCATTGACAACCTTTGTCATCTCTCTCAAAAAATCAAGCACTCATTTTTTCTTTCACGGTGTTTGACTTTCTCCCCTTTCTTTTTCTCTCTCTCGGTACTCAAAGCATAAAGCTCTAATATCACTGTTGGGAAAATCTCCCGATACACACTCAGATATTTTCCTGAAATTTGAATATGCTATTTATTGATAATTGAAGGGCTTTAAATAGCCGTGATACTTACAATATTACGGGAATAAAGATAAACACTAAAAATAAAATATCACTATCTTAAAAATAAAATCTGCTTAATCTCTCATAAAATAATATTCTACCTATATAAACAAAAAATCATAATTACCTATCCCTATTTTATCTCTATCAAATCAAACTAAATATTACTAGACTCAAAAACTAATAAAATAAAATTTAAACAAAATTATTAATAAAACCCTAAAATTTAAGTTTATCCCAACAATAATTTCATAGTGTTACATAACACATTAATTCCTAATCTAGAAAACTTTGTTAACATAGGTTCTCAATTAAAAATAATTCATGATAGATATAAATTGTACTTGACTCGTTATTTAAGACACCATGAATCCTTATGTGTATCTCCTGTGATATAATAGGAATTTATTATCATATGAAACCTTCTAAAAGACTACATTTCACCATAAACTAATATATAGCCCATCAAAAGAACCATTGATAAACTAACCTCACCCATTTCAAGGTGTTCCTTGTATATACTTTAGAAAGAATGATGCAAGACTTTTTTTTCAACTTTTTACCACTAGATGTCTTAATATGTGATTTAGACTATCATTTTTAGATTATCTAATTTCATTAATGAGTTCTTATACCATTCGAGGTACCAAACTTTTCACAAATCAAAACATTTCACTACATGCGTCCATTCATCAAATCGCAATTTATACACAACAATTCAAGAATTTCATGTACATGCATAAACTAGATATATAACAACACTTCGCGTCCTTTAAAACATGAATAAGAGATATATCACTTCGATGAATACAATTATTTGTCTTTATTAATAAAAGGTAATTACTGAACATTTATTTTATTCAAACTTCAAACTTTGACTTAGTAACAAATTTTATCACTTGAAAGGTCCATTAGACACTAAACGATAATGTTTCGTACATCCAATAATGTCATTACTTAAACAAATTATATATTGTTTCATTTTAAAACCATAAACGCAAGCGTAAAAATTAATGTTGCCAATCATCCAAAAATTAATTATATGCATTCCATAGTTACTAATGTATTTTTATTATACATGCACATAACATAATGAAAATAACCATCTATTCTCAATTTGCTTATTCAAAATCTAAAGTTGTATTGAAGAACATTCAATACACAAATATTCAAAGTTAATTTAATTCCACAAATATAAATATACATTTTGTGCTGTATTTATATGCCTGTATTCAAATAGACAATTGAAAATGGATTCAAATTAAATTACTATATCTCTATTTCGGGTTCTATATACTTGAAAACTTACACGTGCAAACAAAAAGCATTGGTGTACAAAAAATTTGGTGACTAAAATAATAAAAAAGAATTATTTTTCTGTAATACATGCAAAGTGGTCCTGTGCTTGGATTCTATCAGGTTGAGATAGCCATCTATATACAGAAGAGAAAGAAAACAATAATTTATGTGTTTATGATTAATTTATATGATGCTTATATGTGAATAAAAGATATTTATATGATTAAAGAAAGTCCCGAAACAAAGGATATGTATACTTTGGAAAAAGAAAAACAGAATGGATGCAAGTAACGAAAAAATTTGAACCAAACTGATAGGTCAGTTTGTGTTGTGGTAAGAGGGTGATAAGGAGGTAATGAAAATTCCTTGTTAAATACGGCAATTGTTGAAACCAAATTTCAATCTAATGAATGATTCCACGTAAAGTGATGAAGGAAGAAGTAGTACGTCATGGTGGTACGAATCATTTTGGTAGTGATGTTGGTGTGATGTGTCATCAGTAACGTTGAAGGTTGTGTTGTGATAGAGGATTTTAGTCTTCAACTTAAGCATAGAGTCTCTTAGAAGTCTTATGAAGAAATACCATGGTGTGGGACCTGTTGAAAAGAAGTGTCCAAATTTGTAAGAAGAGTGTGTAGTATAATATTAGGTGAACCGTATAGTGAGGCCACTCCGGCACAGCTTCTTGTGTTTTGGTTTCTGAAATTACATCTCATTCATATTTGTTGTTATCCTCTTGTACTTTACCACACATAGGTGCCATCTTGTTTTATAGCGGTTTTGCAGACGTGTTCATTACTGGGGTAGGTCTTGGAGACACACACATAAAACCCATCATTGCTCATACCATATACCACATAACATTCAATACACTCTTCTCTTCTCTTCTCTTCTCTTCAAATGGATACTAATGAAGTGCACCATTCTCATTGCCTAGAGATGACCATGGAAGTGCACCAAGTTCTTCCACCACCCCACAAGACCACTCTGCACAAACTCAAGACCAGGCTCAAGGAAACCTTTTTTCCTGATGACCCTCTTCGCCAATTCAAGGGCCAACCACTCAAGACAAAGCTAATTCTTGCTGCTCAATATCTCTTCCCTATTCTTCAATGGGGTCCTAAGTACACCTTCAGTCTCTTCAAGTCTGACCTTGTTGCTGGCCTCACTATTGCTAGCTTGGCCATCCCACAGGTTTCTCAACTTCTTCTCTCTCTTCCTCTTTCACTCTTAATCATCTACTCAACAAGTATCTATTACCTATGGTTATGTTATATATGTTGTGCATGATCATGGAAAAAATATTCACTCATATTCAATCATATACAGGGAATCAGTTATGCTAAGCTTGCAAATCTTCCTCCGATTGTGGGACTATGTGAGTGTATTGTATTGATTAAACTGTATAGTTTGTGATGATCTGTGATGTTATATGTTAAGGAGTGGTAGTAACTGGTGTTGCATAACTCAGATTCCAGTTTTGTCCCGCCGCTTGTTTATGCTGTTCTTGGAAGTTCGAGGGACCTAGCTGTGGGACCTGTGTCTATTGCTTCTCTTGTGCTGGGATCGATGCTGAGACAGGAAGTGTCTCCCACAGCAGACCCAGTTCTGTTTCTTCAATTGGCTTTTACTTCAACTTTTTTTGCCGGTCTCTTTCAAGCTTCGCTTGGAATCCTGAGGTGGTGATATAAAACCATGCTGCAAATTTGATGCAATATGTGAAAGTATTGGAATGATTGAGATGTGTTATTAATGATTGTAGGCTCGGTTTCATAATTGATTTTCTATCGAAGGCCATTCTGATTGGGTTCATGGCTGGAGCTGCTATTATTGTCTCCCTGCAACAACTTAAGAGTCTGCTTGGAATCACACATTTCACTAATCAGATGGGACTGATTCCTGTGATGACTTCTGTTTTCAATAATATTCATGAGGTTGGTTCCCCCTTTAACTTTTCCTCATAAACACGCGCACACAGAATTTCAATTCTAATAACTGTTCTTGTCTTTAGGCTAGAATCGATTTTACCACTGTATTATTATTATCTCAGATTTTGGTTCCCTGGTTTTTCTGCAGTGGTCATGGCAAACGATACTGATGGGGATTTGCTTTCTAGTGCTACTACTATTAGCAAGACACGTTGTATGTTATTCTCTTCAATCATTTCTTTCTCTTTCTCTGTTTTTTAACTTGCACTTTTTTTTGTCTTACTACATTTATCACAATCACTTAAGTCTAAAGAGGCCATTAACTTCCGAGAAATAAGACAAAAGACCATTAACACAGCACTCTATATTATATATGTAATATTGTTTCACATGAACCATTTGTCAAACACATGGTCTGGGCTCAAGTTTACATTGCACCTCAGCAACAACCACTGACACACTTCATTCACAGTCATAGATAGATGTGATCTTTTCTTAAATTTCACCCCCACAATGACTTTTTTCATTAATTCCTTTCAAAAACAATTAATGCATTCAATTGTTTTAAAATTCAAATAAAACTATTTAATATCATATCTGACCATAAAAAAACTACTATGAAATTCATAATGTGCTTATCCTTACATCTTTATTCTCTTAGGAAACTGTTTCCATTAGTACCTAATATATATACATATGTTTTTAGTGCATTTCTATACTATGCTATATATTTTCATCCCTAAAACTATTTCTATTCATTGCTTGATTTAGTTACCGGAAACAATTTCCTTGATATAAGGATATGACTGTTGCAATATTATGAATTTCAGAAGATTTTGTCAACATTTAAAAAATATTCTTAAGTTTTTAAAATTTATATTTCTAAATATATATACATATATATATCCTCCCACACAAATTTGATCATCAATTACTGTTATATATTAAATAAATACTAAATGCATTCAATAATATTAATTCTTAAAAAATATTTAATAGGTTCTTCATTTTACTAGTACTAATGTAGTCAACAGTATTACATTAAAATATATTTAAAATGTTCTTTAACAAATAAAACATATTATATATAACGTAGATTACGAATTATTATATAAGATAAATTTGTTTGATAATACTTTATTTCTTAAAGGTTTTTTCACTTGACATGAATATAATAAAAAGTTGTTAGTTCTCTTGGAAAAGTTTAATAATATATTGAAGAGATTGACTAACCCGAAATATGTTTTTTTTTTAAATTATTTAATGTATTATTAAAATTTTAAATGAAATTAAATGCATTTGATACTATATAATTGTAATTTTCTTAATATGTTATATATAATTTAATTAATTAATTAATAGAGTATATTTTAAAGATGACTTTCAAATATTCATTATATTTAATGGTTTTCCTAAAGCTAAATATTCATTTAATAATGTATTAATTAAATGTCTTATTTGATTAAATAATTACATCATAAGATGAAATATTAATTTAAATGCATTTGAGAGGATATAAGTGTAGATTTTTTGTAATATGTTATATATTATATTTAATGTTTTTTTAAAGGATAAATATTCATTTAATAATTGATTAGTTAAATTTCTTCTTTGATTAAATAATTACGTTAAGAAGAAATACTGATATGTTAGGCATCCTATGACATCAAACATTAACTATAATATTAATTGTTGTGACATCAAACATTAAGTGTTGTGATTTTTACTTTAAAGTATAGATATGTGGATGCCATTAATTGTGTAAATCAATAATTATAAAATCATTTTATGATCAAGATAAATCTGAAATTCTTACTTTTTGAAGTTAAATTGCATTTTATATAGATAAATCGTTCTTTAAATTACCCTCATTTTATTAAACAAAAGTACAGAATAGTTTAGTATTATAATCATGATTACGTTTGTTAATATACTTTACTCTATGCCTTTATATTATGATTGAATCCAAATAACAAAAAAATTAACAATATTTTGTTTATGTATTTTTTAATTGTTTTTCATTTAAAGTCAATTTCACCTTTTAATAATGAAAAAATAACTATTTATATATTTTAAGTTTATAATTAATTTTGCTAATTTTTGTTAGTTTATAAAATAAGAAGTTTATTTCTTTTTCTTTTCATTGGGTTAATATGTCAATTTGTAGGACAAATCATGATTTTTAATTTATTAGTAGGAGGCAAGTCTAGTCTAGCAATGTTTAATTAGTTGGTGGAGAATGCACTAAAATAGACCAAATGACTTAATTTATCACTATTACTTCTCAAAACACAATTTATTATATGCTCTTTTTATGAAATCTTATTGTATAATATATTTTTAAAATTAAAAAATAGATGACTTACTAACCATATGTTTTTCTATTAGCTTGAAGATTATCTTGATAATAAAACTACAAAGTTGATGAGACAATAATATAAGATTTTTCAATTTTATAATGATAAGATTTTTTATCAGTAATTTTAGAATGAGAAGATGAACTAGTTAAAATAAATTTTTAGGCTGTAATGAAATTTTTTAGAAATTCAATTAGTGTAATATTATCTTTTATATAACATATTAAGTGCATATTAACAAATATTATAAATTTTTTATCAATTTTTCCTTTTTTGGAATGTTCAAAACCAAACGAATTTTTATTTTAAATTGTCAAACTGATTGAAATTGAAACAACAATATTATAAATTTATAATACAAAAAAAAAAAGAGAGTCTATTTTGTATGTAAATTATTTGTTGAGTAGTGCATTATAAAAATATTATATATGTGACTTCAATTCAATCTAAAAAGGGATTGATGCTATTTTTAACTTAAATTTTGAGATATTGAGTTTTTTTTTCTTATATGATATTTAATTTTGTTATTTTTATTTAATGTGAAACTTAAATTTATATGATTACCAAGATAAACTATAAATTTGATATTATTGATGAGATGTTTTTTTTTCTAAAAGGATTTATTAGAAAGAGAAATTATATAAATGTGATTTTAGTCCAATCCATATAAAAAAAATAGACAATACTTTTAACTCAACTTTGAGACATAAAAAGTTACTTTTATGTCATAAACAAGATATCAAATCAATATTTTTAATTAAACATCAGTGAAAATAAATATTTTCAACTAAAGTATTTTAATTAGAATGCAAAAAACAAATAAATACAAGAAATTATAAAATTAAACCAAACAAATATGCAAAATTATTGATTTGGTTTGAATATGATGCTGCATCAAAGTGAACAATATCCAAATCGAATATTATATCTATATCTTTTTCAAAGACTTTTTCTCTTTAAGTTTAACCAAACCAAATTGTAAATAAAAGTGTACAAATGAATATCCATCTGATATCATATTCAATTTTTTAATGAGAACATTTTTTTAAGAATTATCATCCATAACTGTTTATAACTGTGCAAGATTAAAAAAAAAAAAAAAAAGAAAGATTTCATGATCAATCATATCGCATTTAACCCGATAATTTTTTTTTTTTGAATTTCATTATTCATGTTAAAGACATTTATGTATGAAGTATCCAATTGGTGAAGATGATAATCACCCAACCTTTTAGAATTTATTTCCTTAATACACTATTTATTTTTAGTAGTGCGAGTGACATAAGATTTATTCAAACGGTACCAAATGCATTATAAAATTATATCAAAGGGTTTATTATCAATTTTTGTCTTAATAACATATATAATTAATTAGCATTACTGTATTTCTTCAACAAAAACAAGCTCGGATTTTAAAGGTGTATTTGAATTTGCATGATAAGGTATGACCTTTATGAACCCATTAATAATGATTATAAGATTGATGATTTTGAAAGTTTTAACATATATGTTAAAGTTCATAATAATCTTTAACAAGAAAATGAAATTAAAAAAATTTCAAATCTTTCTGTATTGAAAAATGATATATTATTATTATTGACTAACTTATATTGAAATAAATACATGCAGAGCATAAAAAAACCAAAGTTATTTTGGGTCTCAGCTGGAGCTCCTCTTTTGTGTGTTATCATTTCCACACTTCTGGTTTTTGCAATTAAGGGTCAAAACCATGGCATTAGTGTGGTAAGTATTAATTGAATTCCAACTTATTATTTCATTTTGAAAATCATTACTTTAACATTGGAATTTTTTTTATGAACTTCATATTGATGTTGTTTACTAGATTGGCAAATTGCAACAAGGGATAAATCCTCCTTCATGGAATATGTTGCGCTTTCATGGAAGTCACTTAGGCCTAGTTATGAAAACAGGGCTTATCACTGGCATTTTGTCTCTCACTGTAAGCTTAATGTTTTCTTTTCAAAATTAGGAGTAATAATAAATAGCATACTTTCTGGCAACATGGTATGTGAAATTCATCTTTTATTTATGTTTAATAGGAAGGTATTGCAGTAGGAAGAACATTTGCAGCTTTGAAAAACTACAAAGTGGATGGAAACAAGGAAATGATGGCAATTGGGTTTATGAATGTGGTTGGCTCCTCCACTTCCTGTTATGTTACAACAGGTTTGTGTTTGTTTGTTACCTAAAATTCAGTTGAAAATGTTGTCTTAGAAACTCAAAATCTAAGGATAAAACTTGCCCTTTATTGAAATTCAGGTGCTTTCTCTCGGTCAGCTGTTAACAACAACGCAGGTGCAAAAACAGCTGTGTCAAATGTAGTTATGTCTGTCACAGTCATGGTCACACTCCTTTTTCTCATGCCATTGTTCCAATACACACCCAATGTTGTGTTGGGTGCAATCATAGTCACTGCAGTGATTGGCCTCATTGATCTCCCTGCTGCTTATAACATTTGGAAGATCGACAAATTCGATTTCCTTGTCATGTTGTCTGCTTTCATGGGTGTTCTTTTCATCTCTGTCCAAGGAGGCCTTGCTCTTGCTGTAAGTTTATTTATTTCTTTGGTTTTCTTCAATGATGCTAACATCATCAATATCAACACCATGGTTTTTCTTTCAAGTACAAAACTTATTTTATTTCCTTAAACACTTGTAGCTACTCATGTTGCCCCATGAGACCAAACATTTTTCATGTTCCTTCCTTCCATGCATGTACACTAAAATGTAGTTTTTTATGTGCGATGCTATTGATTAGGTTGGGTTATCAACTTTCAAGATACTGATGCAAATTACAAGGCCAAAAACAGTAATGTTGGGGAAGATTCCAGGAACAGACATATACAGAAATCTTCATCAGTACAAGGAAGCTGTGAGAGTACCTGGTTTTCTTATTTTAAGCATTGAGGCTCCCATCAATTTTGCTAACATAACATATCTTAACGAGAGGTTAGTTTGAGCTTGGTAAATTCTATGATACAAGTTTTCTTTTGTTACACTAATATTGTTCTCCTATGACTAAAATATTGGCATGTATATAATGTTAGAACATTACGATGGGTAGAAGAAGAGGAAGACAACATAAAAGAACAATCAAGCCTTCGATTCTTGATATTGGAAATGTCTGGTAATGTCGTTATATTGAACATACCTATTTATCCCACAAGCCATGCTGAACTAATCACTTTGAAATTTTCAGCTGTGAGTGCCATTGATACAAGCGGAATCTCACTTTTCAAAGAGTTGAAAACAAACTTGGAAAAGAAGGGTGTTGAGGCAAGAACATTATTATCTTTGACATATGCATAGTTTACAAACCTTTGGGTATGTTTGAAAAATGGTAGCTAATTCATGTGAGTTGTGACAGCTTGTGTTGGTGAATCCCCTCGCTGAGGTCATTGAGAAGCTGAAAAAAGTTGATGAAGCTACTGATTTCATGCACGCAGATAGCCTTTTCTTGACAGTTGGAGAGGCTGTAGCTTCACTTTCATCAACAATGAAGGGTCAATCACCAACTTTTCTTGGAGGGGCACACACAGTTGTGTAATTGGTAAATTTGGAGAAGGCGAATGTATAAGCCAAAGCTAAGAAAAGAAAAAAAAGAGAATGGAAGATGTAGCCACAAAAAGATTTGCATAGAATTTGCGTAAAGCCAGTCCTTGTTAAATCTTATAGTTTAAACAACAAAATTAAGATGAATCCTTGTCATTTCTGGCTTCCCTTACTACTTGTTGCTTGTTAATTCAATAGTTGAAATTGATCATCAAGCTTCTAATACATTTGACTCAACAAAAATGCTTTCGAAAATATTGTAAATTTGCAAACATCTCATCGTATTTAGAAATTCATCACGAGTTATTACTCATGACACACTTTACATTCATTTGACACAAAATACAAGAATAAAATAATCAAAAAATATAAAATTTTGTAGTTTTTCAAGAAAAAAGAAAGTAAAAAGTAAATAAGAATAGTATCAAATGAATATAAAAAATTTAGATATATCAAAAAATCATTTCTCATTTATCTCACTGTAACTATTGAGTTTTGTTAGTTTTATAAGCAATTATTATTCATTTAGTAGAAAAGGTAAAAGTATTTAAATATAACAAAAAATATTCACAAAATTTCAAAGTAATATTTTTATTATAAAACCAATGATTTTGATGTGAAAAACTGCAACAAGATTATTGAAATGCCTTACATCTTTTACGCTGTCCTTTTAATTTGTTTGTTTCATATTTTTTCTTATAGTAATAAGGTTTAAAGAGTGGTTACTTTTTTATGCTTTTATAAGGTTAAAAACATTTGTATAATATATCTTTCATTATTTTTAGAATTGTCCGTGGATGTAGGTCACATTGACTGTTAGTATCTATAAAAATATCTATTTATTTACAACTTGGAAATACAAAGGTACATATAGCATACTTTACTCCTTTTCTCACAACATTCTTAAAAAAGCTCACAAACAACACTCTTTTCTCGGTGGTGTTCCCTCTCTTCTACACTTAGTACACAACACATACCTCTTTCTTTCTTCTCGGTGGTGATATTCTCTACACATCTTGTTATCCTTTTATAACCAAAAAACTAAAATCCAACGAAACATTGGCGCACTAGTGTGCCACAACTCTAGAAATTCAACAGAAAATGAGAGACTTTCCTCATAGTCCTTCCAAGGTACAAAACATGTCCAAACCTGTAAGACCAATGGCTAAAGCTAGAGGGACCCATTTAAAGTATATTTCATAAAACTCTCCCATAAACTTAAATGAGTCTTCTATTTTTGTTACTACAATAATGACGTGTGAGTAAAATGTAATTGCATTCATATCTTAGTTTAGGTCATTTGCATACATAATTGTATTGATTTAAGGATTTAGTCATGCATTATCTCTGT
>NC_028357.1:8287106-8291005 GCF_000741045.1 Vigna radiata var. radiata | reverse complement strand
CAATCATTTGTTTATGTTCATCATTTTACTTGATATTTTTGTTGCTCAAAATTAAGTAAGTTAGTAAACTAGTACTCAACTCATTCAATCCCTGAGGACGATATTTTGTTACTACAATAACGATTGGTACACTTGCCAAACGTACATCAAGTTTCTGGCGCCGTTGCCGGGGATTGAATTTTTAGTTGATATTAGTGATCTAATTGGCTTAAGATTTGAGTTGTATATATTTTTTTTAGTTGTTTATGCGAGGTACTGTTGCTCCGGAAGATTTACTTTTTGATTCAGAAATTGAACGCACAGCCAGAAGCAACAAAAGTAGTGCAAGAAGAAGGAAGAGAGAAAGAAGAAAGGAACAAAGACGAATTGAGCAAGAAGAGGAGACATCAACAATGGCAGAAGAACAACCTGTGAGAAGAACTCTTCGAGATTATTCAATGCCAAATCTAACAGCTATCAAGGGAGCATCGTGAGACCTCCTATTCAAGCCAATAATTTTGAAATTAAGCCTGCCTTGTTACAAGTCATTCAACAAAATCAATTTGGAGGTGCAATTTCAGAAGATCCTAATTCTCACCTGGAGAATTTTCTGGCAATCTGTGATACCTTGAAGATTAATGGAGTTTCAGATGATGCAATTCGTTTGAGGCTTTTTCCCTTTTCTCTACGGGATAAAGCTAAAAACTGGCTTCAATCACAACCTCAAGGAAGTATTTCTACATAGGAGGATATGGCTACAAAATTCGTAACAAAATACTTCCCTCCTTCCAAGTCAGCTAAAATGAGAAATGAGATCACCACCTTTGTGCAGCAAGAAACTGAATCCTTATATGAGGCATGGGAAAGATACAAGGAGCTAATGAGGAAATGTCCACATCATGCTCTACCAGAATGGTTGCAAGTGCAGATTTTCTATAATGGTCTTTCACCCTCTTTTAAGGCAATTTTAGATGCAGCAAGTGGAGGATCATTCAATTTGAAAACACCAGAGGAAGCTTTAGAGACTCTAGAATTAATGGCAAACAACACAGTGAATATGCAGTTTGACCGTCAAAATAGAAAAGCTGGAGTGTTGGAGGTTAATACTTTGGATGCTATCTTAGCCCAAAACAAGTTGTTAACACANCAGATCACTGATTTGACTCANAAGCTGGGAAATATGCAAGCAAATAATGTGAATACAAGATCTCCAGGGTGTGATTTTTGCGGAGGAATGCATCAGAATGGTGAATGTCAGGCCACTCAACAAGAAGCACAAGTCAATGCAGTGGGAAAACAACAAAATCAGTTTTCTACCAACTTTAATGCAAATTGGAAACCCCAACAAACGAGACCTTGGAGTAATCCAATCCAATCTAACCCACCAAGGCCTCCATATCAATATCAAGCTCAGCTCAGCAATCAAGGGAACAAGATGTATACGTTAGAAAATGCACTAGAGAAGCTAACTATGCAAACTTCTACCTTTGTGGAGCAGACTTCAAATTTCATGAATGAGACAAGGACTAACTTCAAGAACCAGGAAGCTTCAATCAGAAATTTGGAGAACCAGATTGGTCAGCTTTCAAGACAACTCTCGGAGAGATCTCCTGGCACATTCCCTAGTGACACTATACCAAACCCAAGGGAACAATGCAAGGCAATTCAATTGAGGAGTGGAAGAGTGTTAGAGAATGAAAAAAGGAGTGAGATGGACAGAAAGAAAAAGAAAAGAGTTGATGAAATAGCAGAAGAGAGTGTAGAAAAAGAAATTGAGAGAAAATGTGAGGAAAAGGAAGAGGGAGAAAAAAATCAAGAGAGTGAGAAAGAGATGCGTGAGTATGTCCCTACAATTCCATTCCCTCAAAGGTTGAAGAAGCAAGAACAAGCCAACCAATTTGCAAGATTTCTTGATGTTTTTAAGAAGTTCCACATTAATATTCCATTTGCTGAAGCATTGGAACAAATGTCAAGTTATGCTAAATTCATGAAAGACTTGTTGTCAAAGAAAAAGAAGCTTCAAGAAGATGAAACAATTATGCTCACAGAGGAGTGTAGTGCAATAATTCAACAAAAATTACCTCCCAAGTTGAAGGACCCAAGAAGCTTCGTCATTCCATGTGAGATTGGAAATATAACGGTGGGTAAAGCATTGTGTGACCTTGGAGCAAGTATCAATTTGATGCCTTTGTCAATTTTTAAAAGGCTGGGAATTGGAAAAGTAAAGCCCACTATGATAACTCTACAATTGGTAGACTTATCAATGACTTATCCTTATGGAATTGTGGAAGACGTTTTAGTGAAGGTGGATAAACTTATTTTCCCAGTTGATTTCGTGGTGCTTGACATGGAAGAAGATGCTAAAGTCCCAATCATATTGGGAAGACCATTCTTAGCCACAGGAAGAACACTGATAGATGTAGAACAAGGTGCATTGATGTTAAGAGTAGGAGATGAAAAAGTCACATTCTCTATAAATGAAGTAGTAAAACATAAATTGGACAAAGAACATTGTTTCAAGGCTGAAATAATTGAGTCTCTTGTGTTAGAGGATGTTGATTATCATGTAAGGAAGAATCCTTTAGAGAAAGCTTTACTGTCAGGAATGGAAGCAAAAGAGTTGAGTAAAGAAATTAATGATGAAGAGGTAGTGAAGTGTGCTCATCAATTAGAAGTCATCAAGCCATTAATCTGTTCCACAAGAAGTCATGTTGTACCCAAGAAAGGAGCTCATTCACATCACCACGGTGAAATGATCATCAATAGTTTTTATGTTTTCAAAAAAAGAGAGAGAGAGAAAAGAAGAAGACCCTTCTTCTGTTGATACACTTGCTCAACTCTAGCAGTCCATTACTGATCTCCAAGCTCAACAACTCCAACATTATCAAGAGTTCATACAATTTCGGGATACTCAAATTCTTCATCAGAAAAATGTGCAACAACTCTTGCAAGAAGTTCTCACCATGCTTCGCTTTCATCATCAGTAATCTTGTGAATTGTAGCCCCCTATACTTTTTACTTTATACATTGGGGACCATGTAAATAATTAAGCTTGGGGTGTTCTTAAGCTTGGGGTGTTCTTGTGCATGACATCATTTTTACATTTGCATGTTGCATATCATGTTTAAATGGAAATGTATCATCTTAGCTCTAAGTTCTATGTTCTGTACAATGACATTTTCTAAGCACACTATGAGTACATATTTCTGATTGCTTGTTGGGAAACTTCACACACTACATAGTGAGACTTGACACTGACACTTAAGGAAGATAATTTTTGAGATGTACAAGTTAGAAAATGCTTTTTGTTAGGTTTCTATGGTAACACTCATTGCACTTGGTTACTGGAGAATTGTCTGTCAAAACAAAATTACAAAAAAAAAATAAAAAAATAAAAAAAATAAAAAAATAGTAATAAATATTGAGTGAATAAATTGACACCCCTTTGAGACTGTATGTTACTGCGGAAGAGACACTCCTTTGATACTGAGTGTGGCAAATAATTGAGTGGAAGATCCATGCTTAGTTGGCAGGTAAGTGTTTTCTAAGTGAGGAACCTAATAGAAAATTTTTCCTATTATCTGCCTTGATGTCTAATGTCAGACCTCAACTAAGTAATTGCACTTAGGGTCCCAATAAGTTAGTCGTCATGTTGAAAACATTGTGAAGTTGTGCTTAAGGAATATCATTGTTTGAACTGAACCTGAGATGAGAGGGTATGTTTCCATTTAGATTCATCCATCATTCTGTGTGCATAATCATTCTGTGTTAGTTGAATTCTCTTTGCTTGAGGACAAGCAAATGTCTAAGCTTGGGGTATTTTGATGTGTGAGTAAAATGTAATTGCATTCATATCTTAGTTTAGGTCATTTGCATACATAATTGTATTGATTTAAGGATTTAGTCATGCATTATCTCTG
>NC_028357.1:8268184-8285951 GCF_000741045.1 Vigna radiata var. radiata | reverse complement strand
ATTCCAATCATTTGTTTATGTTCATCATTTTACTTGATATTTTTGTTGCTCAAAATTAAGTAAGTTAGTAAACTAGTACTCAACTCATTCAATCCTTGAGGATGATATTTTGTTACTACAATAACGATTGTTACACTTGCCAAACGTATATCAAAGAACCTCTTGAAATTTCCCTATAGAAAAATAATTTGATCTTTCCACCTGTACTGATGGGATTTTCGAGCTCTTCGCCTGATATTTCGAGCTTATCGAGCTCTAAAATAACTCAATTGCACTTTTTACCTCCACTGAGCTTTGTGCTTCGCTTTTCATCGAGTTGCTTTCTATCAAGTCTTCAACACAGTTTTCTAAACTCCTCACCACACTCTCTGCATGCTCCTTCGAGCTATATAAACTGATTAGACACCTTTCCAAGCTGTCAAGTCTCCTTGGTTTTGCACAACCCAAATGTAACTCGACATCCGGACTCCTCAACTCCACACACTTCAGACGCAACTCAGCATCCGGTCTCCAGTTTGATAATGCAACGTTCGGGCTCCTCCTCGGTGGCCTTGCGTCTGGACTCCTTGCCACCAACAAAAATTTTATTTCTTTCTCTGCCTCTTCAATAAGGAGATTTGTCTCCTTCTTTTTCTCAACTCGACAATATTTCGCTATGTTATTGGGCTTACCACACTAGTAGCACTTGGTCGATCTGCACTCATTCACATAATGGTCATGCTTACCACATCTAAAGCACTCTACACTTAATCAATCTTTTCAACCCTTGTTCTCGACCACGCCAATTCTATTGATTGATTTGCTCTTCCTTTTCTTCACAATCACTTTGGCCTTGACTATTTTGTCCTTGGCCTCTTCCTCTAGGATCACCTCAGCCTTGAGTGTTCTGAGTTTCTCTCTCAAATCAAACTTTGCCTGATGTACCTAATCATATGGTTGATAGTCTTCTTCTCCGTTGTTCGTGCGCCTCGAAAGATCTGGCAAGCTTTTCAACCGAGAGTTTTGACAGGTCCTTTGACTCCTTCATGACATAAACTATGCTTTCAAAATCATTGGTTAATGATCTCAAAATTCTTTTCCACAACCGGTTATCTGACAACTCCTCTCCATTTCTACCGAGTTGATTTGTCACCTCCACCCGATATATATATTTGGCTAGTTGTTCTCTCTCTTCCATTATCAAGCTTTCAAACTCACCTCTGAGAGTTTGAAGCCTGGCCTGCTTAACACGATTGTCTCCTCTGTATACTCTATCCAAATCTACCATGCTTTTTTTTGAAGATTTAGCATTTACTATCTTCTCAAAGCCAGATTCATCCACAAACGGTACAATATGTATAGAGCTGATTTATCCTTCACACGCATTTTTTTTCAACATTGCAAGTTGAGCAACCATTTGTGCTTTGTCCTCTATGGGTTCTTCGTACTCACTCTCCGCTATGTCCTATACGTCTTTATCAAAGTTGACTTTCTTTATCAACTAAGCTAGGGACATATTGTTTGTAAAAGTACATTCTTGATTAATTCTTGTTAATGTTTTTATCAATAATCAAATTACATTCTCAATTATTAGCAAAAGTTTATTCAATCATATGAAAGTTTCTAACTTTAATCAAAGTAAATTCTCAACTAAAAATAGAAACCCTTAGACTCAGGATTGATATGTTATGTAGATTTCACATCATGCTGACTTGTTATAATGTAAAAAATCATTACTTTTACTTGATAAGAAGCAAAGGACATAGATAAAAATAAATCACAAGAAGAATAAAAAAAACAAACAAATTTATTCATCTAACCTTAGTACCTATTAAGAAATTATAGTAGAATCAAACCCACATGTTTAACAATCCATGGAATGTAGAAATAATATGAAAATAGAATAAGAGAGGGTGGAGAACATGAGAGAAGAGAGGGTGGACGAAATTTGAACCCCAAAAGAGTTCCTAAGCTCTCCTAATGTGTTTTTCTAAGTCTTTTTATATAGAAATTGGATTGGGCTTTATTTTTAACTTCTCTATTGTTGTAATCTTCTTTATCATAATGTAATCTCCTCAAATTATCTTATAAATAATCTAAAATTTTCAAGATTTATTTGATTGTTGTGGAGATCTAAAAATATTTGAGAAGATATATGCTAGATTAAAAAAGATTTGGTAAATATTATCTTTTAATATTTATTGATATAGTTTAATAAGGTAATTATTCAAAAATATCAAATAAAATATCTTAAGATATATTTTCTCCAAATTATCTTTAATCATAAACATTTATCAACTCTCAAAGCCCTTTTAGTAGAAAAATAGAGAAAACTGTAAGATATAATTGTTGTTGCTTGTTGGCTTAGCCAAATTTATTCACTTTTTCATGCTACGCTTGAATTGACTTCTTATGGTCTTAATTATTTGTCATTCTTGGATTTATCTTTAAAATGTCATGGAACTTTAACCAATTTATTTTCACACCTCAATAAACTCAACATAATTACAGTTGCACTAACACACATCAAAATATTCAAAGAATATTTATACAACTAAAAAGTTATTTTTAACATATTTTTGTATCTCATGCTAAATAAATCTAATTATAACATATCCTAATTAAATTATTTTGTTAAATTACAAAAACAATTAAAAAAATGTAATATTAAAAACTAAATGATGATATAAATATACACTCATCAAAACTCATTTTATTTAAATTTAGATTTAAAATGTTGTCATAATTTCCTATATAAATTAATTAGTCCATATTAAGTTAATACAAAATCCATATATTGTGTATAATATAATACATGAGTATAATTTGAATCCCTCTACACCACTCATATAATGTCTTCTATTTCGTAAGCAATGTTCCATTTAATAACCCATAATAAGAAACCAAATTTTATATTATTTTAATACAAAAGAGGATTGTGCTAAGGCATAAAATATATTAGAAAACTTCAAATTTTATACCATTTTTTTTTGTTGAAATCACTGGTGAGTACTCGTTTGACACATTTACCTTTTTTACTCGTTATTAAGGACAAATATTATTACAATTTCAACTTTAAAAGTAAAATGGTAGTAATCACCTTTGTTAAAATTAAATGTTTTAGTTTATTTTACCAAAATTTCATTCCTTCAACATTGGACATCAACAAGGTCCCCTTTCGAACCAATTTTTTCATGAACAAATAGCATCCTTTAAAAACAAAAAGAAACCTCCTTTTCAACTTAATTTTTTTCTATTGATAGTTCATTCATAATACATTTTACCTTATTATTTAAACTTTTAACATTTGCTCTTACTGAATTTTAAAATTTTTAGAAATCTCGTATTAGGCTAAAAATAACATAAATTTATATTATAAATGGGTGTAAGTATCATTTTACAAATCTATTTTGTAAGGTTGAATACGTTTGAAATTTCCTTCTTAAGATAGTATTAAAATCATTCAAAGTTTATTATAACGATATTTGTTGTGTGTTAGGTCTATCGTATCATTTGTTATTTGACTACTGTTAATATATAGTTATACATTCGATATGTATGTCTTAGTGTGAGAGGATGCAAATATCAATTTATAAGTCTGTTTTATGAAGTTGAATTAAACTTAAAGATCTTAAGATGATATCATAGTTATATGAAATCTATCCTAACAAGACTCGTTGTTTACTAAGTGTATCATGTCAATTGCTATTAGACCATCATTATTATCTAGTAAGGTATAAACATTATCTTAAGAGTTAATTTTATGATATTGAGTTATGATTAAAATTCACTTTTTAAAATAGTATCAAAATTATCTAAAGTATATTCTAAAAAGCTAGATTTCATGTGTCATCCATTATTAAAACACTATTATTAGTGTTGTCAAAACGGATAACCCAGCTCGACCCGACCCGGCCCACCACGGGTTGATCACTTAGTAAGCCAACCCAACCCGGCTCATTTATTAGCGAGTCAGAAAAACTTGAACCCGACCAAACCTACCACGGGTTGATGGGTAAACGGGTTAGCTCACTAGCCCATTTAATTACATTTTTTTTAAAATAAAAAAAGTACAAACTTTCTGTAATTTAAATTTAAACAATTTTCACTCCCAAAAAATTATGTTAAAAAAAATTCATAATAATAATAAAAAGTACAATATAATCCAAATGTCATTCAAAAACAAACACAAAAAACATACAAATAAGTTTGTTATGTTCATCATTTTTTGTTCTTTTTGTAACCCTTGACCCTTGTTCTTGTTGTCTCCAAATTCACTAATAAAGATTTTCCTAATATCAGAACAATTCCGACAATCAATAAAAAAAATATTAGTAAAAAAAAATATTAATCTGTAACATAATTTCCTAAATTCAAACATATCAAAAAGAGCTTGTTCAAATAATGTATACTTAAATTATTTAAATAAAATGAACAAAATCTAATACAAGCATGTCAGAACATCAAAAAATCATTCCATGTCTTCAAATCCCTCAGAACAAAAAACAAATTTGCAAACCCCTAATTTTGTCATTATAAGGTTTTTGAAAAAAAAAAAAAAAGAAAGAGAAGTGAGAAAACAAAAATGTGGAGAAAAGAGAAGAAAAAAGGAAGGGTGTTTTACCTGCTCCTGGAAGAATTTCAATGAAGTGAGGGTGAGAACACCGTCAAATGAGAGCAAATATAGTGAGAGTGATTTGTGAGACCAGAGGTTACTTTTTTGGTATACACAATGAGCGAAGAAAGTATTTTATTTTTAGGGTTTCATAAATAAAATAATAAATTAAAAAAATAGAATTAGGTAGGTGGGTTGGTGGGCCAACCCGGCTCACCACGGGTTCAACCCGCATGAGCCGGGTCTAAATGAGCCTGGTTGAAATCTGACCCGCATATAAGTGGGTTGTATTTTTCAAACCCAACCCGACCCGAACCCGTGACGGGCCGGGTTAGCTCGCGGGTTATGACCCATTTTGATGGCTCTAACTATTATACTATTCATTAATATCTAAACTCTATATGACACAACGTAACTAATCTTATAAATTTAATTTAAACTTAAAGCTAACTTAATAATAATATTATTGAAATTGATTATACATGATTATCAATCCTCCTTAGATTTTATAATAAAAATAAAAAACCTTGAAATCACCTATCATACCAATTTTTACTCAATAAAAAAACTTGTTATTTCTAATGTGTAATTGAATTCAATCTTAACCATCGTCTTGATAACAAAGGAAAAGTGCAATCAACTCCCTCAAAATTCTCCCTCCCTTAGATTCCCTTTCTTATCTCCTCCACTTAAAATTTTAAAGTACTCGATGCTAAAAAAGAAAAGACAACGTGTGGTAAAAATTTGGTCAACAGAAGACTTCATGCCAGTCAATAAAATTGTGAAGTGAAGAAAATATTTTTGTGGTTCAAGCTTGAAGCAAACATGTACGACAAGTAATTACTCACAGGGAAAAATGTTACACAAAATTTCCTTCTCTTCAACTCTCAAAATAACACCATCTCCACCTTCATCCTTCTAACCCTTTCTTTGCCAATCACCCATTGAAAACCTAATAACAAGGAGAACAATTTCAAACTTGTGACCGTCAATGGTCTTTCTGGTGGTATAGCTATTTGGGTGATGAAACAATGGTTCTCTCTCATGATCTTAGAAGAAGACAAATTTCTTGAAACAAAATAAAACAGGTTAGTTCCAAACTCAAGCATACTTGTATGACTGTGTCCATAATTATTATAAACTTTAGTTTTGTTTACTTCAATTGTTTTATATCTTCATACAATATAACATCATTCGAAGAGAATGCATGTACATAATTATATAACCAGTGTGATACCACATATCTTTAAATAATAGTTCAATATTGTTTTCACTTTTTCATGTCAAAGTATATATATTCACCTAAACTATAAACTAATTTATTGGTATGTATAGTTTAACGCTAAAGACAGAGAGTTTTCTCAATAATACATGAAACCCTAAATCAAACTTAGGATATATCATGTCTAAGGAATTTGCGTTCCTTTATTCTATATATGATACTTTGTCATTTTGATAATGTGTATATATAAATTACAGTAATTACTTCAAAATGTTGGTAACATAATTAGGTTAAAGCTTATCATTTAACAAAAACTATACTTTTAATTTGCAAAAGTTGTAGCAGTAGGTCAAAACGTGGGTGAGTTGGCTACAAAGCCAACTTTGCTTTCATTATTAGTCCCTAAACAAGAATTAGAAGAATGTGACTCTCATTGGTTAATTTTGAGTTACTGATCTAAAACCTAGGGTTGGAATATGTCATTCATGCTTGACTTGAAAAAGAAGTGAAAAATGAGATTAGACAAAAAGTTCTTTAGTGAAGAATTTGTCAATCTATGCATTAAGGGAGAAGAGGCAGCAACTTTATTATCCTTGTTTGGTGCAATAAAATAAGTGAGAAGTTGAGTTGTTGAAGTTTGTTAATAGTGCCAACCCTAGTTTTGTTCAATAATAAAGTAAATCTGACTTTTTGTAACTTGACACATCATCTATGGAAAACCT
This sequence comes from Vigna radiata var. radiata, assembly GCF_000741045.1. Classification (NCBI taxonomy): domain Eukaryota; kingdom Viridiplantae; phylum Streptophyta; class Magnoliopsida; order Fabales; family Fabaceae; genus Vigna; species Vigna radiata. Next base: position 8,279,413 of record NC_028357.1, on the reverse strand, counting down.
TGATATGGATGAATTACTTGCTCCAAGAAATTTGATAACAAATTTAAGGAGGCTATTAAATTAAAAGGTGGAGAAAGTGCTTCTTTGTGTTATTCTTGAGTGAATGAAGATAGAAGAGAAGTACTTTTGCTTCTTAATAGTAATGTTGGTGACTAGGTTTTATTTCATTGATCTAGGTTAGTAACCTTATTCACATTTTTATAAACAAACAATTATTTGATCTTATGGAATGATTTTACTTTAACAAAATTATCATTTAATCTTATGATAAATTAAAATTATATAATAATAGGAAAATTAATCCGATTAATATTGTTTCATAAAATCAACATTATATCTAATCTTCACTCTTTCTAAAAGAGTTTCATTATGAATCGCCTTTACAAAAGCTCTAAATAAGAGCTTTTGGTGCCATATATAACCAACAAGAAAAGATGAAGATGACCACAAGCATAACAAGAACATGAATATGTGAAGCAATGAAATTTTGCTTATGTGGTTCAATGCACACGTATTGTATTTACAGTCTGATTAAAGATAGAAGATGCCAAAACAGAAAAAAGCTAACAAAAAAATTAGGAAGATGAAATTAAAATATGAGGATGAGTTTTTACAAAACCAACTAGAAACTATTTATGCTAATTTGTGTTAATTTTAATAAACTAGTTTTAAAATTCTCAGCGAGTTTCAATTTATTTGAAAACGTAACAATTTGCTTCTTTTTTTATATATAAAAAATAAATAAAGTTGACGAATATTTAGTTAAATGGATAATGATGCGACAAATGTGATGGTAATATGTCACATAAATTTTTTTTGACAAATTAACAACACATTAAGAACTTAAAACTTTTTTAAAAATGGTATGGCAATTAAATCAACATTTTATTATTAAATCACCTTAAGAATCTCTTTTACTTTTCTTAGTAATAATTTACTTACGAAAGAAAATTCTAAATAACTAAGTGGTGCTAAAAACACCTATGGAAGAACCTTAAAGACCAATCAAAATATATATTACATAGGTAATGTCAGTGCCATAGGCTTAATTAATGAAGTTAGGTTTTGCGGGACATTATTCAAACTCTTTGGGTAGAAAAGTGTACAACAAAAAGAGTAGTCTTATTTAAAAAATTTAAGTTAGAAGTATGCCAAACATAGAACAAATACGATAATATATTATAAAAGATAATTTATAGACAAAACCTTATTTTTAATATCAACAATTTTTGTATTCAAGAGAAAATAACTTAGATGTTTTGAAAAAGATTTTAAATTTAATTTTTATAAATAAAAAATATATAATTTAGACTTATGAGGAAATACTCTATAGAAAAAGGTGAAGGTAATCAATTAAATTTAGACTTGAAGTTTTAGCCATTTAATAGAAATAAAGTTTATATTAATACTAACATTGTTCTTAATTGAATTGAAAATAACAAACTCAAAATACACTCGCATAAATTCCAAAATAAAATACAAATAAGTTTCATTTCAAGAAATCATTGATATATTAATACTTTATCTTTGAATAAAATTTTAATTATTTACTGATATTTTTCCATAGTGATAAAATGTTAAAAATAAGAATGCATATGTAAAAAAAAAAAAAAAAATTTTTACGGAGTTATTACCACTAGTGCATATGTAATATTAATTCTTCTTTGGCATGACTAATAAACACACACATCTTAAGTTCATATATTTCCTTTTATATTTAGATAAATTAATTTACACAAGAGAGATAGTTATGTTGTTTTAATTAATTAATCTCAAAATATATAAATAAAAACTAACACAAGATAAGAACATATGACCTTGATTGAGTGGTTGATTTCACGAATATAAAAAAAAAAAAAAAAACTTTTATCATATTCTTTATATTTCAATTGAAACATATACATGTACTCAATTTAATTGTCAAGATATTTAATTATTATTATGCCATATTAAAATATTTTTAAAAATAAAATAAAACTAATCATCTAATCAATATCTTTTATTTTTCTCTATATTAATGAAAAGATAGTATACGATTTTATTTTAACGGGAGACGCACTACAAATATGTAAAAGATTATAATGAAAATATAAGACGAAAATAATAAAAACATATTGGCTTGAATCTAATACCAATTGTTAGAACCAAACTTAAAGTTAAGTCTTTGATGAAAAATTATCATTTATATAAACCCTAAATATAACTTATCATTTATATTAATGTGGGACCTAACGTATTCATATATAAGATGATTAAGAATCCAACATAATAGGTGTACATGAAATCAAGGTTTATGAGTATCATTGCTCACTTGTTGATAAATAACAAAATATTATTTGGTTGTTATAGGTCACTTTTTCCCTTATTTCATTTGATTTCATAGAATTATCCTTCCTCTTAAAATCATCCTTGTTTTCAAGGTTGAAGGCAAGATATTCATAACCATCTAAATAAGAATTAGAAAGATTCCTTATTTCTTATCATTTCCATCAAACCCTTAAGAAATTAAAATTGTAGAACTAAACTTAAACCAAAACCTTTAATCAAAAACTATGATCTATAGAAAGCATATATGAATTTAAAATGATAATAGAGAGCGAAGTAGTTTGGCCTTCAATTCAGCCCAATTTTCATATCAACATAGGATTAATGAGTCTTCGCTTCATTTATCATAGTTAAACCTATTAATGGTCTATATATTAACATAAATGAATATCATGTATCATAATATGAATGTTTATGGAATTTTTATGTAATCTTATCTTAACATGCCTAATTCCATTTAGGTCTTCCTTAAACCATAATAAGATCAAAACATTTAAAGGAAATCAAATTTAAAATCTACTAACACATTATTTTTGTATAAATTATACTTGAACTATATAAGTTTATATCATGAAAACATCCAAAATTAAAAATTTCCAAAACTGAATATCACTTAAAGACATAACACCTATACAAAGAATGTTCTCATGAAACCTTTTAAAATTAATCCTTTAGTAAATCCACAACCATGAAGTATGTGTTTATATGTTTTTTAATTTACTCTCAAGTCATTTTTAAACAAAAACTTGATGTCTATATGTGGTTGTTGGAAATTAGAACGACTAGATATTATAAAAAGTAATAATTTAGGTGGTCTTTCTATATCATCCACTATATAGCAAAATTCTTTTGCTAAATTTCATGATTAGATGTCTCATAACATGCTATGAAATCAATTGCCATAGTAGAGGAGGCTATAAGAGACTTTTAGTACTTCTCCATGAAACTATCTTTATAAATATATAATCTATTGTAGATTTCATATTATCTTCACATCCTACAAAATCAAAGTCAATATACCCAGTGATCTCAAGTTGATCTAACCTTTAATATGTGAACATGTGATCTTTTATTCTCAAGTATTTAAAAGAAAACGACAAGTTAAAATAATTCATCCACAAATTAAATTTGTGTGAAATAAGTTTTATAAATTACTTTTAATTTATGGAAACGTTATTTAATTTTTATTCTTAGAAGTGTTTATAAAGAATTTTATCTAGTTATAATTTCTAGCAAATTACCTCATCTGAGTTCAAATACCTACACATTTTCAAAATTTTAATCAATATTTACTTTAAATACAATTTTCATATTGATAATTTCAAATGCAAATTGATGCATGTTTAATTTTTAATAAATAGTAATTTTTTACTAGATTGAGTCCGTTCAAGTCTATATTTTATACTCAAACATGATAATAGATTATCTTTCTTTAAATTGTAATACGTATAAATAATACACACAATTTAAGGGTTGAGACTAAAGATAATTTAGATACATCTCTTAAACTTTTGAGATACCTTCTAACAACACAATTGTGGTGGTGCTTTGAATTTCAAATTGAATAATACCTCATATGTAGTAATTTGCTCTAATAATATATCAATGAACTTGAGGTTAAAATATTGGTGTCATATTTGGGAAAAGAATAGTAGTTTCAAAGATGAATCCTAGTTCCCTATGAGCATGGAAAATTGATTCCAAAGATGAACTCTCATTTCCTTAGCTTTCAAAAGGGGGAATGGAAAAGTAGTTTAAAAAATGAACTCATGTTCCCTTTAGACCTCAGTTGAGGGTTTGTTCTGGTACACTTAATAGTTTCATATTACTTAAAGTCGAGGTTAAGGACAATTTAAATACACCAAGAATGAACCCTAATTCCTCTTAGACTTCGACTAAGGGCTTGTTGTGGTAAATCCAACAGTCTCATATCAATTAGGAATTGAGGTTAAAGACAACTTAAATACACCTTCCTCCCTTAACCCCTATCATGAGAAAACAAGGGAGACATTATGATATTCAATTTAGGAAATGATCATGATGTCACCCTCAAGAAAGATGTTAATGTGAGTAATAAGTCATGGAGTTAATCACAACAGGTTACTATGAGATTATCAAATTTAGGTTCATAAAGTCATAACTCCAAAGGAGAATTCAATTATTTTATAGTAACTCATATATATCAATCATCATATCACAAGTTTATCCTTCCATAGGATGAATTAGGTAAGACACTCTTACTTTCACATTAATTCTCAATAAGTAATATTAAATATTCACTAATAACTCATATTGATGTTGCCTTTAACCCATTGTATGATAAAAATGACATTGACATCCTCATGATCATATCACCCTCTCAGGTGCCTTTTTGAGGATAAAAGCGTGATACAATTTCAAGCTACAAAGTAAACAATATCTTGTATGTGGTGATTAACCTTAATGATAATTATCTCAACAAACTTGAAGTTGGAACATTAGCATCATTTTTGGAGACAAAACCAAAAGTGAACCCTTTTCCCTTTACCCTTAATGGGGTGAATGGAAAAAGTTTTTCTAAAGATGAACTCTGATTCTCCTTAGATCTCGATGTGAGTTGATTTGGTACCTTTAATAGTCCCCTATTTCGTAGGAGTCAATACTAAGAGAAATTTAAATACTCCTTCTGCTCTTAACCCTTCAAGACACCTTTTAAGAACAAACCGTGATAGAATATGTTAGCATGAAACGACAAGTGCATCAGTCGCAGCAAAGCAAGTGATAAACATTGTGTTCTCCCAAGGGACTTATGCAAGACATGAAAACTCTTCCATTCATAACTTGTTTAGACAACAAAGCCACAAAAACACAAAACTCTTATTGGGTAATAAAGCCACAAAAACACAAACTCTTATTTGTTTTTTTTTTATCAAACAATTTGTGTGTAACAAAAATTTAACAGAATATTTATAATTGTCAAGACTAGATTTTATTCATTTCATTTTCATGCATTCACAATCATCTCAATTTCAATTTCATGTCAAAATCAACTCATAAGTCACTCAATTTCCTAGTGACTTTGAGTTTATGATAACTTATAAGTTCTAATCCCTTGAATCCTCAACAAGCAACCATGTATTAAGCTTAAAAGTCTTAAGATTATTAATTAATCATGTTTTATCCCTAGATACAATCTTCATTAGGTATTTAATTTCAATTCTAGTTTTCCAAAGGACATTTTTTAGCACCTTAAATGTTAAAAATTAAGCCATGAGCGATCAAGCTACAACAAGCATTAAGAATAAAAATAAAATAATAATATACAAATGGAAAAGCATATGCATTAAAAACACAAATACATAAGAATTCGGTTTATTACATATAATCGTAATAATAGGTTTAGCTCTCCATGGTGGAGAACTTAAGATTTACAAAATTGAAGAGATAGAGAAGAATTTGAAATCATAGAGAAGAAACAATCATTCTCCCATGGTTCTTGGCAATTGTTTCATACTCTAATGACGCATCCACCTCCAATTTCATAACCCCTTCCTCTTCAACCCAAAAGAAAAAAAAAACTTCCATGGATAATGAGTATATCCAAGAAGGAGAGGGAGAGCTTCCCAATACCCCTAGCAGCCTCCAAGAGCCTATCCTAAGCACCCAAGATATGTTTCTCTTTGTGCAAAAAGTGGAATCCCCACTGTGGAGAACATGATTAAATACACATTTTTATAATTCAATTAATGTCTTTTTCACCATGTGCCATTTCATCACTTTCAAGCCACTGTCCAACGTCAGTTTCTTCCGCCAACGGTGGCTCCCTAAGTGTTGGTGGCGCTCAATTCTAGACAACCCTGAATTGGGTTTATTCTCTAACTTTGTAGCATTGGGTGTGATGATGATGAAGCTTAACGTAGGTATTTGTTTCAAAATTCATCTTTTGTTGTTCAATCATGTTCATTGAGGTCTAGCTTGTTATTCTCCACCATAATTGCTTCATATTCACTTATTTTAAACACTCAAAAGGAGATTAGAAGTAAAACAAACACAAAACAACTAAAAACCAAAACAATGCTAAAACATACTAAACTTGAGGATTAATCCAACTAAAAGCTAGGAAGAATTGATTTTACTAAAACAAACACACTAAAATAAGTAAAAAAAAAACATGATGATAATAGGTGTTCTAAAGACATGCTCTTATTCTTTTAACACTTAATTGAGGGAACTGGAAATGTTGTTCTGAAGAACAATTCTTGTTCCTCTTAGACCTTGATTAGTGGACTTATTATGATACACTTAATAGTCTCACATAAATTAAAAACCAAAATCAAAGAAAAGTTAAATTTTATTTTCTCTATTAACCTTTCAAGTTGTCTTTTTAAATAGAAAATATGATAGAACTCTAAGTTCTAAATGAATAATATATTTGCATCAAATATGATTATTAATCTTAGCCGTATTATCTTAAGGGACTTAAAATTGAAACAATCTACCATAATAGTCATGAAAAAAGAAATTGCATGGTACATTAGAAGTGTGCGTGGAAGAGGGAAAAAGTCTCCCATCTTCCAAACTAAAAATAAGCCAAATTTAAAATATTAACAAATTATCAAAGAATCATAAAATATTAAATTGGTGCTTCAAAAATAAATACTTGGTTGAAATTTTTGTTTGAATAAGTTCTTGAAAAATAAATATTTGATTTTTCTGATAAATAAGTTGTTGAAAAAATTATTTGTTTTTATATAAATTTTTTTATCATAAAATAAAGCAAAAGTCGGTTTAGAAGTTCTATCAAATAGTCATAAAAAAAATTTTATGCGTATAAATATAAAAATTTGAATAGCTGTGAAAATTATTAGAAATTAAACAACTCAGTTTTATTGTGAAAGAAATCAGCCAAAAAGGCTTACTATGTGAGCTAACTACCCCTGAAAAAATTGAGCAATCAAAATGAAGTTTATACCAAAAACAAACACGGATTCCAATATCTGAACAACTTTATAAGAATAAACTATATATTACTATTCTTTAAATTTATTAAACTAATCACAACTCACCACATAAACTAAAAAAATTATTAAAAAACATTTTTCAAAACAAAACACGAAATAACAACATATATATGTCGTGTATGTCGGAATTTTTTGAATTAGGTTTGTTAAATTATATTAAAATAAATAAATTGATTCTTCAATATTGAGTTAGAAAATATCAAAAGAAAATATCATTGAGTTAGATTATATTAACAACTTTTTTTAACAACTTTTTAACAATAGATTATATATCACTATTTTATTGGTCTATTTAAATTTATTTTTTTAAAATTATTTAAAATAAACTAATCAAAAACCATGTATATATTATAAAAAAAATTGTGAATTTTTTTTTTTTAAAAAAATACTTTCCTATGAAGATTATATCTACTTAGAAGTTCTACGAGTGCAATATAACGCGTTACAATATAAGTGGATGTGTATATCTAATGTTACGAGTCTGGGAAATTTATTTATAGCAGATACCCTCTTGCTGATTCTTTCTATTTCTTTTATAACGGTGCAATCTTGTTCTGCGTAGGATTTGTTCAGGTGCAAATTAATGGAAGAAACTAAGGAGAATGAGAAGCATTGCTGACATGACATGAAAAGGAAAGGTATTCGCAGAATCACATCATTTTCAGCAGTTAGTTTGGTTCCATGGAACGTAACAATAGCAGCACGCAGACGGATTTCGTGGAAGTAACATTAGAGGAAGGAACCTCGGGTTTCATCAAAGTACACAAAGTTGTTCCACCACCCTACAAGAGCAGCTTTCAGAAGTTCTTCGCCAAGGTCAAGGAAATCCTTTTCCCTGATGATCCTTTTCGCCAATTTAAGGGAGAACCTCTTCAGAGAAAACTAATCCTTGGAGCTCAATATTTATTCCCTGTGCTTCAATGGGCTCCTACTTACAACCTCAAACTCTTCAAATCTGACCTTATTTCTGGCCTCACAATTGCAAGTCTGGCCATCCCTCAGGTTAGCCATATGCAACATTTCAAATTTTACAATTTGTTCTCAAATTCTCACCACATTCAACTTTCACAAAATTCACTTTCTTTCATCATTTTACTTTTCCAATTAGGTTTTCTGAGATCAGATTAACTTAAATTTCATGTTTATTTAAAATCTTGAATTTTATTCTATTTGAACGAGATTTATGGTTTGTTAAGTGTATTGTTAAATCTGTTATAAAAGACTTCTTAATATCTAGTTCTACACTGTATATATATATATATATATATATATATATATATATATATATATATATATATTTCAGCATGAAGAAAAGGGTTAAAAGTTTTACTTTGACTAAAAATAAAATTAATTTAAAATATATAAATAAATGTAAATTTTATTTAACAAACGCGGTTTTATGAGATTTACTTTTAAGTTAAAGTCTCCTTTTAGCATATGTTACAGAAATGTCTTCACTTGCTTTTGTTCTTAAATTATGTGTTGTGATCCAGGGAATCAGCTATGCTAAGCTTGCAAATGTTCCTCCAATTCTGGGACTGTGTGAGTGTGTTGATTTTGGCAGCAGTCTGTATTTATTTTAGTTAAAAAATAAGCAGGCTTGTTGAGTAGTGATGTTTGGTGAATATTTCAGATTCTAGTTTTGTTCCTCCCCTTGTGTATGTTGTTCTTGGAAGCTCAATGGATCTTGCAGTAGGACCCGTTTCAATTGCTTCCCTAGTGCTAGGATCCATGATCAGTGAGGAAGTTTCTCCCACTGCACAACCTGACCTCTTTCTTCAAGTAGCCTTGACTTCAACGTTCTTTGCTGGGATCTTTCAATCAGCCCTTGGAATTCTAAGGTCATCATTTCCTTCTTCACACATTCATTTTCATCTTTATCTCCTTTATATTAAAAACTGAGAACAAAAATGATTGCATGCAGGCTTGGATTTATCATTGATTTTCTATCCAAAGCAATCCTTATTGGATTCATGGGTGGATCAGCTGTAATTGTAGGTCTGCAACAGCTGAAGGGTCTTCTCGGAATCACACATTTCACCAACAAGATGGCCCTGGTTCCTGTTATGAGTTCTGTGTTTAATAACATTGACGAGGTTCATCCTAAATTTTTTGCTCTCTTCGTCTCACTGTTCTATCTACTATTATTCTAAATGAAAATCTTAATGATATTTTTGCAGTGGTCGTGGCAAACAATAGTGATGGCCATTTGCTTCTTGGTGTTTCTGCTGGCTGCAAGACACGTGGTATGTTTTTATTTCTCATCTTTTACTATGTTATATGTTTTTTATCTTACACTTTTTTCTAACTATATAATAAAAACTCATACCACTTTAACTTTAATAATTTATCAGGTATTCAATAATATTTCTTAGATTATATAATAACTTTAATTATGACATAATTAAATTATTAAATAACATTTGCACCAATACTAAAACTATTTATTAGTGTGCAAGATTCACATGAAAAACACATTAAAGTTAAGCATTCTATTGTACTCTCTTTTTCTGTATGTCTTTATTTTCTGAACGAAGTTATTAAAAATTAAAAAATATACGAGTAAGAAAAATGTTTTTTTTTTATATGTTCGACTTACAACTTACTTTTAGATGTATTGATATCATTAAAAAACAGTTAATTTTTATTTCTATATTTGTAAAGAAAAAAAAAAAGAGAGATCGAAGGATAAAATAGTATATACAAAATGTGTATAACAATTTGTTTGATGGAAAAGTAAAACGATCCTAAAAATAAATTTGAATAAATGTTAGTATAGGACAATTCACCTAATTAGTACCACTAAACTATTTTTATTCTATTCTCATTTTCTATCTCCAATTACACGAAAACACATTATAATTTAATAATTTTTATTTTTATTTTCTACGAGGAAATTATAGTTGGCTAAAATAAAAAATTTTCAAAATAAATATATATATATATATATATATATATATATATATTTATTGGTTTATATTGTTTGATATAAACATGTAATATAATTCTAATTCAAATATTGATTATAGTAAAATAATTTAATATTTAAAAATAGAAAATTTATGATACTTGACACCTTAAGGTAACAAAAACATTCATTTCACACGTGAAGTGTGATTAAATTTTAAAATTATATATTGTAATAGTTTGAAAATTCAACAAAAATAGATTTCACACTACGTAGAATAAATGTTAAAAACCAAAACTATTTTAAAATATTATTATTGTTTGCCAATAGACCAGTTATCAGAACGGTCTATTTAGCTGTATTGTATTATTTGTATGACATTTTATATTTTAGAAAAACGATATGAGAAAAAAAGTGTTATTCTCTCTTAAATATGCTTTATTTTCTTTAAAGTTAATTCTTTTTTATTTCGGTTGTAAGAAAATTCTTTGCGTTTAATTTTTATAAAATTTGAAACTTTTACTTTATTTTATGAATATAAGAATTTGTATATAGTGCTCGTAAAATATATTTTTTACCTATACGTATTTAAAATTTAAAATTAATATTTTAAATCTATAATATTTATTTTAAAATAGATTAATGATATTTATTTAATTAACCAATCTTTTAAACTTTGATAAGAATTATTTTTTTATCATCGCTTTAGTAAAAATATGTTTAATAACTGAAAATATAGTGAACATATGATAATATTTTAGAATAGTAGTGACACTGACTGTAGACAAAGTGATTCAACCATTTTGAATTCATAGTGGTCACGTAGAAACTCTATGATAAGATGCTATCAGTGAGTACAACTATAACTACAGTATCAAATAGATTAATTGCTAGAAATTTTAATGAATTTAAACAACAATCATTAATATATATATATATATATATATATATATATATATATATATATATATATATATATATATATATATATTAGAA
>NC_028357.1:8256473-8268085 GCF_000741045.1 Vigna radiata var. radiata | reverse complement strand
ATATATATATATATATATATATATATATATATATATATATATATATTAGAAGCTAAAGTAATTAGAAATATGTATTATTTATTACTAAAATACTTTTTGATTTATTTTATAGTTTAATTTAATACTCATATAATTATAATTTCATCGTTATTACCTTATGAAAGATATTGTTTTATTTTAGTTTTTTAATTTGTTTTCTTGTAGGGAAAGGTTTTTCCAAGTAGGGTAAGGATATTATATGCTACTAACTTGTACCAAAAAAAACTTGTGCAGAGCATAAAGAAACCAGAGTTATTCTGGGTCTCAGCTGGTGCTCCTCTTGTGTCTGTCATAATTTCTACTGCCGTGTCTTTTGCAATAAAGGCTCAACGTCATGGCATCAGTGTGGTAACTCTCTACATCACATTGCTTCTGTAATCACTATCAATGAACATGTTACTATCACTCTAAACCAATGTTCTGTTACATGCTGCTGTGGTTGCTAGATTGGAAAATTGCCAAGAGGAGTAAATCCTCCTTCAGCAGATAAGCTACTCTTTCGAGGAGATCATCTGGCTCTGGCCATCAAAACTGGCCTTATTACTGGAATTTTATCCCTCACAGTAAGTTTCATTCTTCTATCAGATACCTTTTTCTTGGTGTAATCCTTTTTAATGTAGTGGTTGTAAGAGATCATTTACTAGATATAAGACAAATAATGTGTTATTCATTCAAAAACCTTTTTCACTTTTATGTCCTTAATCCTTTCTATAATATCATTTGTCACATCTCATTTCTTTCCGGTAGCTCTCTTAGATAGTTGTATAACATTTCTCCATATAGCTAAACTGAACATAGATTTCACTTTTTCTTCTTGTTGTTTACTTGGAACTTGGTAGTATATAAAACAATAGTTGAGCCTTGGTATTTTGAAACAGGAAGGAATTGCAGTGGGAAGAACATTTGCTACCATGAGAAACTACAAAGTGGATGGAAATAAGGAAATGATGGCAATAGGATTCATGAATGTGGTTGGCTCCACAACATCCTGCTATGTTACAACAGGTTGGAGTTCGTAGCCTAAAAAGCCTTGTAAATTAGTGAAGCCCATGTATGAAGGTGTCAAAATCAATGATATTAACCCCTTTAAACTATGAACTTCAGGATCTTTCTCTCGCTCAGCTATCAATCACAACGCAGGTGCTAGAACAGCAATGTCCAACGTAGTAATGTCTGTGACAGTCTTAGTGACACTGTTGTTTCTGATGCCTTTGTTCCAATACACACCAAATGTTATATTGGGTGCAATCATAATATCAGCTGTAATTGGCCTCATTGATATTCATTCTGCTTGTCTCATTTGGAAGATAGACAAATTCGATTTCGTTGTGATGTTGGCAGCATTCTTTGGTGTCATTTTTATCTCTGTCCAAATGGGCCTAGTTATTTCAGTAAGCTCATTGTTTCTGCAATTTCTCTACAGTTATGCATTTTTAGAATTTAGACTGTTTCAATGATAAAATCCAGATCAATCAGTATGTGATCTGTGGAAAAAATATTACAACCTCTTATTTCTTGATTTAACATTCAAGCAGCTCTTAGATTGATCATGTGATTGACAACAGAAATACGATCTTGTTGATCAGGTTGCATTATCAGTTTTAAGGATACTCCTGCAAATTACAAGGCCTAAAATAGTAATGTTGGGGAACATACCTGCGACAAACATATATAGAAATCTTCATCATTATAAGGAAGCCATAAGAGTACCTGGTTTTCTTATTTTAAGAATAAAGGCTCCCATCAACTTTGCAAACATCACATATCTCAACGAGAGGTTGATTTCATATCTACATATTTATAGACTTTGTGAAACTTCTCCAGCTGCATTGGTCATTGTTCTCACTGTTATTTAACCATTTGCACTTATTCCTAGAATATATCGGTGGGTAGAAGAAGAACAAGCTACGCTAAAAGAAAACATATGCCTTCAATTTCTCATTCTTGACATGTCAGGTAACTAATTGAGTTAATTACAATTCTTTGTATGCAAAATGGCATATACTTAACTAATAAATTATATGCATCAAATGATATGATCTTTGGGATTTTCAGCTGTGAGTACCATAGACACAAGTGGAGTCTCACTTTTCAAGGACTTGAAAAATGCATTGACAATGAAGGGTGTTTCGGTAAGTACGCTAAACTCTGGGAAACTTAATCATTACACAAGTTCACAGATAGGAATTTAACCTCAACTGTGACTAATGAATTGTGACAGATTGTGTTGGTGAATCCTGTGGCTGAGGTCATAGATAAGCTGCAAAAATCAGATGATGCTAATGATTTCATTCGAGCAGAATACCTTTTCTTAACAGTTGGAGAGGCTGTAGCTTCACTTTCATCAACAATTAAGAGACAAACACCAACCGTACAAGACGCGAGGTGGGATATACCATTGTGACTCAGTACCCTGTTTCCTAGATTCTCTTCAAACTCAAGCAGCCCTTGACAGTGAATTGAAGTGGTAACAAGTTATTGGCTGTGAACTTAGACATAAGAAATGTAGCAACACACAAGCTGATTTAGACATTCAAGTTGATTTCCATGTTCTGACTCAACAAAATCTCTTGAGAATATCTGATTTATATAAAGATAAAACCCCAAAAGAGCGGACTACTCAATGTAATCCACAATGTTGCTCAATCAATGTAAATAACATTCACTTCTGAAATAAAATTGTTTAGGAAAGCTAAATTGAACTGCACGCAATTGAGTTTAAGATATCTGCACACGATGTTTGTTATGTATCTTTGCTAACCACGTTTGTCAAGAATTTGCTACATATGTTACTTAAGTCGCAAATTGTAGTAGATTTTCAAGGGGTGCATTGAATAAAAAGTTCACAGTGGAGTTGTGGAAAGAAGTAATATATATCCTAATTTGCAACTTCACAAACAAGTTGTAGAAATGCCACCATGGTTTCATAGAAAAAATAGGTAGTCCGATCTCAGTTTGTGCTCCACTTGAAAGCCTACAGATCAAATTTACTATGGGTTATGGTTGTGTTCTTAGGTTTTATTTTTAAATATTTCAAAATGAGTGAATGTTGTAAGGGCCTATAATTTCTAAGGGCTATTGGGCCTTAGAAAAGGGGTAGTCAGGCCCATAAACTTGTGGTGATTCAGCCTTAGAGGGAGGGGGCTTTACTTTTCAGTGGGTAAGTAGTTTTACCCTTTTTCCACTGTTTCTAGACTTTAGGGTAGGTAACTTAGTTAGTTTCATGTTCCTTATGCTTGTTTCCTTTCATTATCAGTTTGTTCTAGCTTCAAGAGCTAGAAAATATCCATCACCCATGTGGTGATTCGAAAATTCTGTGAGGGCGTTCTCTGTAGAGGTAAGGGGAGCTAACTATATAAGTATTTTGTTGTTCTGATTAATTCCTGAATTTATGAGAAAATATGTTGAATTGCGTTTGTACACTGATTAACTCTGTTTTAATGTTCTATGCATGTTAAATTTAACTGTGATATATTGTTTGGTATTTGGTCTTGGAATGTTCTGAACCTTTGGTTCATTCTCTATGTTTGATTGTGATTGTTATAATCTGCCTGGAATTGTGTTGTTGAACTGAATTTCATTGAATTGATGATCCTGAAAATGATTCCTGTTTGTATATTGGTTATGATGTGCTTTGAAGGAAATTGATGAATCTGGTTGCTGGAATAAGTTGGGGGTGATACTGATTTGATGGGAAATTATGGGTTGAGTGTAGCCTCAGGTTTTGTGAGAGGGATGTATAACTTTGGGAATTAGGAAAAAAAAATAATAGGATAGTTGATTAAATCAAATAAAAATACTTGGGACTTGTTGGGAACCTTCTTTGTTGGTAGGATAGAGAGAACCTAAAAACCAGAGCCNCACATCCCTGATCATAGAGCAACCCTGGCCTGGTCCAATCAGTTGTGACTAGTCATATNTGTTGGTGTCGAAGGTGAGTCTAATGCGTTAGACATTTGTTCTCTCTCCCGTGACCAATTGGGGTAAGAGAAGGATTGGGAAAATATAGAGTTCTTAAGCTAGTTATATAACTAGCAAGGAAATTAGGTAGTGAGGTAAGGTTAAGAGCAAGAAAATATAGAGTTTTGTAATGGTTTAATAGAAAATTTATAATAGAAGTATAGTTTAATATAACTATTATAATATAGTTGAAGAAAACATGGTTTTATATCTGTACAGGATCTAGGTATTGGAAATAAATTGTAAAAGATTATGAAATTGATTAACTTAGGGAATGATTATTTTAAAAATTTGTGATTGGTGAGTAAGGTATTGTTGAGATTATGTATATGTTGATAGTGAATATATATATATATATATATATATATGATTACAAAGTGATGAAAGTATGATCCAAGTGGTAAACTAAGTTCTATCTGTGTAGAATCTCTCGGTGAGATTCTTAGTGTTTTAAAATAAAGTAGGGGCTCAGCCTTGGGAGTCATTCTGACGCTTCAATGGTCAATCAAACTCACTTAGAGAGGTTGAACCATGTGGTGAGAAGTAGCAGGGGGTCCTTAGTCTTGGGGGCTCCCAGTATGCCTCAAGGCGCGGAGTGGACTAACCTTGTGAGTGTGGCAGGGTGGGGAACCCAAGTTTCATAAGTCACCACGGGTGCAAGACTCGCCATAGCCCGACTCTCATTTTAAAGTCCGGACGAGTCAAGTCTAGAAATTGCATGCTTAAGTGATATTTCTGAATNTGTTTGATATAAGTTGTTCTTGTATGTTACATNTTTAATACAATTGTATGAATTTATATAATTANCTCACCCTTGCCTTGTTTNTTGGTGTATGTTGTATGTATTTCTTTTGCAATGATCATTCATTTTTGAATGTGAGCAGAGGAGAATGAGGTCACCTTGGAGNACGCCTTGGAGAGGAACGAAAACACTGATGCTGCTCCTTAGTTCCTTAGGATTTTCTGAACTGTTAATTTTCATTTGAATTCATGTATCTATTTTGAAAAANTCTAGCATTTTTCCACGTGTTTTAATTTCTTCTAGCTTTCTGGATTACTATAACCACAACCTAAATACTTTTCTTACTCTTAAACTGCTCTCTTTTATTATGTATGATGACGTCTTAAATTATATAATTATACGTTATATTTTGGGATGTCACATTTATGGTATCAGAGCAGTTTGTTCCTAGGATAACCTACGGGTTGTGGGTTTGTCGTTACTTTCCTGTGGAAAGTTGAGTCTGAATGGTAGGTTGTACCCTTTCCTCCAAGTCTAGTTTGTGAAATTGTGTATCTAACTAGAAGCTTTGAGAACAGAAAATGTTTCTGTATAAGGAATGAGGGTGCACACTCATGACTTTTACTAGTGATGAATTTCCTTTCTTAATTCTGAAGGTTTGGAGAAAAGAAGGGTAGTGATCCAAGTGTTATGGTCTACAGTATTTTCTGTCTTGTTCTTGCCTTTGTGGTAGTGTTATGTGCTCTATAGTAGTAGTAATGGTTAGATTTTCTTTTGGGTAGTAAAACACAATCTTCCATTGCCTTCCACAACTAATGTGGAAATTAGGACGTCAAAATAATAACATGTGTTACACTAATTATGTTTATAACCAGTTGACCCTAATTAAAATTTTACACTATAATTAGCTTTATGAGTTATGATTAAAATACTCAAATGCCCCTTTATATGAAAATGTTGCAATTAAACTCTATTACAAAAATTAAAGAAATCAAACGAGATTTGTGGAACTTTAAACTTGTGAATTCTATTATTTTTTTCTACCTCTTTCATGAAAGAAGAGTTTTGTTTTTTTCATGTGGACTTGAGAAGTGAACAAGTCATAATGATGTTGCACTTACCGAGTAGACCTTACATTAGTTAGTGCCTCCTTTAGCTACTTTCTCACCTTTATAATAGAGAAGCTCAACTCAAATCTATCTTTTGCTAGTTCATAAGACAAGACAATTTGGACTTTGTATTATTCTGGAAGATTTTCTTGTAGATCTTATTTTCGATTTCTAAACTCTATTTCTAGGAATCTAAGTTCCCAATATTGGCAAGTCCATTTTGAAGTCCAAATCTCTCTCAAAAGGTTAGGTCTAGTGGTACTTAACAACATTAATACTAACAAAATGTTGCATATTCAGAGGCCTCATGTGGTCCTTCCTCCTGATATTTGTATTTGTGTAGAACCAGTTTAGAAACAGTATCCATCTTTCAATGAATTGTAAATTAGCCACTTTCCATTGAAATAATATTTAAGTATTCCTAGATAAGCATTATGTGAATGTGTTTCACAAATTTGGTTTGGAGCCCTTTTTGGTGGTTGAGAATAAAGGTTATGGTAAAAAGGAAGGAAGCTCAAAACTGTATAGTTGTTTATGGAACGTACTGTGCTGTTTATTTATAGCCACTTTCTCTTGAAACAATCTTTATGGATTTTGCAGCCGTGTGTTGTTTATACAACATACTTACACTTTAAGAGTGTTTCTTTGCCCTTGAACTTGCTGTGGGATAGGATTATGTCTTTGACCTCTTTTTGGTGTTTCTCATGGTTGTTTCCTTTGGTAGCTTGCATTGACTTATATTCTTGAATCTTTAGATGTGTTGTTGTCTGCAGTATATCTTTGTCCCTAGTTGTATTCTTCTATGCTCTCTAATAAAGTAAAAATTTTTTATATTAAAAAAAAAGTTAAGTTGTCGAAATTTAAACATGGTGGTGAGATCTCAAGAATGAGATTGCTCGAAATTTCAGGGAATTTCTTGACTATTCTCTCACTTTAGATTGATTAAAAATTACGATGAAATTTCATTATAAAAATGGCAAATGATATAGTAGGGAAGGGATACAAATTTCAATGTGTTAGTATTTTTGTGAGTAAATGAAATGAAATGGTGGAAAGAAATGAGATGTGTGGAAATAAGTTCCTTTTTCAACATTTGTAAAGGAGTTGATGTAGAATGCATGAAAAGTGCAAGTCATCGGATGACAAATTGCCATATGTGTGGTTCTGATTCTAAACCCCAGCCTTAATTTTTTTTTTTTTACTAAATATCAAAAGAAAATTTATCAATCAATAAATTAAATCAAAGGACCCAAAAAAAAAATTACTTGAAATGTTCCAGTTTGAACCGTGCACATCAGTTTTGAAATGTATGTAGGAATGAGAAATAAAGAGAAAGAAAAAAGTTGAAATTGTGTTCTAAATTGTTCATATGTTCTGTTTAACCATTTCTTTTCTAGTCTTACCTTACATTTGGATAGGGAATTTCAAAATTTCTAAGACATTCAAATACATTAAAATTTGAATTGTTTTCATTTAAAATTGTACCAGATTTCAGATATTTTGCTTATATAAGGCAATTCAAATTTGTTGAAAATTTTCTCATTTGGATAAAGTATTTCAATTACCACCAAATGCAAAAAAAAAAAAAATTAAATATAAAAAAAAAAAATTGTTAAAAAATCAAATATATCAATATTGATCATAGTTTTTAGTTGATACGGTTGATGTTATTTTTTTGTCATAGTTTGTCAAGATTTTTTCAACTAATATTGATGAAGTTGTTTCTTGATTGTACGTCTTATTTATTGGCTGAAAATTTTCCCTGTGTGACATGAGCAAAAATTCCCAGTTAATGTTGACCACAAGTTTTCCTATTAAGCATTAGGAAAGAAATTAAGTGTAGAATGCTAGGTCTAGTGAGTAGTGTGATGATGTTGGTGAAAGAGTAGAAAAAGGAAATTTTGAGGAAGGAAGAGAGAAATAAAGACTAAATAATAAAATTGGAGAAAAAAATAGAAGCAAGGGAATAAAGAATATACTGAGAAAAGTATGAGAAAAAGAAAGAAGTATGAAGAAATGGGATGTGTTGTTGTAACACATGCAGTGGGGGTAGAAGAGTCTAATGAAAATACAACTCAGCAGGGAATAAGGAGGGGCACAAGAAACAGACTAACTAACTCCAGGCTGGATGACTTTTATTGGTCTAGGACCTAATCCATATAATTCGTTAGTGAATGGAAAAAAGGGTGTGAATTATGTTGTCCTATGCTGCATCCTTTCTGTGCAAATTCTCTGTTTTGGATTTACTTGTAATTGCTCTGACATATGAAGGGAATTTCTTCCAAAACTTCTCTTCATTCCTTACTGGAATCTTAATAATACTACTATTCAGAGCATTATTTATTTGCCTTATTTACGTTGAGTGCAGGTTTTCATTTATTGTTCCAGGCAATTTCAGTACTGTTATATCCAGTACTGTTACATTGGTGCTTTCATTCCGATGGCAGAGAATACGCGTCTGAAAGACCTCAGTGTTGATGTCAAGCGGATCCTTGAAATTATGGAAACACGGGATCGTAAAAATGCTACCCGATTCGAGACTTTGGAGTCTGCAGTGGATGCCTTATTGCAGAATAAAGCTGCAACCCCTTCCCCTCCGTTTCAGGTGCGTTCCGTCAAGCTCGACTTTCCGCGCTTTGATGGGGCAGATGTCTTACAATGGATATTCAAAGCAGAGCAATTTTTCTCCTATTATAGCACTCCAGATGATCAACACTTAACTATTGCTGCAATACATTTGGACAAGGATGTGGTTCCTTGGTATCAAATGATGACGCGTCATGAGTCATTTCACTCCTGGGTTGCCTTCACTCGAGCATTAGAGTTGGAATTTGGTCCCTCTCCCTATGAGTGTTCCAGATCCCATCTATTTAAGTTAACCCAAACAACTTCTGTGCATGAATATTATGTTCAATTTACTGCTCTGGCTAACCGTGTGCAAGGTGTCACCACTGAAGCCTTGTTAGATTGTTTTATCGGAGGGTTAAAACCGGACATTCGACGGGATGTGATTGCTCAATCTCCATCAACCTTGATTCGCTCTGTTTCATTGGCCAAATTGTATGAAGAGAAGTACATGAACAAACCCAAACACTATCAACCCTATACAACAACCAAAACAGCAACCACAAACACCAGCCTACCTATCACCCAAACCCTTAAATCCACTAATTTACCACCCTTGCTTCCAAATCCCACTACAGCTTCCACCACAATCCGCAATACCCATATCAAGAGAATGACCCTTGCTGAGATGCAACTGCAACGAGAAAAAGGACTCTGCTATACGTGTGAGGAGAAATTTTCTCCAAACCATCGCTGCCCCAACAGGCAATACTTATTGCTTGAATTACAAGAGGAGGATTCTGTAGATTTACCCCCTGAACCCCCTGATATTGAGCAGAGTGGTGAACTAAATTTGTTACAAGAGCACCACTTATCTTATAGTGCTTTAAAAGGAGCTTCTGGATTGGGTACCATGAAATTTCAAGGTTTTATTAATGGCATCACAGTCCAAGTTTTACTCGACAGTGGGTCGAGTGATAATTTTTTGCAGCCCAGAATAGCTCACTGTTTGAAGTTACCTATTGAACCCATCTCGAATTTTCAAGTTCTGGTGGGTAATGGCAATGCCTTAGTCGCGGAAGGCTTGGTCAAGGATTTGGAAGTTCGAATTCAAGGTCATTCCTTGACGTTACCAGTGTACTTATTACCTGTTACGGGGGCTGATTTAGTGTTAGGGGCTGCATGGTTAGCTACCCTGGGTCCTCACATTTCAGATTACAGTACTCTTACCTTGAAGTTTTATTTGGGCAATCAATTTGTAACATTGCATGGAGAGCAACCAACCTTACCTGTACAAGCTCAATATCATCATCTCAAACGCATGCATCATACACATGCCATCGATGAGCTTTTTACCTTGCAATTCCAACATTTCGATCATTCTCCAGACCAACAGCTCGAATTACTCTCAACGAAAGCACCAAATGTAACAGTACTGGATATAACAGTATTGAAATTGCCTGGAACAGTAAATGAAAACCTGCACTCAACGTAAAGAAGGCAAAGAAATAATGCTCTGAATAGTAGTATTATTAAGATTCCAGTAAGGAATGAAGAGAAGTTTTGGAAGAAATTCCCTTCATATGTCAGAGCAATTACAAGTAAATCCAAAACAGAGAATTTGCACATAAAGGATGTAGCATAGGACAATAGAATTCACACCCTTTTTTCCATTCACTAACGAATTATATGGATTAGGTCCTAGACCAATAAAAGTCATCCAGCCTGGAATTAGTTAGTCTGTTTCTTGTGCCCCTCCTTATTCCCTGTTGAGTTGTATTTTCATTAGACTCTTCTACCCCCACTGCATGTGTTACAGTTGCTTTAGGTGAAAATTTAAGAAAAGGGTGAGAGAAAATGGTAAGTGAGAATGGGTCCCATGTTAGCTAAAAGAAAAGNAATTATGAAATTATTTAAAATTCTTTGATTGGTGTAAAACTTTGAGAGAAAATAATGAATCAGAGGTTGTATTGTTAATTTAGAATGAATAAAGATTGGTTTTGTCTTTTGTTTTAATAGGTTTACGTAACTTTTATTTAGCCATTCTTTATGCAAAGACAAAGTCCAATATATNTTGTTGGGTATCTTAAAATGTATATTAATGTTATCAAATAATAATATTTTTATTATTATGTAGTTAATGCTTGTAAAGTATTATTATAATAGGTAGCAATGTAAAATATAATATTGTTATTAAGTAATTTTTATCATGAGGTAATAAATACCTTACAAGGAAGTATGGTATGTTTTTAGTTAAATTGTTCAGGTGATTTCTTTTGGTATTCCTTTATATAAAGATAGAAGAAACTTAGAAATTTAATGGAAAAGGGAAAATGGTTATTAGAATTTAATTGGGTTCAAAAACATGGAAAGGTTGTAGAAGAAAATAATAGGTGCAGCCTGTTAGAATTGAAGAGAGTCAAAATAAATAGTTTAGGGTGAAAACTATCCGATTAGTCAAGGTGATCTGGGAGGGTAAAACAGATGACTCTACCTGGGAGCTAGAGAATGAGATGAGAGAATCTTACCCTCGCATATTCTTGGATAAGTACAATTTTCGAGGCCGAAAATTTTATTTGTTGGGGGGAATGTAAGGGCCTATAATTTCTAAGGGCTATTGGGCCTTAGAAAAGGGGCAGTCAGGCCCATAAACTTGTGGTGATTCAGCCTTAGAGGGAAGGGGCTTTACTTTTCAGAAAACCAGTTTCCCATTCTGCATATTTCCCTTCTCTCTCTAGAATAGGAACTTTGCCCTAACCAAGTTTCCTCCACCTTCTCTCTAATATTACAGCAAATTGAACCGTTAAATTTCTAAATTGATACCGCCAAATCATTCATGGAGTCAAGAGCTGCTGAACCATTCCACCAATCTTGCGTTTCAATGGGTAAGTAGTTTTACCCTTTTTCCACTGTTTCTAGACTTTAGGGTAGGTAACTTAGTTAGTTTCATGTTCCTTATGCTTGTTTCCTTTCATTCTCAGTTTGTTCTAGCTTCAAGAGCTAGAAAATATCCATCACCCATTTGGTGATTCGAAAATTCTGTGAGCATCTGTGAGGGCGTTCTCTGTAAACTGAACAAGGCAACCTAGAGGTAAAGGGAGCTAACTATATAAGTATTTTGTTGTTCTGATTAATTCCTGAATTTATGAGAAAATATGTTGAATTGCGTTTGTACACTGATTAACTCTGTTTTAATG
>NC_028357.1:8200701-8254748 GCF_000741045.1 Vigna radiata var. radiata | reverse complement strand
TTGGTGTATGTTGTATGTATTTCTTTTGCAATGATCATTCATTTTTGAATGTGAGCAGAGGAGAATGAGGTCACCTTGGAGGACGCCTTGGAGAGGAACGAAAACACTGATGTTGCTCTTTAGTTCCTTAGGATTTTCTGAACTGTTAATTTTCATTTGAATTCATGTATCTATTTTGAAAAAATCAAGCATTTTTCCACGTGTTTTAATTTCTTTTAGCTTTCTGGATTACTATAACCACACCCTAAATACTTTTCTTACTCTTAAACTGTTGTCTTTTATTATGTATGATGACGTCTTAAATTATATAATTATACGTTATATTTTGGAATGTATTCTTATAAAAAGAATAAACAATGAATACAAATATTAAAAGAAGAATAAAAATTATTAAGTTTATATTTTAGAAATTATTTTATTTATAAAATTAAGGGTTTTAATCATTTAAACGAAATAATAAAAAAGGGTATAGTCAATTATGAAATAGGAGGAGAAGAACCTTAGGAGTGTGAATGAATTTGTGAATATTGAATAAGTTGAACAATAATTGAGAAAGAGAATGAATAATTATGTGAAAAAAAAAAATAAGAGTTTCTTCAATGAAAGAAAACTAAGTATAAAAAAGAACAATGAAAACAAGTTTTCAGGTTATCTAATAAATTGAGTTTTATTAATTTAAAACCAGAATGTGGACATAGACAACTATAAGAAAATGTATGGATTTGAGAGATATGTATATATTCACTTACGTCTCATTTTCT
Source organism: Vigna radiata var. radiata (assembly GCF_000741045.1). Lineage (NCBI taxonomy): Eukaryota > Viridiplantae > Streptophyta > Magnoliopsida > Fabales > Fabaceae > Vigna > Vigna radiata. Next base: position 8,253,987 of record NC_028357.1, on the reverse strand, counting down.
ACCTAATATATTTTCATAAAATCAAGATGAGTTCAAACAATGTATGCGGAAGCAAATTTAATTGTCATATATATGAAATCAAGTAACATCTTTTACAAGATTAAAACTTTTTCACCCATGATCTTTTCATCATCATTTCATTGAGTCGTATAAAATGAATTTCTTTATTAATATATTTATATAGTATACTTTAGTATATTATCCTCGAGACTATATCCCTCATCATACTTGAAGTTATAAGTCTTCTAATAAAATTTGTAGTTTCATTATTAACTTGTTATTGAAAGACATTCCAATTATTTTGAAACACTCATGTATTAATCTCATTCATTCATACTCTCGTAAATACTTTTGAAGGCAAGTTCATTTCAAACGGAGAAAGAAATTGCATACACTATAACAATACTTAGTAAGTTGTTCACCAAAGGTTTTAAGCATTCATAACTATATATGTTCATTCAATTCATTTTATAAATTTTAGACATAATTCATTAGATGCAATCCATGAAATAAAATCACACAGTCAAATTTAAATATTATTTACTGATCTAATTATCTTTATACTTTGTCATCACCTTATATATATATATATTTTTTTTTGTATTTATTGTTTCAATAATTTCGTTTCCAATAAGTTACTTTACTTTTTTTTTCTTTTACTACATTATTGCGCTTTGTCTTTATAGTTTTTATTTTTAATTTTGGAGACATTTTTTTTTTCAATCTAAAATAAAAATTATTTAAGAAATATCTTTATTAAATATACTTATTGCTTGATCATCATGTATATTATACCTTAACATAAAGGAGATTAGAGCTGAGCACAATTAACTAAAAAAATTTAAACTACAATTTATTTATACTGTTTTAAACTTAAAAAACTTAAACTACTTAAACTACTTATACTAAAAATTAATTTTAAAAATACTGAATTATTTTATTTTGAATACAATTAACTGTGGTTTCAGTTTTCCTCTTTTCTAAGAAATTAGGTTTTTTTATTTTCTTTTCCATCACAATTTTCTATCTGTTTTGTCTGTCGCATCCTGCCGTTGTCGAACTGTTGAAGGTTCTTCCACCATTGTCAAGGTTCTGAGAACACTTCTCGCTGGAAAGAGAAGCAAATCTGCAACCAAAGGTACGTTCTTCCCTTTCCCTTTCAAAAGAGATTGAAAAATCTTGGCACAGTAACAGTGGAAGAACGAAGGAGAAGAGGGGGAGCAAAACGACGCTGTTGAGGCGGGAGCCGGAGGAGGACGCACCTGAGTTCCAGAAGGAGTCGATGGAGTTGCCGGCGGGGGGAAGAGGACGAGAGCGGGAGGCTATCGCCGAAGAGAGAGTAGTCGAGGAAGGACTGGACGCGGTGGACGCACGAGGGAGAGGGTGGAGAAGAGGCCGGTGTGGGTGAAGGGGGTGTGGTCGAGGGAGAAGTTGGCGGGAAGTTGTCGGTGACGAAGATGGTTTTGACGGCGAGGACGGTAGGGAGGCGGGCGCGGCGGGGAGGAGGAGGTCGGAGAAGGGGAGGCGCTCGGAGACGACGTGATAGGAGAATAAGAGGGGATCCAGCGGAGGAAGGCATTGCTTGGGACGAAGAGTGTGGCTTTGCCCATTCCTAAAGAAGATCAAGACCATTTAAATACTTTTAATTTTTTCAATTAAATTATCTTTATTTATGCTATTTTTTCATATTTTTTTTTTCCATAAAAAGAATCTATATTTTCTCTGTTTTTTCTTTTACCTATTTCTCCTTTTTATTTTCTAAATAACTTCCCTGTTATTTTTTTTTCTTTAGCAAAAGGGAGTTGATTAATGTTTGCCTTGATTATTGATGCACTCTTGAAAGATTGAAAAAGGTCTTACCCTGATATTGAGGATAGCAGAAAAAGCTTTGACAAAACAAGCACCAGGACGCAGCTGAATCAAATTCACGCCAAAGTTGAGAGAGATAGAATGGGGAAAAGACAAATCTCAGACCCTCCTAACTTGAAGAAATACGGCGTTCCATTCTACTCTGTTGCTTGGATTCCTCAACATCTTATCAAATCGCGCCAAATTCAAACTGCCGATGATTCCTCCGATTTCGATCATAACTCTGTGCTCTCCACCGAACCGGAGTCAGAGTCCGCGACTAAGGCGGAGTCGGAGCCTGTGTCGGTCACCGGTAACTACCTGCTGTTCACCGGTGGCGGTGGAGCAGGTCGCAGTGGTATTCCTAATGCTTTGGTGATTGCGCACTTCGATATTGCATCTAATTCTCTCTCCAGCCAAGCGGTACGAATTTTCCTTTTGCTTCCCTTTTGCTTCTCGCCGGATTATGCAATTCTTATGATTTTGATTTTTGTGGTGAAAATTTCGAAACTAGAGGAATTGGATCTGGTTTGGATTAGGATCTTCTTTGTGTGACGCAATGTGGATTACTGCTATGTATTTTTGTTAGAATGTGAGGAATCTGTTCTAGTTGCTTGATTTTGATATTCCTTGCAGTGTTTTGAAGAAGTAGATTTGTTAGAATTGAGAGCAAAGGATGCATTAAATTTTTTTTGTTTGTCTAAGATAGTAGAATGATGATGTTCATGTGTTTGTAATACTAAATTCTTTTGTCTGAGACCTTATCAATATTTCAGGTGTTTAAGTTAGGAACTGATTCCGAATTGCCTTATAGGATGGCACTTCAATCCCAGGGTGATGGCCTCATTTGTGCAATGGAAACGCCAAAGGTTTGCAGGTCTTTGCTTCTCATCACCTCTTTTCTTAATATCTGTATAGAATTCATTTCTAGGTGTAAATCTGTGTCAAATGTTTTGGATGAGCGAACCTGGACTAGTTCGAGCATACATGATGTAGAAGTAATGCTTGGTTGACCAATGAGAAAATGAAAACATTTTTCATCTATACTTTACCATGTGCAAATAAATTTTCATTTTCGTCCTCCCAACTGAGTTGTGTGAAATACAGGGTAGGAAATACAATCACAATTTCAAAATTGTGAGCTTCACAAGTATTAAGACTTGTCTAGAATGCTGAGGAACTGTGTGCACCCTATATAGTTTAATTATGTATATCACTTGAAAAAGAGAATGATTTTATTATTTTCATTCATAATAATTACATTCTCCTTATCTCTATTTGTAGTAATCTAATCTTCTAGAAAGGAAAATAAGAAAACAAAATAATCTAAAAGGTCGTACATATGTTTTTTCTAATTAGGAAGATTCTATAGATATTTCCTCTAATTACAACAATATCATATAATCTTTTTACCTTGACCAACTAGGATGAGGATTATTCATAATCTCAATGAATTTGGACTTGACTAAGGTGTGAAAGTAACTCATGTTCATCAAACTATGTAAGGACTTAGTTTCAAATAGATTGAAGAAATTTTTACTTATATACATTATCTGTTATTGTATATTACAGAGTATTGAACTGGAAGGTGATAAACCCTGTACAGTATGGTATATTAATAGTTCTGTCTAAGACCATAGAAATGATGCAAGAGAATCTTTGACAACTTGAATTTTGCTCTTGTTAGTATCAGTGCAAAGTTTGATTGACAAAATTAGCATGTGAATATGCCAGATTTTCCGAACAACAGTTTTCATGGAAATAGCTGCCCAGTTTTGGTAGTTTTGGGAGTTTCTATTGTCTAGTTCTTTTTCTTTTTTGTGGAAATTTGTTTACTTCAGAACAAGATAAAGGCAAATAACAACAGCACATTGTTGCGTCAATGTACAAAAATATCTAGAAAATTATCATTTTCTTTTCATTTTTATAAATTCTTTTAGGGGATTGGTAGCTCGATGTTTGGTGTATGCCATTGTAAATTGTCCAAATATTTCCCTAGTGTTTCCACCAACTAAATGAAAGTAGTGATTCATTTAATAAAGTTTACACAAGAATAAAGTAGAAAGAGGAAAGTAAAGGTATTTTTGTCACTCCATATTCTACATGCTGAACTGATATTTTAGACCAAGAAGAAGCTTTGGTTTCATTTTGTTCTATAATTTCATCTAGCTGTAGAACACTATGATCAGCATTGTGCCTCGTTTATATAGATGGTTTGACTGGGATTATCAAAACAAGAGCTCTGAAATTCATAAGTTGAGTCTGAAGATGTCAGATAAAGTGCTCACGCAGTTGGAGGATGTTGGACAGCAATTAGCATTAGCATTCAACAATGATGGTACTACACTAGCTGCTGGTGGGGAGGTATGGATTTCCTTTATATTTACTTTAGTCAAAAGAAACAATATAAGATTGATGCTAATTTTTAGCAACATGAAGGAAAGATGGTTTTTGGAAAACATTTCCACCAATTAATTATTTCTGCACTTCATTTTCAAGTTATGAATATATACAAATTGATTAATAACCAAATTCCAAACTTGTTTTACGGTGCTTCATACAAATGGTACCAATGTGAAATTCTCATTAAGAAGAATTTGATGTAAGTAAATGGTATTACAAAGTCGAAATGAAAATATGCTCTCAATCAAAGAATTGTTTGTGCTTACTGAGAACCAGTTTGAAGAGATCACAAACATCAAATTTGTATGTCAAACATTGCTTCAAAAGCTGTCAAAATCTAAAAATGTAACCTTTCCTAATGCTTCTCCAATTTCTTCAATTCATTGTATGATGTGATATGTTGTCTTTGTTTGTCACTTTTTCCTAATTGATATTAAATGATGAGAAACTTGTTTTATTGGACAGTGATTCCGTGTCATATATATGCTTTAAAGTTTCTTCATTGCATAATTACAATGCTTTCATTCTTCTGAAAAATAAGCATTAACTAGTAGATAATTTCTTTTTTGATCAAGGAATGAAATGCGGTATGATATTGTAATTTGGTGCAGTACAGGATGGAAATATAAGGGTTTTCAAGTGGCCTAGCATGGAAGTTATTCTCAACGAATCTAATGCTCATTCTTCTGTGAAGGATTTACATTTCAGGTTTGATGTGCATATAATCATCAGCATTTCACAGATGTGTTACCCTTTCACTCATTTACCTATAATTCATAAAGGAAAAATGACAGATGGCAATGATCTCTTTAAACCCCATTATTGTAAAAGGATTTTGCCTTACAGTTTGGTTTTACATGTATTGCAGTTCTGATGGTAAATTACTTGCCTCTTTGGGAAGTGGTGGCCCCTGCAGGGTTTGGGACATTTCTTCATCAATGGTCTTATCTACTCTACCAAATGAAAATGTGAGCAATTGATTAAATCTTACTGGATAAACTTTGCATGGGCTTGATAGCTTTACGTGCCTTTTTTTAATTTGTCTTCTTGATAATAGATGAAATTTGGTTATGTCATGGATTTGCTCCATACTACTACTAACATAATATTTAGAGATGAAAATTTTATAAATCACAATTAACTAGTAAAAGTTATATTTAATTTTTATTTGTCTAGACTTAGGATGATACATAATATTTTTTTCATACATTCGTGTTAAAACCTTTTTAGCTGTTATAAATTGTATAATACTTATTTGGTTACAATTTTCCTATATCAATTATTATCCAGGACATACATGATTATTCATCTATTACTTAGAGTAAGAGGGGGGGGGGGGGGGGGACTAAAAACATTTGTTTGATAGCATAGCATAAGATTTCCTTCCCTCTAAGTAATATATCTCTTGGCCCAGTTTAATATATATTTTATAATAAAATGTTCTTCTTATGTGATTTAGGTTGGTTCATGTTGAACCAGTGGTCAGAGAGCATCACTGTCAACCAACGGCTTTGTGCTGATGTTGATCTATTATGATTAATAATTCTGACTTACTCAGTGACGATACCTGTTTTTTGTGGAAGGTTTTCAGTTTGACAGATGTTGTTAGGCCGTTATTAGTATATGAGAGAAGGAAGAGATATTAGTTAGTTAGCCTAACTGCCTTGGCAGTTAGGAAGAGCGGGAAGAAACTTTTATAAATAGTTTTGGGTTTAATTGTAGATGGACTTTTGGTGAATAGGAGTTTTATCAGGAACTTGTTGTCCTGAGAGGGGGAGGTTAAGCTCTCTGTATACGATTCTTTGATTGAGAGTAAATACAATGAGGTTTTTTGTGTTGTGTGTTTTGGGTGTAGAGTGTGTTTTTCATAGATTCTTGATTAAAGAACCTATCATTTGGTCCGACCTGCCGGATCAAGAGGAGTGAGAAATCAGCGATGGACAGCAATTCGGAGGGGAGATTAGATAATCTTGAGATAACGGTGGAGGGAATTAAGGAGGAAACGGCGGCGATAAGACATGGCCTGCAACAAATGATGAGGATGATGGGCGGAGGCCAGAATAATCATGAAGGAGGATCGGAAAGGGGGAGTAGCTCAATGAATGACAACCACGAGCGTCGCGACAATGGGGGGATACAACAGAATTGGAGGAAAAATGTAAACTTACTGGGGTTTGATGGGCAAGAACCACACAGCTAGAAAAGTCCCTCTACAATTAAACCCAAAACTATTTATACAAGTTTCTTCCCGCTCTCCCTAATTGCCTAGGCAGTTAGGCTAACCAACTAATATCTCTTCCTTCTCTCATATAACAGCAAAGCAGGGGGAAGAAACGATGCAACAAGTCTTGGTGGAGTGGCAAGACGGAGGGAGAGATGGAGCTACGTGGGAAGACATGGAAACCATGCAGTATCAATATCTTGAGTTCAACCTTAGGGACAAGGTTGCTGAAGGAGGGGAGAGTAATGTTAGGCCATTATTAGTATATGAGAGAAGGAAGAGATATTAGTTAGTTAGCCTAACTGCCTAGGCAGATAGGGAGAGCGAGAAGAAACTTGTATAAATAGTTTTGGGTTTAATTGTAGAGGGACTTTTGGTGAACAGGAGTTTTATCAGGAATTTGTTGTCCTGAGAGGGGGAGGTTAAGCTCTCTGTATACGATTCTTTGTGTTAGAATAATTATTAAGTTTACCTATGATTAGTATAGGTAGTAGAGCCTAAAGTAGGGGGTTGTGTGTTGGTTTATCTATNATGATTGTTCCTAGCAGTCTAGGACAATCCCTTCACCTTCCATCTCTCTATTGTATCAAATGATCATCTCTATAAATAATAGAACATGAGAAGGGTCTTTTAAGCCCTCAAGAATATTTCTTATCAGTCTTTAATCTCAAGTCTTTGATTGAGAGTAAATACAACGAGGTTATATAGTATTCTGTGTTGTGTTTTTGGGTGTGCAGTGTGTTTTCCATAGGTTCTTGATTAAAGAACCTATCAGATGTAATGAGCAGATTGCTTTTGGTCTGAATTTACTAGTTTTGTGATAACAGGCTCAGTGGATCCTAAAGCAACCTCAAAGAAAACAAGATGAATTGGTTTCCTTGTAGAGAGGCTACTAATGGGAAAAATTAAGGAGACAAAAAATAAGAGGTTAGGATCCAATATTTTAAAGGCAACAACATATATTCTAGGAGTAAGTAGAAATCCCAAATAATAACTATTCTTGAAACTTTGTTCACCATGTATCATAACTCCTATATGTCTTGATCTCATTCTAGTCATTATTGGCAAATAGGTTACCTTTATCCGAAGTAGAAATTAGTTATAATCTTAAAGTCATAACTACCATGTTGTATCAAGTAAATCTAGCATTCAACATCTAGTGGGGAAAATTCTATATTGCCTAGCTTCACCTTAATGGTAGCTACCCGTAGCCCACCTCAGTTGTTGGCCTCAAGGGTGATGTGTAGTCCCACATTAATGAGAGACATGACTTAAATTAAAGCTTGGACAGTTCTCACTTTAAAAGTTAGCTTTTGAGGATTGTTAGACTAAAGACTACCCTTGATACCACAATTAAGACAATGTCTAAATAGGTTGCAACTAAGGCAAGGTAGAAGGTCAGCAAGCATGGCAGTGAAGGTTGCCCAACAATGAATTTTAAGATAGATTTTGCTATCATTTTTGGATTTGGATTTAGGTTTAACTCAAACCCACAAAATCAAGGGGTAACATGAGGACTGTTCAAATTGTATGAATACTATTTAAGTTATATCTCTTGTAGATCTGTGACTAAATATTTTCCCTAAGACTACTATGAAGGAAACCTCCACATAGACTGCAGCTAATGCAGTTTTTGTGACCATAATTAAGGCTGCTTTCTAACTCCAGGATTAAACATGTGCCCCTATTATTCTCATATTTGGTTTGGTGATTGCTTTGTCAATAACTATGTATTCTAATCATATTTTGTTGAATTTATGCAGCGTGAAACTTTTAGCTCTTGCAGATTTTCTCAAACAAATGACAAGACTCAAGTCTTGTATATTGCTGCCATGACAGGTAAATAATTTTTCAGAGAAAAGTTATCTTATCTGTCTTTTGTATCTTTTAACTGAACGAAGTTTTTATTGTTGTCTATAGATAAAGGTGGAAGCATCCTTACCTGGAATACACAAACATGGGAAAGGATGGGCTCAAAGCATATTATCCGTGATGCAATCTCTGCATTTAATGTCTCAGCTGATGGAAAGATTCTTGCATGGTACATTTTGTGATCTGTATTTTTCTACTACTTAAGATGGCACCCCCATCTTTTCTTAAGCTACTTGAAGAAAATGTGCCTTGACTTTTGTGATTTTCAGACCTCGAGGTGCACTTTGACAAAAACTTATTTCTTCTATTTTGATGGATTTTCATGCAGTGGAACACCTTCAGGAGACATTGTAATTGTAAATTCAACAAATATGCGAATTCAGACAATGATAAAAAAGGCTCATCTTGGCATTGTAACTGCTTTAGCATTCTCCCCTGATTCAAGGTTTGAAATATGTATTATATAATTTTCCGTAGAAATTTTATGTTCGATAATGATGATTTTGGTTTCTAAATAGGTAAACTGGTAACAATTTAGTTCCTCAAAGACGGACTGTTCTTATTTAATCTCAATGTATAAAAAGTGACAGTTATATTAACAAATTGATTCTTGAAGATTACAACTTAATGCCAATTGACATTCAAAAGATATCATTCAGGTTCGAATTAAACATTACAACTTATTGACAACACACAATTGTTGAAAATTTTACACATTCAGGGCTAAATCATAATTTTTGTTTTTTCAGTGACCACCCACATTGAAATATCAAAATGGTCATTAACCCTTTGCTGTCTTATGCCATGTTTAAGGGTAGTCATATTTGTGCTTCTGTATTTAGGGCTTTGGCTTCGGTATCCATGGATTCAAGTGCAAGGGTAACAATAATTGAAGAGAAGAAGACAAATGGTACGTGTATATTTCATAGTTTGTTCTCAGATTAACTCTACATGTTCTTGCTATACACATACATAATTGTTTTTGCAGAACTCTTTGTACATAGTGTATAGTCCTTTCAGCCTATCTGTGACTTAATTAACCTGGAACATTAGGAGCCCAGGATTTTGGTTGAAATGACAATGTTTCAGAAAAGTTAGAAAGTTTAGCACGCTGCGTGTGAAAGATGTCTTCTTCCTGCTAGTGAAGATTTATATAACTAATTTTGTGGGTGTCTATAATTCTGTATTAGACTCAGGTATCGAAAGCACGTGTTTAAACATCTGACCAGTCTAAATTTTCAATTCCTGCAAAGTGAAATTGGGTCATATTAGCTTAAAGTGGAAAAATAAGTAATCTAATATAGTGTTGTAGCGTGGTTGGTTGAATATTTATCATTCACGTTACGTAGCTCCCCCTTTCCATGTTTCAGTTGTGTATTGAAAGTTCTATTCAAATAGCTTATCCAAAAACTTTCTGGATAAAGGGTCGAAGGTAACAACTTCCAAATTTGACTAACCGCACACCCAAAAAAATGTAACTTACAAAATAATATGATACAAAAGAAATTAGAGACTCATCTTTCAATAAAATATATAATTGACTTTACTAAATGAATGTTGTATTTGATCATGTTATCAAATAGAAGGTCAATATTGCACTCGACTCACTTTTTCTCTTGTTTCAAGGAGGACTGAGCTTGTGGATTGCAGTATTTATCATCCTACTTGCTATTGCTGCTTACTTTCTCCAGAAAGGACTTGAAAAATGAAGGTTCAAGATTTTGCTTATTTCAATATGAAACATTTAGCATCTTTGTGAATGCCACTGCTCAGTGCTGATGCATTTTCATTTTGAGGGGTTTTCTGATACTTTTTTCTTTTTTTGTATTGGCATCTTCATGAAACGTTATTCTTGGACAACCCTCTCTCTAAAATGCCATGTAACATGGGTTGTATCGTTACCTTACATGTGTTGTGGAATTCTTCCTTGTAGAGTTGAGCAGTTATTCATTACTTGCTCGCTATTTTGATGTTATTTTTTATGTAGCTTTTTCAGTGAGAAATACACCAAAGGCATGGGTGTAGTCAATAGTCCCCATAAACTAATAAATATTTGCCATAAGGTGTGTGATTACATATTACCAGTTCTGCCAAATGGTTCAACCAATATAGAAGACTTCAAGGCTGAGTTTTTACTGCAAACTTCTAATTTTAATGAAAGCATATATTTTCTTATCTCTGTTATTGTTGGTAAATTATTTACTTGTCTCTTTTGTGGTTAAAAGTTATGATGATGACGGTGGTACAATTTTACTTGCGAGTACGTTAAACAAAGTTTGCTTATCCGATATTCACAATTTCGTAAAGCAAAAGTAGTATGAAGAAGAAAGAATAAAGAGTAATTGTCATTTTTATATTCTTAATTCACAGCAAATAAAGGTATTTTTTTTATTTATTAATAATGTAAACTATTTATGAAAAAATGATCTTGTAATCACTCATGAATAACGTTGTCAAATATAAATATTAAATAGTTTCATTATAATATTTTTTTTCTTAATTAAGTTTCCATAAATTTGATTATTTTTCATTGAATTTTTATTAATTTTTTGTGTTCAAAATTTTTATAATTTTTAATTAAATTTCTGTTATTACATTTTCTGTTTATCTTTTTGTGTCATTTTATTTATTTATTTTTACATGTTAATAAATGTGAAATCTTTCTAATCAATATAAAATAGGTTAAAAATTTTGGATGATTTTTTATGTATTAAAATCTTAATTCGGTTATTAGATTTTAAGTAGTTTTAATTGGATTAATAAATAAGTTTAAATCGTTAATATTGTATAAATGATTAATAGTAATGGTTAACATAAACATTATAATATGAATTATTTTATTATGTAAAATTTAATATTGGTTAATTGCACAACTTTGTTAACACAAGAATTGGAGATTTGATTCATAATTATCATGGTCATACAAAAATTAGAGATTTAAAGACCAACAGAAAACCAATAGCTAGGGATTTGAAAACAGTGTGAAAAGGAAACCAGTTCATCCATGATCAAGATTTTACCTCTTTTTTTTCTTTAGTTTTTGCCAAAACGAATTATTCTACTCCTAAATAGATTTTGTTGAATTTTGACACTCACCCTAAACAAAAATGGGAGTATTTTTTTTTTCTTTTGCTTTTTTTGAAACCCTTTTTTGGCTTAGTAGAACTCACAAACATTGTCTATATAGATACAATAGAATTCACATAATTCACTTACACAGTCAACAAGATTAGGTTTATTCCTAAATTAACTAAATTTTTGCCTTTTGACAGCTGGTCCATTGTTGATTCCTAAAATTAACTTGATGATTATTAAATTATTATTTGATAAGGTTCAATAATTGTCTCTTGCGCCAGATTGTGTTACACTATTGTAACCTTAGTCATTAATAATTTAGATAACGATGATCTTATTGTCTTATTCAAACCACTACTCGTGATTCTGTTGTGCCCTCATGTAGAATCCAGGTTTTGATTTTTCACAAGCTAGAAACTATCATGATCAAAGAACCTTTCAAGGATCCAATAATCTAATCACTTAAAAAGGAGACGAGTGAACACGTTACTGAAATTATTCAACCAAATGACAAGTCTTTTATTAAATATTATAGTTCATCACGTCTTGACGAGGTTTGTGTCAAATGAACATAAATGACTTATTTGTTATATATATATTTTTAAAAGAAATCCAATTGAAACTACTTTAAATATGATAACCATATAAAATATTTTGTGATTAACAAGTGATTTTTATTACTTTAAATGTAGGCTTGTAGGCTTATAATGACGGTCTTCTTTAGGATTTATGTTATAACCTGCTTTTAAAACTTGGATTCTTTTTTAGTTTTTTTTTTTTTTAAATATATCTTTAAAAGAGATAGTTGTATAGAATAGGTCTTTTCAAATGTTTTGAATATCTGTGAATCGTGAAACAGAGTGTAATATAATTTAGGGTATATGGTAGATCCATCACCTATTGTAAAGACAACTTGCTTTATCATTAATATAAAAATATAACAATCTAAAGATAGTGGTAAAACTTGGGCATAGCACATTGAGGTCCACTCCACCAGTTATATAGTCACTCATGAGATCTTCATAATTCTAACTCATTTACTTTTATTTGATTAAACACAATAGGATAATGATATTTTGACTTCTCTTCTTTAACAATTTAACTATGCCACATGTCAAGTAAATATTGGTCCACACGGTTCGCTTTGATTTGTTATCGTGCGTTGGTCATGGGTGTCGCAGTTTGTATTCTGGTAGAGGTTTTGAGTCTGTTATTGGGAACTTTCGTGGAACAATCACCATGATTGTGTCGTTCATTGGCCATGGGTGATGTTGTTGGTGGGCGTTGGAGGTTTGTGTTCTGATTTAGGTATTGGGGTCCTTTTTGTCAGCGTTTTTGTTATTTGTTCTTTGATGGATGAGTATTTTTAGGATTGTTGTTGGGTGTAAAGTTTTTATTTTCTGGGTTTTTTGACCCTGATAGGCAAATTTGCCTCATAAATTACCAGAATGGGTAAAAAAAAGTCAATGGGAAGTCGTGGGGGGCCAGAACGACTTCCAAAGAAGAAGTCGTGCCCCCCTGCACGACTTCACACTGTTCACATGAACAGTGGTGAAGTCGTGCACCCCAAAAACGACTTCTAGGCCTGATAATCAATTACATGGAGCTGTAATCGATTACAACGTGGTAAAATCGTGCCCCCCTGCACGACTTCAGTTTTCTAGGCAAAAATGGGCCTGGTAATCGATTACAGACCCTTGTAATCGATTACTAGGAGGTTTTTATGTAGTAACAGCCCTGGTAATCGCTTACCAGTGTCTGTAATGGGTAAAAAGTCCCTGGTAATCGATTACGATGCAGTGGTAATCGATTACCAACAGGTTGAATGCAATGACAGTCCCTGGTAATGGCTTACTAGTGTGCGTAATAGACAAAAAGTACCTTGTAATCAATTACAGTGCAGTGATAATCGATTACCAGATTGTTTGAGTCATTTTATTTATGTTGTAGAGTCATATTTTATTGAATGAAATTACAATTGGAAAGAAGAAGATAAACTCAGAAACGAAATTTGAAGTATTTTATTCAATTGAAAATGCATTACATACGATAAAAAGTAAAAACAAACACAATAACACTGGTAACTATCAAGGAGGAAGGTCCACCATATGGATCAATATGACGACGCAGAACCTCATGCTCTAAATGACCAACTCGAGTGTCCAATGTTTCGAAGCGGTCTCCCATGTTGAGCTCGAGCTGTTCAAGTCTTTCATTCAATGCGTTGAAGTTGTCCCCCACAAATGTTCTCAGATCATTGATCCCCCTCATGAAGTCATCATTTGAAAAAGTTTGGTGGGGAAGAATGGGCGGTGGTGGTGGTTGTTGTGCAGGAGGTGCTTCATTGTCGCCTTCAAGAGGAGGAGGAGGAGTTTTGTGAACCCATATGTCGTCTTCATTTTTGTGAAATCCAAAGGAATCTAGTGATTTTTTCGATATCTTCATATGCCTGTTCCGTGGGCCACGAATTTCATCATCCAATGGAATTTCCAAATGTTCCAAGATACGGGTGATCAAAAACGCATATGGTAAAGGAGCATTCGGCTTCAAAGCCTTCTTCATCCTATATCAGATGAGATGGGTCCAGTTTATCTGCTTCCCGGTCATTATAATCCATATGTAATGAATTTTCAATTGAATAAAATACTTCAAATTTCGTTTCTAAGTTTATCTTCTTCTTTCCAATTGTAATTTCATTCAATAAAATATGACTCTACAACACAAATAAAATGACTCAAACAATCTGGTAATCGATTATCATTACACTATAATTGATTACAAGGTACTTTTTGTCTATTACGCACACTAGTAAGCCATTACCAGGGACTGTCATTGCATTCAACCTGCTGGTAATCGATTACCACTGCATCGTAATTGATTACCAGGGACTTTTTGCCCATTACAAACACTGGTAAGCGATTACCAGGGTTGTTACTACATAAAAACCTCCTGGTAATCGATTACAAGGGTCTGTAATCGATTACCAGGCCCATTTTTGCCTAGAAAACTGAAGTCGTGCAGGGGGGGCACGATTTTACCACATTGTAATCGATTACCAGGCCCAGAAGTCATTTTTGGGGTGCACGACTTCACCACTGTTCATGTGAACAGTGTGAAGTCGTGCAGGGAGGGCACAACTTCTTCTTTGGAAGTCGTTCTGGCCCCCCCACGACTTCCCCATTTTTGTAATTTTTTTTTTGTTTTTGCCTATTTTCGTAATTAGGCACTCAAATTTGCCTATATCCGTACAAAAACCTATTTTTTGACACACTTTTTTTTTGCTAGCAATGGATTCTATCTCACAAGAAGGTGAAAACAAGGTAAGTAAATGTGTAATAATGAACAAATAACTGGGAAAAAACCTACAGTATTGGTTTGGGACCATTGCTAAAATAACTAGGCACCTAGGTGTGTGATTTTGCATAGAAAGATAGACTGACTTGTATAGAAATGTCTTAAACTCCAAATATTGATTACAATGTTAATATACCCTTAAGTTCTATTTGGTATATCATGACCAAAACATACACCATATATGAAAAAACTACATTAAAAACCAGGAAAAAAAATCCTGCATTATTGGTTAAGGACTCCTGCTCAAATAACTGGAGACCTAGGTGTGTGGTTTTACACAAGAAGAAAGATCGACTTGCACAAAAATGCTTTAAACTCAAAATATTGATTACTATGTCAATACACCCTTAAGTTCAATAAGGTTGGTATATCATGACATAAACATGCACCATATGTGATAAAACTACATTAAAAACCTAAAAAAAACCTGCAATATTGGTTGGGAACTAGTGCTCAAATAACTTGGGACCTAGGCGAGTGGTTTTGTACAGAAAGGTAGACTGACTTATAGAAAAGTGTTTTAAACACAAAATATTGATTACCATGTCAATACACCCTTAAGTTCAACATGGTTGGTATATTATGACCAAAACATACACCATATGTGACAAAACTACATTAAAGACTTCAAAAACGAACTTGCAGTATTGACTGGTGACCAGTGCTAAAATAACTAGGGACTTAGGTGTGTGATTTTGAACATGAAGGTAGACTAGTTTCTACAGAAATGTTTTAAGTTCAACAGTGTTGGTATATCATGACTAAAACATACACCATATGTGACAAAACTACATTAAAAACTACAAAAAAAATCTACAATATTGGTTTGGGACTAGTGCTTAAATGATTAGAGACCAAGGTGTGTGGTTTTGCACATGAAAGTAGAGTGACTTGTACAAAAAAACTCAAAATATTCATTACCATGTCAATACACCATTAAGTTCAACAAAGTTGGTATATCATGACCAAAACATGTGCCATATGTGACAAAACTCCATAAAAAACTTGAAAAAAAAACTGCAGTATTGGTTTAGACCCGTGCTCAAATAATTGGGGACCTAGGTGTGTTGTTTTGCAAAGGAAAGTAGAGTCACTTTTACATAAATGCTTTAAACTCAATATTCATTACCATCTCAATACACTCTTAAGTTCAACAAGGTTGGTATATTATTACCAAAACAAACACCATATGTGACAAAACTACATCAAAAACTAGGAAAGAAAAACAGTATTGGTTAGGGACCAGAGCTCAAATAACTTGGGACCTAGATGTGTCGTTTTGCACGAAAAGAAAGACTGACTTGTACAAAAATGTTTTAAACTCAAAATATTGATTACAATGTCATTACACCTTTAAGTTCAACAAGGTTGGTATCTCATGACCAAAACATACACCATATGTGATAAAACTACATTAAAAACATGAAAAGAAAAAAAACTATAGTATTGATGGGGTATCAATGCTTAAATAATTGGGAACCTAGGTTTGTGATTTTGCACAGGAAGGTACACTGACTTGTACAAAAATGTTTTAAACAAAATATTAATTATCATGTTAATACACCCTTAAGTTAAACATGGTGGTAAATCATGACCAAAACTTACACCATATTTGACAAAACTACATTAAAAACTTCAGAAAAAGTACCTGTTATATTGGTTGGGGACCAATGCTAAACTAAGTGGGGACTAGAGATGGCAACGGGTCGAGTCGGGCACGGATAGTGCCTACCCGCAACCCGACCCGTCGGATAAAAATGTACCCGCCACCCGACCCGCTACCCGTCGGGTACTCGCTTAAAAAATATCCGCGGATATTTTAAAAATCCGCGGGTACCCACGGGTATCCGCAAAAAAAAAAATTATATTTTTTCAAATAAAATTACAATATATATATATATATATATATATATATATATATATATATATATATATATATATATATATATATATATATATATAAAATATAATATAATATAAATTAAATTAAATATAAATTAAAATTTAATTTTAATTAATATTAATCTAATAAAATATAATTTTATTTTATTTTTAATTAAATTTAATTAAAAAAATATATAAATTAATTTTTTTATTTATTTTTTGCGGGTAGCGAGTACCCGTGGGTCGGATAGTATACTACCCGTACCCGACCCGTTTAGAAGCGGGTATTAAAATACCCGCTTCCCGTTACCCGTGGGTAGTAAATATCCGCGGGTAGTAACTACCCGCTGCGGATTTTACCCACGGATACTCGTGCTCGTGGATTTTTTTGCCATCCCTAGTGGGGACCTAGGTGTGTGATTTTGCACAGGAAGGTAGAATGACTTGTACAAAAATGTTTTAAACTCAAAATACTGAAAATTGTGTCCATACACCCTTAAGGTCAACAAAGTTGGTTTATCATGAACAAAATATACATATGTTGACAAAACTAGATTAAAAACTTCAAAAAAATATAAAAGTATTGGTTTGGGACAAATGCTTAAATAATTGGAGACCTAGGTATGAGGTTTTGCAAAGGAAAGTAGATTGACTTGTACATAATTGTTTTAAACTCAAAATATTCATTATCATGTCAATACACCCTTAAGTTCAACAAGATTGCTATATCATGACCAAAACATACAACATATGTGATAAAACTACATAAATCTTAAAAAAAAAAAAACTGTAATATTGGTTTAGACTAGTGCTCAAATAATTGAGATCTTAGGTCTTTGGTTTTACATAGGAAGGTAGACTAACTTGTACAAATATGTTTTAAACTCAAAATATTTATTACCATGTCAATACACCCTTAAGTTCAACACGATTGGTATCTTATGACCAAAATATACACAATATGTGACCAAACAACATCAAAAACTAAAAAAAGCCTACAATACTAGATTTGCAGAGGAAGGTAGACTGACTTATAAAAAAATGTAAACTCAAAATATTTATTACCATGTCAATACACCCTTAAGTTCGACACGATTGGTATCTTATGACCAAAATATACACCATATGTGACTAAACTACATCAAAAAAAAAAAATCCTACAATATTAGTTTAAAGACTAGTGCTCAAATAACTGGAGACCTAAGTGTGTAGCTTTTTACAAGAAGGTAGGCCAACTCTTACAGAAATATTTAAACTCAATATTCATTAGTATGTCAATACACCCTTAAGTTCAACAAGGTTGGTATGTCATTACCAAAACATAAACCATATGTGACAAAATTACATCAAAAACCTCAAAAAAATCTACAATATTGGTTAGGGACCAGTGTTCGAATAACTAGGCACCTAGGTGTTTTTATTTTGCATAAGAAAGTAAATTGACTTGTACATAAATGTTTTGAACTCAAAATATTCATTACCATGTATTGACATGGTAATCAATATTTTGAGTTTAAAACATCTCTGTACAAATTTGTCTACCTTCTTATGCAAACCCACAAACCTAGGTCCCTAGTTATTTGAGCATTGGTCCTCAACCAATACTGCAAATTTTTCTTTTTGACATTTTTAATGTAGTTTTGTCACAAATGATGTATGTTTTGGTCATGATATACTAACCTTGTTTAACTTAGAGGTGTATTGACATGGTAATCTATATTTTGAGTTCAAATATTTTTTTACAAGTCAGTCCACCTTCTTGTGCAAAACCACTCACTTAGGTCCCCAGTTATTTAAGCACTAGTCCCCAACCAATATTGTAGAGTTTTTTTTTTTTTTTGAAGTTTTTAATGTAATTTTGTCACATATGTTGCATGTTTTGATCATGATATAACAACCTTGTTGAATTAAAAGTGTGTTGACATAATAATCAATATTTTGAATTTAAAACATTTTTGTATAAATAAGTCTTCCTTCATATGCAAAATTTTATACCTAAGTACCTAGTTATTTTAGCACTATTCTTCAACCAATACTCCAGGTTTTGATGTAATTTTGTCACATATAGTGTATGTTTTAATCATAATATACCAATCTTTTTGTACTTAAGGGTGTATTGACATCCTAATCAATATTTTGAGTTTAAAACATTTATGTACTTGTTAGCCTACCTTTCTTTGCAAAACCACACACCTAGGTCCCTAATTATTTTAGCATTACTCCCCAATCAATGTTGTAGGTTTTTTTCCCAGTTATTTGTTCACTATTACACATTTACTTACCTTGTTTTTATCTTCTTGTGGAATGGAAACAATTGTTGGCAAAAAAACAAAACCACTTAACAACAACCCATAAAAAACACATCCATCAAAGAATAAATAACAAATATGTTGACAAAAAGAACCCCAGTACCTAAACCAGAACACAAAAACCACATACATCAACCAACACTACAACCCACAGCTAACGAACAACACAACCACAATAATTGTTCCAAAAAACTCCCAAAATCAAGTACAAAACTCCTACCAGAACACAAACTACAACACTGACGCCCAACACATAAAGACAAATCAACATAAATAGTGATGACTGCATGCGCGTCCCTGCTCCTCCCAACAAAGACCTCACTCACCCAAAACCAACTTCGAAAACTAATTTTGAAAACAAATGAGGAAAACCGCAAAACTCAAATCCCTAAATATTGATTTTCCACGTATTTTTTCTTATGTAGACTAATAGTTGTTTGACACGTGACAGAATTAAAATATTAAAAATAAGAGTCAAAATATCATTACTTAATAATTTAAACTAATATTTAAAAAGAATGAAAGGGTAAAATATATTAATTGATATTTTCATATTATATTTTAGAGGGAATCCTTACTTGCATGTGCTATATTAGGTATGATTTTTTATTATTGTAAAAAATTATTAATTCTCATTTAACTAGTCGAAACATGAGATATAAGGTAGTGACTTTTTGAGCAACTCTATTGTAAACAAAAATAAAATTCCACACACACACACACAATTAGGTATCATAAGGATCAATTTACTCTAGAAGTAAAACTAAATTTCTCTTAATCTAATGATTATAATATATAGCATTTTAACAATTAGATTCAAGATAAAAGAGAAGACGAAAATGAGTAGTTTTTCTTAAAGTTATTCTTTTAATTGGCCTTCTCAATATGAAAACAAATCAGAACTCCTATTTAAAAAAAATAATAATAAAAAAAATATCTACGGAACTTCTTAAGAAAAATCTCTTTACTTTGGTAAGAAATCATATAAAATATTTTTACAAGTAAATTTAAGTTCTAAAAATATTTATATTTGATCTTATGAGCATTCGCAGTTCTACAGCCCAGATACCTGGATATTTTTCCAGCAGACATCGAACAGTCCACAATCTGTCACGTGTCTGCTAATACCAGTAAAGCCATTTGCTGAATGCCAGACGATTCTCTTGCTTGTGGTCATCATAATTCTCTTGGTTGAATAGCAGGAAGTGGGTGGGGGCTGCATATCCCTCATTTTGGTCACCAAATTATGTACGTATGGATTAATCAACAATTAACCTTTGATAAACTGTAACCTAAAATCGATGGGTTAGTGGCAATAGTTAGTTTATAGACTAGCCACTTCAAAAAAATGGGCCCCATATACACACGTCAGTGCATGATGCAGAAAATTTCCACAAGGCCATTATTGACGCCTCCTTTGATACAGTGAATAACCAACAAGGGCAGACATCAGAAATGTCCATAA
This sequence comes from Vigna radiata var. radiata, assembly GCF_000741045.1. Classification (NCBI taxonomy): domain Eukaryota; kingdom Viridiplantae; phylum Streptophyta; class Magnoliopsida; order Fabales; family Fabaceae; genus Vigna; species Vigna radiata. The sequence continues at coordinate 8,233,556 of NC_028357.1, read as the reverse complement.
GACCTGCCCACAGTATCAAAGTAAACAAAGAAATTAAAATAAAACAAGATAAGTACAGTGAATTCAAAGAAAAAACCAAATTCAGAAAACAGTTTGAAATAGAGTTTCTGGGAGTACCGTATTTATCGCTAACCACTTTTCAAGCCTTCTAATCCTTGATTGCATCTCCTCAATAACCCCATCAATTGGAGAGACTACTCTACCTGATGAGGATTCTGAAGCAGAGCTACTCCCCTGTTTGTGTGAACATAATACCGCTATATTATAATGCCTAAAAGTGATATTTCATGCTTAAAATACTTAAATCAGATGGTTAGTAGTTGATGAAGCCATAAATAAATAAGACAAAAACCTGTTGAGTAAAGGCCTACCTGAGTTTGAATAAATTCAACAATCTCTAGCAGCCTTGCTGATTGTTGAGAATGAATCCCACCAGAAGTTCTTTCAATCGCTGGTAGTCTTTCCAAAATTATTTCAAGATAACTCTACCAAAGTAAAAAATTAGAACAATAAAAAGTAACCATTATATAGACATCCATGACATAATTTATCCAGGACCTGCAAGATGCACCAGACACAAAAGATTAATTACAATAAAGCAATAAATTTAATACCTTGGTCGTATATGAAGTATCCAATTTAAGCATTGAACCAGCTGCGGCTACTGCATCTTTATTAACACCCTTTATCTGAATGTATGGGCCAGGTACATCTTGAAGGTGATCAACCTCAATTAAAATCTACCCCGATATAAGAAAGAATAATGTAAGACAGAAGAACCATAAATTATTTCAATATGCATAAGCAGCAAACTTTAGGACGGCAAACAGAAGTAAAAGAGCCCATACAGCAACATAGCTAACCACAAAGTTACTTTTGTAGTTGCATTATGCTCATTTATTATATGGATGTATGCACGCATATATATTACACAGGTCCAGTATAGAGTGCAATGCAATAGGCTACTGTTATAACTGTAATCAGTTTACACCTGTCACTATCCGATAGCTGTATAGTTTGTTAGAATTTTAGCTAGTTTGTTACCTCCTTGTACCCAGCTATATGTAAAGGGAATTTTATGCAATCAACAATCTAGAAAATAATACACTTTCTTGGTTTGTACTCTCTCCTTCCCAACATTTTTAACAGAACGCTTAGTTATAAACTAAGAACATTTGTCAATTTTTAAATTAAAATCCATAAGTTCTCACCATCAAGTAGTGAGAGCTTGGTGAATATTTTTTATAATTTATGCTAAGAAATATAATATAGTAGTACTGCTAACTTGCTGAACAACTAGGAAACCCCCAAAAGTGAAGGGAAAATAAGGGCCATTGTGTAGTCATAGCATTTATAAAATAGAGGTCTAATTGCTATTAACCATTCTGAAGTAATTAGGACTGTCCCTCTGAATCTTGTATCTCTCTTGTTTTCCAAGGATAAATTTTACATTAAAACCCAGTTCTATTATAAGAGAATGATGTTCATATATACTTGGATAAATTGACACAATCTTCAGTTGCCTGATTGACTTCACAATGCTTACTCCGTGCAGAGCTATTAAATACCAATAACAGTTAAAGAATAAATAATTATAATATAAATCTGATCTCAAGTTCTTGTGAACATAAACAATAACAAAATTCAGTCAACTTTGGGAGAAAAGGAAATCAGGAACAAGTTCATCTCAGCACTGTAAATTCAATCAAATAATTAATGGAAACAAGTATTTTCAGTCAATGTAACTCTTGAGATAAATCAACTGACCTTTCCATCCTGATAGATGAATGCAGACGCTTCAATATAAGCAACTGCTTGATACCTGACAGAAAATGCTATTGATCAATAAATCATCGATGGTAAATAAATATATTAACTGTCAAACAAATAAACAGAAACAAGTGATGGAGTGAAAAGTAGTATCGAGGAATTGTGTGCTACCACATCTAAAAGGATCTATATACAAGATTAGTACAGGAGGGCAGTATCATAACTATTCATAGGCACTATTTTCTATTTGCTAGACATTACAATATCAAGTAATTTCAAGTCTTGAGAAGGGAACTTTAAACCTAACTCAACCTTACAAAACCAGTTTGTAAGGAAAGGTTTGCATCATACTTATATTTATAAATTGACCTTAATTCTAGTCAATATAAGATCTCCAACACACTCTTTTACACCAAAGAATGAACATCTCAAGCATGTGATTAGATATTTGTTGGAAGTCTAACAAGAGTCCAATAGTGGTGGCACAACAGCCCCAATGAACTTAACTTGGATAGACTCAACATGTATGATACCAATTGGACTTTAAGCCTATCTTAACCTCACAAAAACCAGTTTGTAAGATGAGGTTTGCACCCACTTATATCTTATAAATTGTCCTTATCTCTAGTAGGTGTGGGCTCTTTAGCACACTCCCTCATGCCGAGGTAACCCGATAGCAGGTGACACAAGGCCAAATGAACTTCACTAAGATAGGCTCTAAATGGCTTGATACCATTTTAAGTTGACTTTAAACCTAACTCAATCATACAAAACCAATTTGTAAGATGAGAATTGCGTCCAATTGTATATTATAATTTGGCCTTATTCCTAATCGATGTAGGATCTCCAACAAAAAGAATACTACAAAGTGCATATGAAGCATGTGTTTAATCCTGAGACCCCCTTCCTCAAGTTGAAGCAAACAAACATATGTGTGTGTACATGTATATCATGTATAGAGCTTGTTACAAATACTAATAGAGTTGACTTAAGGTTCTCTAAAGGATTAAATAAACATTGTTTGCTAACTAATAGTAAGTGTAGACAAACCCAATCAAATTGACAAAGATAACATTTTCTTAATTAAAAATGATAGTCATCCATTGGTCCTACCATGAAAAGTTATGCTTGGAGCATGACGAAGAAAAGTTAGGAAAGAATGTATAGGAGCAAGAGGACTTGGACACCTAGGATGAGAGAAAGAGAGAGAATGAATAGGAACATATGGGAGGGGAAATGAAGACGAAAATGGTTAGATATTGTTAAGATAACATTAGACACTGTTAGTTACAATATTATGTGTTAGTTTTGCATATAACATGCTTAAGCCCATATCTTTAAAATTTCCTATTATAAATGCATAACCCTATATGCTCAATACACATTAGGGATTCATCCTATGTCTCTTTCTCTTTTATTTTAACTTGGTATCAAAGCTAGGGTTACTCTTTGCCTCTTCGATGAAGCCACTGTTCGTCAATGTCATTTTTTTTCAAAAACTGTTATTTCAAACATTGTTCTAAGTTTTTTTTTTTTTCCAACCATTGTTTCTCCTACCACCCAGTCTGATCTTCCCACCACATTGCAACCGTTGTCATCATAGTTGTCACCATCACTATTGGCATCATCACTACCACCGCCAGTATGTCGTCTTCACAAATCTTTAAATGGCCAGAAAAGTCTACTAGGGCTTGGTTTGGAAAATTTAGCAGTTTTGTTCAACAATTTGGTATGAATCAGTGTGGCAAATCATTCAATCTTTCACTATGACACAAGTGATGGGTGTGCCTATTTAATATTGTATGTTGCTGACATTGTTCTTACAGGAAATGACTACCATGGCATTTTCTAGATGAAACAACCCCTTTGTCACGACTTTTAGACCAAAGATCTTGGCAAACTTAGATATTTCTTGGGGATTAAAGTTGTACAATCCAACAATAGTATTGTTATATCTCAAAGGAAGTGTGCATTGGATATTTTTGAGTAAATTGGGTTGATGAACTCAGAATTTGTTGATACACTCATGGATCCCAATACCAAAGTCCTACCTAATCAGGAGGAGTCTTTCTCAGATCTTGAGAACTACATAACATTAGTTGAAAAATTGAACTAACATTTCCTTTGTAGTCAATGTGGTGAGTTAATTTCTCAACTCCCCATGTGCAAATCATTGGAATGCAATCATTCGTATTCGTATATTAAAGTACATTAAAGGATCTCTTGGAAAAGGTTTAATATATGGTCACAATAACCATACTAAAGTTTGTTATTCAAATGCTGATTGGACAAGATCTCCTTCTAATAGAAGGTCCACTTCTCGTGTGTCTCCATTAGTGATAACGTGATCTCTTAGAATAGGAAAAAACAAAATGTTGTGACAAGGTCTAGTATGAAAGCAAGAGTTATGACTTCAGCCACTTGTGAACTTATTAGGCTTAAACGATTACTTAAAGAGTTAAAATTTGGAGATGTCACTCAAATGATACTTATATGAGACGATCAGGTTTCTCTTCATATTATTATCTCTAACTTTGGCTTTCACGAAAGGACCAAACTCATTGAAATTGAGATCTTTTGAAATGGTGATCTTATCCAATAAATTTAAACAATCATAGCCCTTACGTTGCATAGAATAGCTTGCAATTGGAATTCCATGTTGTATTTTTTATATTGCTAGTCAAGGTGAAGACGAAAGAGCTTCATGTAGGGAATAGCATGTACATGTATTTTCTGCAATAAATAGGAATTTTTCTAAGTACTAGCTATTTTCAGTATTTTTATACTGTATTTTTATAAGCAGTCTACTCTTACCTCTGTCTACTGTTTTGTCCATATCTTTTTAGTTAGATGTCCATTTAAGCTTATTCTTTTTTCATTGGATTCCTTACTTCCAGGACTTTAATTTGGATATGTGGAACGCAGCATTTGGAGTGCAGAGCTATAAAAAAACATCAGCAAATGACTTGTCAGAAGTTGTAGCTTTTCTGTTTAGAAATTCTGTTTTTCTTTGACAATGTAAAAAGCCCAACTCGATTCAACTTCGGGCCCATTCATTTTCCTGTGTTCAGAACATTATATATAAGCTTGAATTAGTCAGGAAAAGGAATCCATAGGGAGGTACGAGTAGAGACACAATTAGTTGTAATAGTTTTTCAGTATTCTGGTTTTGGCTATTGGCGTTCCTCTTTTCTCTTATAGCAACTTTCAGAGTTTTCTTGTTGTTTGGTTCATCTTCTTGCATTTCTCACTTCTGCATTTTCGCTTTCAAATGGGTTTTCAATCTCTGTTCATTCTCAATTTATAATTCATAGTTCTACTTTCAGTTTCTGCATTACTCGTCTGATTCCATTATCGATTTGCATTTTCTGTTCCATTTAGATTTCTGTTCTTGTCTGGGACAAGCAACTATAACTCATGGGCTGCTGCTGTCCAGCTGTGGTTTCAGGGTCAAGACCATGTCGACCACTTGACATAGGCCAAAGACATTCCTCGCAAAGACCAAACCCAATGGATGCAAATTGATGCCTCTTTGTGTAATGTTCTCTAGTTCTCCATTGATGTCAAATTGCAGCCTCAATACCATGCTTTTACTACTTGTTATGATGTATGGAACAAAGCCAAGAAAGTATACTCCAATGGTGTTCATCACCTTTATAATGTTGTTTCCAACCTTATAACTGTGAAACAGGAAAATCATGATATACAAACATATCTTGGTAAGCTCGATCCCTTAATTGCTGATTTTGATTCATTAATGATGCAGACAAACATGTTGAACAATGTGGAAAATTTTTATGGTTCTTGCATTTGTCGGGCTTCCTCTAGAGTTTGACTCTGTCCACAATCAAATATTATTTGGCACGGTTGCTCCATCTTATGACACTATTAGTTAACCATTACTTCACCTCTCAGTTCCTCACATGTTTGGTCATTCTCTTGTACCTCCAACTGATTCATTTGCTTTTTACTCCCAATCTTCATACCAGAGTGGACAAAGTGGAATTCGTGGTGGATATCATGGTCAACGCCCTTGTTGCAATTTTTGTCAATGGTACGGCCATACTAAGGCATAATGTCTTGTACAATGACAATGATAGGATCAAGGAAAATATTTATATTAGGAGAAATAAAAGGGACAGACAATTATAACTATCTATGGGTAGGTTTTGTTGTCTCAGACTTTTATAAAGTCTGTGTAGGCAATTGTTTTTAGTAGTTTCTTTCATTGTTTTTGTTCATTCTAAAAAGAATAGTTAGAGTGGAGAGTCTGGTTCTCTCGAATAACCAGAAATTGTATGTGTTTGGTTTCTCCACATTGGAGGAAACCTCGTATGTTGTTGGAATAAAGATCTGCGGTTTCTAAAACATCTCATTATAGGTCTGAAAACCTATCAATTGGTATCTAGAGCCTCATTCCCAGTGAAGTGGGGGCACACTGAAGGTTATGGTCAACACAAGAATGGAGGCAAGATGCGATGGCTTGGAGAAGATCGTCCAAGAAGAAGAACACGCAAATAACCGTCGCTTCCTATGGTTGGAAGAGATGATTCCAGGACTGACAGGGGTGGTTGAACGCCTGGCATCCTCTTATAAGCATCAAGAGGCTCAAGATTTTGTTGCCATGAATGCCCATAAGGACAATAGGAGTAATGCAGGAGGAAGTTCTTTTGGGATTTCTGCCAAATGGAGGAAGTTGGACATTCCTGTGTTTACAGGGGACGAAGTTTATGGGTGTACCAATAGGTTAGAGCGATATTTCCGTTTGAGAGAGGTTAGTGAGGAGGAGCGAATGCAGGCTCTTATGTTGGCATTGGAGGGGAAAGCTTTAAATTGGTTTCAATGGTGGGAAACCTGCAATCCGAATCCCACATGGGAAGCCTGCAAAGACGCGATGGTTAGAAGATTTCAGCCAACAATGCTGCAAAGCCCGTTTGAAATTTTGATTGGCCTATGCCAAACGGGACAAGTAGGGGAATATATTGAGCAATTTGAACAATATGCAAGGTTCATGAAAGGAATGCAACAAGATTACTTGGTGGACATATTCTTGAATGGGCTAAAGGAAGACATAAAGGCGGAGGTTAAACTTTATGAACCCCATAATCTTGCTGAGTTAATGATGAAGGCTCAAATGGTGGAGGAAAAGGTTAGAGTCACCACCAAGGGGGACTCTCTCACTGTGCAACTTCAAAGTAACACCTATAGACAATTGCTACTTACTCACAGTTACTCAAAGGAAGGGGGAAATTCAGTGGGTTTTACCAACTCCGATAGAGGAAGTGGAGAGAGCAGTGGCTGTGTGAACACCATCAATAGTTCTCCTGCTGGGACTCAACAAGGAGGGACACATTTAGAAAATTGTCCCAAGAAGAATTGCAAGATAAGATAAAAAAATGGCTTATGCTTCAGGTGTGATGAAAAGTTTGGGCCTAATCATACTTGCAAAACTAAACAACTCCATATGTTGCTTATTTCGAAAGAGGAAATGCAGGAGTTGAGGGAATCTGCTGCTTGCATTCATAAAGAATTTTCAAACTTTCACCTTGAGGATAAGGTGCACCTTCATGGAGGGGGTGTTGATAGGTTTGATACAGTTTACAAAATAAGAAAAAAAAAGAAGGTTGTTCGTCCAGTTGAAAACACCTCTCACACATTGAAAACAGTTAAGAAGATGTCACTACCATCAATAAGGAGTTTCCTGCTTTTCACCTTGAGGACAAGGTGAAACTTCATGGAGGGGGTATGTTAGGGGCTGGAAAGTATATGAGAGGAGAAAGTATAGGAGGGAGAGAGAAGAGGACCAAGACCGAATGGTAAGAAGGGAAAGGGACCAAGACCGAACGGTAAGAAGGGAATGGGAAGAGGACCGAGGGGGAGAAGGCCGAACGGTGAAAGAAAGGGGATGAGCTGAAGAAGAAAACCGAATGGACGGAGCGGGGGAGGACGGGTACAGAGCTGACCGAACGATGGATAGCAGTAAGGAGGATTCCTAGAAGAGCGCAGCGGGAAACTAATTAGAGTAATAGGAGGGAAATCTTGGGAGGAGATTCACAGGATATCAATTAGAGTAATCAGGACCATATCTTACGATATTATTTGATATAATATAGTAAATAAGACTAAATATATAGGAATATTTTCTAATATTCAGTATATCTTGGGAGGGAATTAGTTATTATAAATTAAGGGGAAGCCTAGGGATAAAGGCATGCTTTTGATTTGTGAGTTCATAAGAGAGGTTATGCTCTCAGGTGACTGACGGAGGTTATGCTCCCAGTTATTGGTTGTTTTCTTTGATTCAGTATTTTCATTCAATAAAAGAGGTTTATTCATCTATTTGCCATTATTCCTTCTATGTGAGAGTGTGTGAGGACTTGTTCTAAGTTACGTCCCTAACTCAGGCACGTAACAGGGTATTGATAGGTTCAAGGGAAATATTCATATTAGGAGAAATAAAAGGGACAGACAGTTATAACTGTCTATGGGTAGGTTTTGTTGTCTCAGACTTTTATAAAGTCTATGTAGGCAATTGTTTTTAGCAGCCTTTTTCATTGTTTCTGTTCATTCTGAAAAGAATAGGAAGAGTGGAGAGTCTGGTTCTCTCGAATAACAGAAATTGTATGTGTTTGGTTTCTCCACATTGGAAGAAACCTGGTATGTTGTTGGAATAAAGATCTGCAGTTTCTCAAACATCTCATTATAGGTCTGAAAACCTATCAGACAACAACCCAAGACAGCTAATATTGCTCAAGTCATTTCCCCAAAAGCATCAGATAAGGTTTTAATTTTCGTTGATTCCTTCAATGAGTTTCTTCAATACAAGGGAGCCATGCAACCTACACAACCTGTCGTCGTCGTTGCTCTGTCTTGTAATCTTGTAACATGTATTTCTCAGTCCTCCTCCCTTGGCCTTGGATTCTTGATTCTGGTGCCTATGATCATATGTCTAGTAACAAGTCCCTTTTCTATTAAAGGAACTATTTGGAGTTTTTTACCCTATGTGACCATGGTAGATTGGCTCTTAAATAAAAGTTCATGGCATTGGTCAAACACGACCTTCTTCTAATCTTACCCTAGATAATGTGCTTTATATTCCCAAGTGTCCTTTTAATTTAATATCCATAAGAAAGTTCACTCGCACCCAAAATTACTTTGCTCTTTATGCTAATAATTTTGTAATGTTCAGGACCGGTGTCTCGGACAAACAATTGGAGCAAGACATGAGTCTTGAGGATTATATTATTTGTCACAATCAATTGCTTGTATCTCCACTGTATCTCTAGCTCTTGAGCATCAACACTTAGGTCATCCTAATTCGACCAAAATGCATCTAATGCTTCCAAGTTTTTCTAACAGTTCATCTTTTCAATGCATGTCTTGCCAGTTAGGAAAACACATTGGTCATACCTATGGTACTCAAGTTAATAAAAGTATTTCATCACCTTTTGTCTTAGTTCATTCAGATATTTGGGGTCCTAGACACAATACATTCAGCAAATTATACCATTCTGTAATTAGGAATATGGAAATACAACTGTACTGCAAATAATGACTTGAGTAATCCTTCCCTCCTTGAGCTAGCTTTTGTGGTTATGTAAGGCCTAGCCTATTCATAGTTCTCATAGCATATAGAGATATCATTTACTAATGGTGTTTTATCCTCATTTACTACTTCCATGAATTACTTTTTCCTTCTGACAACCAAGTTGAAGGCAGCATGGGGAATTTTATCTTTTCCCAATGCTTAAAACATATAAGTGACTGACAGCAATGCCAATGACAATAAAATACCCTTTCTTTTAATATAGAAACATAGAATCAGGACAACATCAATAAAAATCTACATTCTACTAGCAAACAATTCTCACTCTATTAACACAAAAACTTAATCATCATAAATATTAGTCATCCATTTATTGGAAATTAGTATATAATATATTTTTGCATTATTGAATTTTGGCTTACCCAAGATTAAGAAGGCCAGCAACCGTACTAATGCTAATATCAAAATCCACTTTGGGCTGAATGATAAAGTTTCCTTCTTTGATGGGCTGGCACATGAACAAGATAACAAAATTTGTTTAGTAAAATAAATCATGAAAGTGCCACACTATCAACTATGTGTATAATTATGTTAAGCTATCGTCAACAAGCAAATAATGTTCCCAACCTCTCGTATCAGCAACGCAAATCTGCCTTCACATATTCTGACTCGAATACAATCACTGTCCCTCAACTGTCCATTAGAAGGGATCCCAGGAAGCCTAATATAGATGTCAATAAATTTCTGCACCGAACTGCAAAATTTTGCTGAATCAAGAATTGCAACAATATCTTGATATGCTACCTGTAATTTATTACTATACTTTCAGCAAACATGTTGAACAAAACCTTGTCACAATATGTGAGTGTGTGTAGAGTTAAAACTTACTTTTTTGTTACTCTTTAATACAAATAATGAACTCTCAGGAGAAAGCACAGGGTCAAAATCATTTCGAATTTTAAGCTGCAAGACAACATTAATTGATGATGTGATATATATTAATCTATTATCCAAAAAGAAACAATTGCTAATCATAATAAAAAGAAAACTGAGATGCTATTACAACAAATGGGTGACTGGTGAGTGCAGCAAATAGAAAGAGTGGACTGCAAATATCAATTAAAATAACCAACCTATACATTATTCACATATACAAACAAGAAGACAGGTCAGTCATCATGGATGAAGCCGAAGTTTTTCACAAAATTAACAGAAATACAAATTATAAAGTAGGCATAGTTAGAGAGCACAGTAAAAGGCAAGGAAGTGTACTTGTTTACATGGAATCATTGATGGTTAAACTGGAAAATCTAAAATCATCAAGGCTTTAAAATATAAAAACTTGTCAGTTGACATGGAAACGATAATGGTTTAACCATTAATTCCAAGAAGTTTTAAAATATAGGGGGAAAAGCATACTATCCACTAACATGTGCATGAACAAGATGAGGTTCAATAAGCTGCTGGAACATGGGAAACACTGTCATCATGATCTCATTTTGAGAAATAAAGCATCCCACTCTACTCTTATCCCTTTGAACTCGTGAAATCAAATGTGAATGAACACCTCCAACCTGTTCCAAATAAGAAAATCAAAGTACGAGGCCTTCTTAGCCCCACAATAAACTATAAAATAAAGAAAAAGAAAAGGTCATCATTGAGGATTCATTCTTACAACAGCAATCCATAAGTCAAGTGATATTCGGATATCAGGATGCAAAGCAAAGACGCCTTCAAATATAATCTGGTCAAAATTAACAAATGCACTCTCAAGAACCACATTGAAACAATTACATAAAGAACTACCATAACAGGACTAGCAAACTATATCAGGATTTCAGCATAAAGATAAACTATATATAATGTCAAGCTATCATGCATACATTTTTCTGGTGTCCTTGATTTCTGAAAAAAACTAAGAAACAAGTAAAAGTGGGTAGTGGGGGGAGACAACATTGTATATGAAGTGTAAATGGTGGGCTAATCAATTGCTATATCCCATACCCCAGCTCGATGTGGGATGTAAAAGAAGCAGAAAGCACGCTGTACTGCAGTCAGTATTATGGTAAATGACTCCATTTTCCAGATCAATAGTGATTTCATTCTACGGAGGCACTTTTGGAACAAGCCCAAAAGCCTGCAAGCTATGAAGGGTTAAACGCTAACACCATGTGGAAACTCCTTAGCAGCTATTGGCATAAACTTCTCTGACCAAGTGATGTGGAGTTAAATTTTTTCTTTCCACTGTTCTACTCAAAATATATCAGTAAAAGGTTTAAGCAAGCTTTCATTTTGTCCTAACTTTAAGCTCAAGGAGCACTAAATTCAAAATCTACTAATATATTTTCATGAAAACAAAAGTGCAATTAAGAAATCACTTTTCAACTTTAGGCTATATTATTATATCTCACAATAAAAGTCAGTACAGAGACAAAATCTTAGGCACTTAGGGTGCTAGTTAATAACTGACCACTCCACAATCTTCAGAAACCTCAAGATCCTTGAAACCATTTCGAGCACCACTTTCCAAATCAAATATAGGTACTTTTGTTCTTTGGCCATTTCTTATGTCATCAATGTTCTGCAAGGGAAACGAGAACGAGAAAGTTTAATAATCCATTAGTAATTTGTCTGAAAATATCCACAAGCTTAGACTAACAAAGCATTTACGGCAAAGAGATATTACCATCAACTTTTTTCCTGGTGAATATAGATATTACCATAATCTTATTTGAACAACAAATAGAGAAAGCAAACGAATAAAGAATTTTACAATAATGCCAAAAAACAATGCTAAACAGTTACATTTCAAGACACAATTAGGAAACAAATAACTACTACCAACAAACTTTGCAGCAGGAATCACAAAAGGGACGTCCATTAAGTTTTTGGGCAGTGACAAGTCGAGACTCTGCACGAGAATGACACTTTAATCACTAAATGAATTTATTACAGTTTTGGTTTTTGATAGCGCTCCAAAATACCTTTTCATCCAAAAACTAGCTTCACTCTGGCTCCATATGAAAAAATTTGTTTATAGACACTTGTAGGAGAAGAAAATAAGAAAGTAAATTGATTGACCATTTCTATACGATAAAACAAAAGTTATGCAAGTTGATATTATCTTTGGGAAGAAGTTTGATTATATTTCTTTTTAACTTCAAATATTCTTATTTTCAAGTGTTTGTAAAGAAATTTATCTAAATATACTAGTATAAAGATTCTTTATAGTTACTTCTGAAGAAAATTGATTACTGTATGGCAAACAAAAAAGCAGCAGAAACAATGTAAAATAATAATCATATCCATTGTTAGACAAGTTAATATTAGAAAACCCTAGCTTCACATACATGTTAGAGTTTCCTAGCTTCGTTGATAAAATTTAACTTATAATGATTGAACTCGTACACCAACAAATATTGGAATATCATAATAATTAGATAACATGTGGCATTTTATTGTGTCTACATCAAATCATGCTAAGTTCTAAAACATCAATTCTCTCTTTTAATTTAAAGATTTGTTTTCATGTTATGTTAATTTAATACAATGCACAATAACTGGGTTGGGTTAAATCATTTAAGCTTCACATTTGTCATATCCTTGTGTCCATGAAGTACAAACTATGAAGCTCAAATGTGCCCAAAACGGGCGGTTCCATGTGTGAGAACCCAGTAGGATGGAAACCTGGAATGTCTACAGTGCCCAACACAGCCCACCAAGCCTCAACATTCCCAGTCACCCAGACACACCAGTGATGGTGATAGGATATAATGTGTGTATGATAGAAGGAAGTAGATTAAGAAGTACTTGTTAGTTAGGTTGTTAGGGTGAGTGAGGTTTCCTTTATATTGGGGGGTCCTGTATGTGGGGAACTTTTGGATAATTTTGTAGTTTGAGCTTTAGCTTTTTGTGAAGGGGAAACCCTTGGAGGAGAGAGTGCTCTCCTATATTTTTTGTTCTTTTTAGTCTATCCAATAAAGAATATTACTCTTCTTTCTCTTTTCAATTTCGGGTTCTTAACAAATTGGTCCAACCAGATCAAGAAAGAGGTGGAAGCATGGAAGAAAGAGTAAATATTTTGGAGAAAGGGGCCAGCAAACAAGGAAGAGTTATGACAGGAGAAAAAAAAAAAGGACTGTATGCAAGAAATAAGGGAAATCGTCCAAGAAATAAAAGACATGCTACAAGAACTCATCAATGGTGGAAGGGGCTTAGAAAGAAGTGAGAAATCTGTCATGAAAGGAAAGAAAGAGGGAAAAACGGGTAGGAATACTGTGAAAGACAGTCTGCACAACATCAAGAAAGGCAAGAAATTCTCTGAAGAAGAGTACTTGGCTAATGATGAAGAGAAGGGAGAAAGATATCCATAAAGTAGTAAACTAGATAAGGAAGGAGAAAAATTGTTGAGGCATGGGGTTAAAACAGTGGTTTCAAGAAGCAACCGAGTTGAGGTCTGAGTGTCCATGGGTGCATCCACTATAGCAGTTACAGATCCATATCCTGAAATTCCTGATGTTATAATACTTGCAGATCTAGCTTCTAGCAATTGCCACAAAGGAATTTCCAATTTTCTTGCAGATTCTTTATTAACTAGCCATCTTGAATTACTCACAGTGGAGGAAGGTAAAGATGGTACGAAAGAAACTTCAGGAATGGAAGCAGGGCAAACAGTTTTAGAGCAAACTGTGATACTTGTGCTTTACGGGGATAAACCAAATGTTATCTACCTTAAGGATTCTCTCAATGTTGTCCAAAATGCTACACAAGTTGCTGATCAAATACATCAAGTATGCAGAATGCAGTCATTTCAAAGGAAACAGTTAGCTCAACATGATGATGATGAATTTGGATGGTCAAATCAACAAGCTCTTTCCTTTTTAGCTTCTAGGATGAACAAATCTAGACAAGGAAAGGGTTTAGCCAATGCAGCTGCTATACAAATACAGAAAAAGTCTCAAGGTTGGAAGAAGAGAAAATAATTCTTTGATCATTCGTCAAAGAATTATTAAAGTCCAAGCCCATGTAAGAGGTCACTGGATCAGAATGCAGTATAGAACAATCATATGGTCCATGGGAATCCTAGAAAAGAATCAATTCTTATCATTAATGGAACAGAAAGAGTCAACAATTCTCTCATATCGACCACCACCCAAGCCTCCATACCTAAATTAGAGGGTAGTAGTTAGTGGGTTCCCTTCCTATGATAACAAATTGATGAAGATGAACCATGGGGACAAGCTTCACTATCCCAACCTTGAGGACAGGGTTGTTCTGCAGTGGCATGCAATCATAGGATATAATGTGTATGATAGAAGGAAACAGATTAAGAAGTAGTTGTTAGTTAGGTTGTTAGGGTGAGTGAAGTTTCCTTTATATAGTTTGGGGTCCTGGTATGTGGGGGACTTTTGGATAATTTTGTAGTTTGAGCTTTAGCTCTTTGTGAAGTGGAAACCCATGGAGGAAAGAGTGTTCTCCTATTTTGTGTTTTTTTAGTCTATACAATAAAGAATATTACTCTTCTTTCTCTTTTCAATTTCGGGTTCCTAATAGATGGCAGAGTCCCTCGTTTACTTTTTACAAAAAATAAATAAATCATGTCACAAAAAGAAAGAAAAGAGAGAAACATCCTCTCTTCCCTCCTCACCTTCACGCAAGAGAAAAACCAGAATGATTCACACCATTCCATGCTGACAAGTAGGGATGGCAAAAAAATCTACGGGCAGGGATATTCGCGGGTAAAATCCGCGGTGGATAGTTACTATCTGCAGATATTTGCTTTCCGCGGATAACGGGTAATAAGATATTTTAATATCCGTTTCTAAACGGATTAAGTACGGGTAGTATACTATCCGACTCACGGGTACCGTTACCTGCAAAAAATAATAAAAAAAATTAATTTTTATATTTTTAATTAAATTTTATTAAAAATTAAATTAAATTATATTTTATTAGGTTAAATTTAATTAAAATTAAATTTTAATTTATATTTAATTAATTTATATTATATTATATATTTTTTGTAACTTTATTTAAATTTTATTTTAAAAATGTATAAAATATTTTTTTTAATTTTTACAGGTACTTGCAGGTGAGGATTTTAAAATACCCACAAATATTTTCTAAACAGGTACCCGCGCCGATAGGTGGTCGGATAGCAGATACAATTTTATCTGACAGATCGGATTATAGGTAAATACTATCTGTGTCCGATCCATTGTCATCCCTACCGACAAGTAGAGAGCAATTCCACACAGCCAAACAGTGCTTCGGGTGACAATTGTAGTGCATACTGTGATGCCTTTTCTCTCCACTCATGTAATCAACTTTCATTTTTATCCTCTCTCGCTGCACTTCCATTGAATTATTCTATTTTATTTCCCTTCCACTGCTTCTCCGTAGTTTTATGACTTTTTTTTTTCAGTTTAAAAGAGTTTTATTTTGATTTCAATACCACAAACAGATGCCAACTGATGAAATGTGATGCCTTAGTAATTGAGAGTTAGTTATTATCATATCAACATATAATCTTGTTGTCATATACATACACACACGTGTTTCCATGTCTTATGTGTTTTTATTTTTCCGTGTACTTATATCGATCCAATTTTGTGTCATTCTTGTTCTTCGTAGAAAAAAAGTGGAGCTTTTATATAAAACTTGTCATTCTTGACCTTGGACCACAATAACATTTCCAGAGTAATAAATTTATTAGAAATTTTATTCTTAATAGAACAGTGTAAATTTTCATCCATATAGTTGCTCTGTTCTAGTGGGATAAAGCTTCACTGCTATAACTACAGTAGAACAACAAGGATAGCATACACGGACCATAATTTCTATCCTACAATTAGCTGATCCTTTCTAATGCCACAATTTTTATCAGCATAATGCAACCATCAAGGAAGTCATAGCTAAAATGCTTATCTCAAATGATGTGGTACTCTTACTAGAGTATAGAATTTTATTCCCTGTAGTTTTTCTTATATTCGCTGTATTTTTAATTTTGAAGGCAGTTAACTGTTCATCTATCTAACTGAAAGCTATTAGTGGTAGTTGTTTGTTGAAAGTCTCAAATTAACTAGAAATAAGGTCTATTGGTAGTTGTTTGAAGTCTGTTGCGAGTTAGTTTCCTTTCTTAGCTCTATATAGCTATATCACATCAATTAATGTTGTTGTAATAAATATTTCTCCCCAGCAATAAAGTTTCAATTCTCTGAAACTTCTATGAACCTTAATAACTCCAAATTAGCACTAAGTATCAGTCAAGTATTTATATAAGGTTACAAACTTACAAATATAAAATAAATTGTGAGAAAATTATTCAAAATCAAAAAAGCAACTTTTTTAAAAGAAATCTTTCCTTTGCTACAAATCGTTTAATTCTACTGATTTTTAATTAATGGCACTGTGTTACTGAGTTGGACTGTTACATTATTCAGATTAAGGAATAAGAGTTTTGGGTAATTGACAGGACAAGTTTTGGAGCAATTGAGGACGTGCAGACTCTGTCAAGTTATACACACAAAGCTCTTAACTAACAAGTCTAACCAGAGTTTGTCCCCAACCATTCAAAGGTTTACATCTTCTAAAGCAAATGCTTCATATTAAGTTGATCATTACTTCAAACAATGAAGTAGGGTAATGGATGGGAACTAAAAATAGTGACACTAAATTAACATGTCATGGTAAAAGTAAGTACTAAAAAAAATTGATTCCTCAGAAGAAATAAAACCATTTTTATTCAGAAAAAGTAATGTGGGTGAATGTGTGACATCAATCAATATCATGCAGAGTGACCAAATCAATCACATCTAAACTGTTCAATTACCTTACCTTCGATAGCAAAGATAAATCAAGTGTGTTGAAGTCATCATATTTAAAGTCCTTTACTTGTTTATAATAGCTTTCCAGGGAAACTACTTCACAACCAATTATATTTGCCATTTTATGAGCCAAACTAGTCTTCCCAGACCCACTTGGACCTCCTGAAATGCACAACTTCTCCAGGATAAGTGATTCTATCAGAACTACCGCTGTTAAAAATACATGCTGAGACTGAGATGACGCAAAATTGATTCAGAATTATTCAGTAAAGCAGTAACCAAAAGAAAAGGTTCGATATGATTTTTACATGCACATTCAAGCTGAAACCATTGGACTAAAATATCTAATTAATAAAAGGATCAATTTTGGCAAATGAAAATGCGGTGGGTAATGGGCTTAAGGTGATATGCACTTGAGTCAAGTTAATGGACCCATTTCCTTTAAAGAAAGTTTGAGATAGCAATATTTTGATTCAGCTCAATTAGTTTCCAGCTTTATCAGCAAGCATGTGAAGAACCAACCTGGTATTTCAAAAACGATAATAGCCAAAGTGACTGTCATTTATCTTTAAATGCCTTATATAAATTATATCAGTGTGAAGTCTTTTTCCTCTTAAATATTTGTGCGCTAATGGGGATAGGCAAAAACTACAGACAAAGGAAGGAGGACGCTGTATCAAGAAATGTCCATATTACCAATTCCAACTATGACTGGGACACCTTTATTCTCCAACAATGCCTGGAAAAAGTATAAATAAGCAAATAGGATTCCATCAAACACATAAATATGAATGTCCTATGGAATTGTAATCTTCAAAACATAAGACACAGAAAATTTTCCAAGCCTTTTGCTCCTTACTTGTATTGCTTGAACAGCCAAAAGCAATCCCCTGTCCAAGTCAAATGAATCAGGCATTGGAGCAAGCCTAATACTATCCCTGAAAGATGAAGGATCTGTGGTTGCTTCATGAGAGAAGTCTTGATATAAAGGAAATTTTACATAAACATCTACAAAATTATTTGCATTCTCCAATTCAAGGAAAAATACCTAGAACTGAATTGTCAGGCTGGGAGGAATCTGAAGATATGAAATGCCATGCAGCCACAACAGGTTCCATTTTAGATTTTGTTGGGGATCGAGTCCATGGCTGGGGTAAATCCTCCAACCCAGTAACAACACTAGGAGTAACTCGGATTGGCTTTGGGGCAATGATTGTTGTTTCTTGACTACCAGCCACAGTAGTATTAGACACAAGTGGTGGAGTACTAAGACGAGGTACACCTGCAAATGAAAGTGAGAAGTTGAATACAACTAAATGCAACACAAGACCTTTTCTCTAACTTGTAATCTATAACTATAATATATCTATAATGTAAATCTATAACAACAACAAAGCAATTTCCCTTTCTGGTCTCCACATTTTATGGGACCTATTACTCACTGCACAATATTTGCTTCTTTCATAGCCTCTTGTCAAATTAATTATATTGAACTGTTTTAAAAAGGATTAAATATGTGTACAGATGTTCCTGTCTTTGCACTAGTCTAGATAATTAAGATAATCTACTGGAAATAAACAGTTCAAGTAGTCATGAAGGTAATTGGCCAAATGCTGTACTCACACTCTTCAAACCACAATATTTTTCATGTTGCAGCAGTTATTATCACTTGTAAGAAAAACAACTGAATTAATTAAATGTGCATAAACTATATTGAAGGGAGAGCATCCCAATCCCTACCTTTTCTCTCCAGAATCATTTCCAGATATGATTTCGTAATCCAAGGTCCATCAATACCCATCCTTGATGCTTCTGTTCCAACAGTCTGAGATTTTTTTTCCATTTTTCAGATAAGTAACTCACCATATTATCAACCAGACAAGGCTTAATCAGACTGAGCAGAAAGTAAAAACAAACAAAAAAATGCTATTTAATATAAAACGGAAGAAACCATGGGAAGCCTTTCATATAAGAAATTGTAAAAACAAAAAATCCTTAAAAATGAGAAAACAAGGTATTTTAAATGTGCTGCGGAGGATTAACCCTTATTTACCTTGATCAAACTAAGAAACAATAGTAAGTATAATGAAATCTACAATAAGATGCTTTACATAAAATACATGGTGACTGGTGAGTCCTCAATACGATTGCATTTTAACTAGAACATGTCTAGTGGGATCAGAAAAAACTATACCTTTCTATTAGTTCCTCTCATCACCATAAATGTCTCACCAAGAACATCAATGGTCTCAAAAGAGATGGTAACCTTGCCATTATTGACAGTTGCCGATGCACGCTTATAACTAACCACAACAGTATACCCAAGAGCCAACAGCCCACCCAATGTCATTCGACCAACCTGTTTCAACATTAAAATCATAAAAAGCAAACAAAAATCAGCTAAAAAGGAGTAGGTTCATTTTTTTCGTGATGGATGATAACTTTAAAGGAATAAAATGTTAAAAGAAGTGTCAGCAATTATCTTTGCTAATAAGGATGAATTAGTATCATGTATATCTTGTAACTTCATCATGAGAAAACAAATGTATCTTGTAATACTGAAACAGTATACCACTATGTTTTGTCTTTTTCTCATCATTCAAACTGCAGTCATAACATTGATATGTTGGCACAAAACGAAGAAGCTATCCAAAATTTAAATTCTAATTAGTGCTCTCTAGGAAGGATTAAAGTTCAACTTCCTAGCATTATTGAAAGGGGCAGCATCTAAGTCGTGGGAAAGGGGGAGTTAATGAGTTAAATATATAGGAGGAAATAAAGGTAAAGGGTGTTGGATATATGTTCATTTGTAGATTGAACATTGGCTCCTTTTTAAAAGGAGAAATCATTCGTAAAGAGGAAATCCTTGGACGAGATTTCTCTCCTATTTCTTATTCTACTCCTCTTAATAAAATCTTTCTTTTCTTTCCCATTCAAATATTGGTTCCTAACATGTCAACTGCTAACTGTTTTAATGTTGCCTATCGAGCTTGAAGGGCACATTTACAAATTGCACATACCTCAAATTTTTTTAAGCACGGACAGGGACAAAAGCATAGGCCTTCTAGTTAATGCACAGTTCTATTCAAATAAGCAGGCTTAAATATACAGTAATTGGGTAATATATCCTTTACCTAATGGGCATATGAGACCATCCCACTCATCTTGCTAATAGCTTGTTGTCCTTAGAAAGGAAACGGAAAACATCCATACCTCAAATTCAGCTTTAGGCCTGATAATGAAATTCTTGTCGACAATCCTCTGGTCACCAAGTGATAGATAATATCTAATTCCAGACTGCCGCACTTTGATCCAATCATTTATCCTTGCTTCTTCACTAGATGAAGGCGGTCTAAGGTACATTTCAATAAAACTGAAAACAAGGCAAATTTCCAGTGAAAAAATTTTAAATTCTACATAATAGAACAGTAGTTAGAAATATCTAAATACAAAATTCACTAGTTACCACCAAACTCATTCTTTCCACAATCAAAATACTAACTTGTCTGTTTGGGCTTCATTTCCTTGGAAAGCGGAACCTGAATGTCCATCTGTAGACTGTCACAAAACTTTTAAGTTAAAAACATACAGTCTTTATGCAAAACATTGACGTAGACACGCAAATACTAGAAAATAGGACTGAAAAGATATTTGCAAAATTATCCTAAATTGAGACAGGAGATTATATTAACAATAAAAGGACATGCAGATATATCCATGCTTGCTTTATATTAACCATTATCGGGGAACTCTAAGTTAAACATTCCCTTTTTCTACCAATCTCTAATAATCTAACTTGCAAAATTATGAGTTTGTGACAATAGAACCAGTGAAAAAACCAGAAAAGCATAGCAGATAATCTAATAACAGACGATGGAGAGGCAAAGAATGCATAGCATAGATTTAGTAGCCAAAGGATGACCATTCTAAGATATACTGTTGGGAAGTCTTACACCCCCTGCCTCAAATCTTGGGGTGTAGCTTGTATATTTGTTGGACAACTTCGGTTGATGCCAATTGGTTTTGAAAGGAAATCTGACTTGATATCAGAGCCTATGCCTCATCATGGTAAATAACCTATTCTGGTAGGCCCGTCTATTTGGCAAGCACCTATGGAGGGGTAGGGTGTAGCATATGTATTTGTTGGAAAACTTAACTTAATGCTAATTGGTTGAGATGAAACTTAACATTATATCAAAGCCTATTTTGGTCAATCACCTATTCTGGTAGGCTCATCTATTCTAGAAAACATCCATGGAGGGAGTGTTGGAAAGTCCCACATCACCTAAATAAATCTTGGGGTGCAACTTGTGCATGTGGATGTGTGTTTGCATGGATGTCATGTGTTGAACAACTTCAATTAACGGAGAAGGAAGAAAAAGTTACTTTTGATCAAAAAATAACATCATGCTCAAAGGGTATATTATTGTACTACCAAATAACCAATTATACTCAGACTGTGAACGTTAGGCTTTAAAGGGAAGAGAACAGTACCAGTAGGTAGGAGAACAGTACCAGTAGCATAAATGAGAATGTTAAGAAAGATGCATCATCACACCAGAAAGGACAAGATATATGGAATTAATGTAGTTAGGGAAATATTAATGAGTTATCTATCAACAAAAGATGACAGGAAATCAATTCAGATGTTTTGGACATGTGCATGGAAGATCACCAGATGCACAAGTGAAAAGAGTAGACTGCATGGTTTCTAATGTTGTGAAAAGCACAGGAAACAAGAGAGTATGGACATTGGAGAAAATAATTAAAAGGAATTTCATTTAGCTGACCTCACCAAGTAAGATAAAGTTATTTTTGTTATTGTGTTAAAATTTCAAAAGAAAAATCCTCTTCATTCATCTTTAAACTTTAAAACTAATTCAAGAAGAAATTTGAAAGGGAAAAAAATATTCAAGCCATGAAAGAGTAAAGCTTAAAATTTCATATTATTTAAACAGGTCGTGCTCAAATTTTTAATTTAGCTCATTTAAATGAATTAAGCATGAACAAACCAAACTTGAGCTTCAAGTGCTCAACTTAGCTAGACGGACTTGTTTGTACCTTTAGTAATAGGCAACTAATCGAAAATAAAATTCACTTATAGGAATACAATAATTAGTACTAATGTAAAGGTCAAAGACACACCTCACTTCTGCATTTAACCTTGTATATTGCCTCTCTGAATGATGAGACAAAGCTGTTATTAATTCTGATCTGCCAAAGAAGGGCAGAGGAAATTAAAATATTTGTGGTGAAATTTAGAGTAGAAAATAAAAACAGGACCAACCTGTGCATGATGAAGATCTGGCTCAATGTGTTTCCTAAACAGTGGAAAAATGCTATCTATGAGGTAATCCAGTGAACAAGAATCTCCAATGTCATAGCGTACTTTAGAAAGCAAGCTAAAATGAACACCACCAACCTGATTTATCAGAAATGCATCCTCTGTATTATTTTGAAACTTCTAAGCAATTGAGAACATAATTATGGGAACAAAGTCATTGCAATATTAAGAAAAGAAAAAAAAATTACCACAGCAACTCGTATGTCCAGTAAAGACCGCAGTTTTGCATGTAATGCATATGTGCCGTCAACTATTACCTGAAACCAATTGTATAGAAAGGAATAAAATGGTGAAACACGGAACTCCTCCAAAACTTCAATTAGCATAGCTTACCACCCCAGATGAAGCGCTCTTTATTGCTTTATAGCCAACACGCTTCTTTTGCTGATAGTCAAACTTTGGAATTAATGTATCCTTGCCTTTAATCAAATCCTAATTAAAACAGAGAAGATCATTGACAAACCATGAAATAAAAAAAATAAAAAAAAATAAAAAAAAATAAAAAAAAAGACAAAAGCAACAAACAAGACTCGTTTGCATTGCTTATTAAAACCATATGCTAGTCCTGGACAGTACATGTTATATTGACACATGATCGAATTTGTTTCATTCCAAAAAGACAAACATGAAAATAATTACTTAACCAACAATCTTTATTTTTTGTTTTCATCTTTTGGTGTTCTTTGTTTCAGTCAGAATCAGATCATAGGACTGCTGAATTTCAGCAACATATGAAGCTACAAAAGGCCAAAATGTAAAGCATTTAAAGCCATCATAAGATCGGCCTTGTAAGACCTGTTAGAATAGGCTTACTTAAATGTTGTTTTTCGTTGTACCTATCTGTACCTAGGGTCCTA
The DNA here is from genome assembly GCF_000741045.1 of Vigna radiata var. radiata. Taxonomy (NCBI): domain Eukaryota; kingdom Viridiplantae; phylum Streptophyta; class Magnoliopsida; order Fabales; family Fabaceae; genus Vigna; species Vigna radiata. The sequence continues at coordinate 8,210,213 of NC_028357.1, read as the reverse complement.
GAGGTGTCTTTACTTGGTTTCTACTGTTTGCTCTCTCTCATTGTATCTCAAATTAATCTACAAATTATACATATAAATGTGAGAACCTCTGAGAGTCTTGAAAAAGCACTCTGAAATATATTTTCTCTCTTTATATTTTTCTCAAGTATATAAGGGACAACCAGATCAGCATTTAAGGCATGGTAAAGTAACGAAGCAAATTCAAACCTCAAGATTCTTGATCAGCGTATCAAAATCTACAGAATCCACATCATTCCCTTCATCAACCCCATGACGGTAATTCCCCATTGATATAACGGTACAACCAATAACAGATGCCACCTTTTCTGCTAAGCTTCAGAACCACGGAATTGAAAAAACAAATGAGGAAAACTAAGGCAGCAGAGCATACATACTCTAGCAAAACATATTCAAAATAATGCATTGAAAACACTATCAACACCTTACCTTGTTTTACCAGATCCACTTGGACCACCAATGCCAACAGTAACAAGGCCATCCTTTTTCTCTCGGAGTTCTTGAATAGATTTTACCAACAAATAATATCCATGATCAAAAGACTGCACCATTTCATCCACGTATTAGCAACAGTTACCACAAATCTCATGAATCATGAAAAATTGAGCACGCAAAAAAGCTTCAACATACATGAATAGCAGTATCATTCAAACTTCAAAACTCTACAAACAAATAAATAAACAAATGATAACAGTAAACTGATAACCATCATGAAAATCAATTTTACCACTCCACGTTGAGGAGTCCTCACCGATATGTAAAAGTTCAACATACATTAATAAGCAAAACTCTATCTCTCTTTCCCTCTCGTCTAAAATAAGATGACAGTGAAATGGAGTGATCATGTAAAAATGATACCAGTTCTAATTTTCAGTACTTATGAGTGCTAGCTGATACTAAAACTATCACGTGATTAAAAATAAAAAACACAGCCTAAAAATGAAGTTTCGAACCCTAAAATTGTGTCAGGGAGGGAAAATATAAATTTCAAGGGACAAATATATATACACCAAAGCCGGTTAATCCAAATTGCAAACAATTTCGAACAAAAGCTATAATATGAGAGAGAAAATGGAGAAAGCAAGAATTAGAAAAAGGAGAAGATAAGATTGCTGCATGCTACATATACCACATGGAGAGGGAGAGATTGGAGGATGGAAGACGAAGACGAAGAAGTCGAAGGCTGTTGTTGGAAGTAATCGCGTCCTCCTTCATGGAACACTCGCTGAACAACTTCATCATCCATTTTCGTTCTGTTATCGATCAATCAACAACACTATCTCTTTCCTTCGGCACCTTGTTTTATTGCTTGTGTATGTGCGTTTCTGTCAGAAAGAGAGGAATCAATCTTTGGTTTGGTTGAGTGTGTACTGCGATGGAATCTCTCCGAAAAGGAGAATATCAATTCTTATTTTTATTGTTATTGTTTTTCGGTTGGTGCCCGAAAAATAAAAATATACAACTAATTTGGAATTTCAGTTTTCGTGTGAGAGTGGGGTGTATTTGCCTTGCACCACCCAGTTCTCACTCACCTTCTACTACACGTCTTTTCCTTCGTGCACGCTTTTTTTTTATTCTTTTTTTTTTCACTGTACTTGCTGAAAAATTCAGTTTTATGTTCTTGCTTCCCTCTCGTCTCAACAACATGCTTCCTTTGTTTTTTTTTATCTGATTCTTTTCTTTGTCCTCCTCTGCTTTATTTTCTCTTTCACGGTCCCTTTGCTAAAGAAAATGATGTAAAGAAAAACAAATAACAGAATTTTTTTATTTTACTTGAACTTTGTAAGTTTTATAGTGTTATTTAACTTGTAAGAAAAATTACAAATTTGTGAATACTTAATTTAATTGATGCTATAAATTTTAAGATTAACCTCTTGGATAAATGCTTAAAACGCTCTTTCTATTTATATCTCCTATTCAAAGAAAGATTTTCTTAACCAATGGTACATTACGTGAACAATGTCTTTGTTTTAGAAATAAAGTCTGTTAAACGATGTTGTTTAAGTTGAGATCTTATATAAATAATTAGTAAATAGTTATATTGGAGATGGCTTTTATGGTTCGTAAGTTATTGAAAAATGTGTATAAATAGGCAAATGCGGTTTAGAAAATAATTGTCTCTAATATTTTGTTTATCACAATAAGAATTGCCGAAAGGAAATTTTTTTCTATCGTAGCATAATAAAATTTCGACAATTACTTCCTGCACCCCACTAATTTCTATGTGAGTCCATCCATTTACTGGAATTTCAAATTGGCCCTCAGCTGTTTTATTTGGAAGTGGTCTCCTTCTTAAAGACAGTGGTTTGGTGGGGTTGGTGGAATGTGTTTTTCCCTAATGCATATATGGGTAAAATGGTGAAGTTGAGGTCATCGAAAATCGGACATATGCTTCTGGAAAATATGATCCAAAATAGGTGTAAAAGATGGGAAATATGTTTCCATATTCGTATTTCCGAACGAGTAATGTAGCATTCTGGGAAAAATCATTTTGGAAGGTGTTGATGAAAAATCCATAACACTGCCGGAAATATAATTCCGTAATAATAGGCTGAATTTTGTTTCGGAATGGTCTTTTCTTAAAAGTATATTTATGTTTCTACATCTTTCCCAAACATATCACCTTTATTTCAGAAAATATTTCATGAAAATTAAAAAACATTTGTTTTGTATTTTACCTAAAACTGATTTATGACCAAAAAAAAGTAATATGGATGAATTTTTATTTCAGTTATATCGGATGATGGTGAAGTGTGTGCATGTGAATATGACGTTGAAATAGAGAGTTAATATGATGTTGAAATAGAGAATGCTGTCTCTTCTAATGAATTGGGCAATGAATGTAGCTCACAATATTATAGTAATGTATTTATAACATATGTGGTAAGCCTTACGGACACATTAGTGTTCTGAAGTTGTATTTATTGAATTAAATATAAGGTTGTAATATTTTTTTTTTTAGGTATTTGATAATAGGATAACTTCTTGCATTATAGAAGAAAGATGGCTTATAATTTTGACTTTTGTGATTGTTATATTAAGGTCAAATATATTGAATGGATAATAAGAAAAGAGGATGTACATATTAGGTTGTGATTAGGGATGGTAACGGGGTCGGGTTGGGTACGGATAGTACCTATCCACAATCTGACTCTCAGATGAAATTTTATCTGTTACCCGATTCGTTATCCACCGGATACACTTTTAGAAAATATCCGTGAGTATTTTAAAACCTGCGGGTACCCGCGGATATCTACAAAAAATAAAATAAAAATATAATTTATATATTTTAAAATATAATTTAAATAAAATTACAAATATATATATATAATATAATATAAATTAAAAATTAATTTTAATTAAATTTAACCTAATAAAATATAATTTTATTTTATTTTTAATTAAATTTAATAAAAAATATATAAATTAATTGTTTTATTATTTTTTGCGGGTAACGAGTATCCGTAGATCGGATAGTATACTACCCGTACCCGACCCGTTTAGAACCGGGTATTAAAATACCCAATACCCGTTACCCGCGGGTAGTAACTACCCGTCGCAGATTTTACCCATGGATGCCCGTGCCCGCGGATTTTTTTGTCATCCCTAATTGTAATAGACAAGATAGTTATGATATAAAAAAATACCTAAAAGTCAATAATGATGGAAGTAAAAAAAAAATGAAAATATCTTTTTAAGTTGGGAGGGAAATCGGTAAAAGATGGAGAAACATTTTGTGATTATCATAAAGCAAGTTTATAATGGTTAGGTATGTGTCATTTTAGTCCAAGTCTTCATAGATTTGCTTTTGGTACCACTCTAAAATACCTCTTACTAATGAAGATATCTTATGTGTATCTCATGTTTATCTCTTGTTTTATTTGATGTGAGACTTTTTTTTGTATCCTAACACAAAGGTGGTTACAAATATAATTTGGACACATCCGGATTCACTAAAACTATTGAATTCCTTTAATATTGTATTCATGATGAATAACACATACAAAACCAATAGGTATAAATGTTCTTCCGTATGCCACATTCTTTCTCAACGAGCATAACACTCACTTCCTCGTTTAATATGTATATTTGTAGGTTTTACTCTCAACCTTAAAACCCTATATACACTAAAGAGATTTTATGTTATCTTTCTAATAACCACAAAATATCACATATATCTTTTCCTACATTTTTGTTTCTATCTCTTAGAAAATCTTTTATCTAAAAAAAATAATAAATTGTTATATCTTATAATAACTTTTTAAATAATCTTTTTAAAATAATTATTCATCACCTCATTTATTTTTTTTACAGGGTCTTATAGTTTTTGTTGCAACACATAGTGTCTCTACCAATAACTTTGTCTCCAACCACATCTAAAGTTGCATAAATATGTAATTGCCCGAAAATGGGCAATGACATCAAATTGGACAAATAATCCAATGTGATGGTCATCTCACTAATAGGCAAATGAAATGAATTTTTATCTATGTTACTGTGCAACAAGTGCAAACAACAATCATTTGTTTACAAGCTCATAACTAGCTCATACAAGACCTCTCAAGCCTAGTTGTTCAACTACAACTTTCATCTATTCATGTGGACCTCCTAACTTATTCATCTTACTACAATGTGATACCAACTTCAGCTCACCATAATACCACAACTTTTAAATATTATTTTAGCATCTCCAATGCACAACATACTAATCTCAATTAAACTATATGAACATATTTACTTGCCAATCCATTTCATAATTATTGGGCGACATATTCATCGTAATTAAGAAGCAATGACATGTCCAATTATTCTCGCAAATAGTCTTCTTCTTTCTAAACAACACGTGCCTCCTCAATAATAACATTATGTTCTACATGGTCATCTTAAATAATGTTACTCAAGCTATCTCACTATTTTCATCTAAGAAACATAATTAGCCTATATAATCACTTTGGGACCCAACATTTGTAGTTTCTAACCATTATTTTCTTCATATACATGAACAAAAGTAATATTATACAATAGTTGACACATAACACATGCAAATAATTAACAAACAAGAAAGCAATTTAATCACTAAACAATTCTAGAAAACACATATCAAAATATAGAATCCAAAATATACTCCCAAGACTTTCCAAAATATGTTTTTGGAATTGTCCTTCTAGAACATATTTTTGGAATACCTTATCCAAAATGTTTTTTTCGAAAAGTGTATTGTGAAAATATGTTTCACAAAGCTCATTCTAGAAATATACTAAGAATTTTATTTACAGGTTGTTATTTCCACCTTTACATCTCTCCGCAATCTGGATTTCTCATTTTAGTAAAGTTTTGGATTACCCATTCTAGAAAAGAAAAAGAAAATTCTTACCAGTCGTTGTCAACATAATGCATCATGACAAGTCTCTTTTTCGATGCTCCAAATTTAGGTTTAGAAATGAGGAGGTTCACTAAGGAGATACAACACCAATGAGACATAAGCCCAACCACATAAATGATTGACATCACTCTTTACCCAAAATCTTAAGGCAATGAGTTAATGGATCTTCACTTTTATATAGTGTTATACTTTCTCATTTCTATACAATGTAGGACTTAGACTCACTTAGAATTCTAACAATTTCCCCCTTTAAGGGTGAGCCCCTTCCACATTGATACACTCACTACCCTTCCAGCGGGCCTGAACCCAACCAGATAAGATTGACACCACTCTTTATCCAAAATCTTAAGGCAATGGATTAATGGATCTTCTTCAGCTTTATATAGTGTTCTACTTTCTCATTTCTATCTAATGTGGGACTTAAACTCACACTTGAAATTATAACAAGAAGAATTGATATCACACATGCAGAGGACACACTAGGTGAAAGAGAAGATAGCAAAAAAAGAAGATAGCAAAAATATAGTCTTAAATTACAAAACTCAAAAGATTAGTTTTGACATTTCAAACATTTGAGGGGGTCCATGTCGAAATTTGAAAAAGTGCAAGAACCAAATGGCTACAATTTCTCCAAATAACATATTTACAATATTTACTTAAATAACACAATTTATTGTTTATGATCATAATTTTGTGAAATTATATTAAAGTAACATGCTTCCCAATAATTTTTTACAAACTTATTAAATATTAAAATGTATTTTAATAAATTTTTTGAGTTACTATGTAACATATCAAATTACATATTAAATTGAATACTTATTAATAAAATAACATGCTAAAATTTTTGTTTTTATTCTTGGTGTTTTTTAACTTCAAAAACATTTCAGCTATAAAGTTTTCTTCTATCAATTATGTTTGATGATTTCTCCTTCAAAGTCCTATATGAGTTTGATGACTGTGGTAATAAATTAATAATAGGGTATCATGTAACATCCCAATAATTATAGTATTAAACTATAATATAGTTATTACATTCTTGATATGATAGAACAGTCAGAAAAATGAGGAATAAAAGTTTTCCTCAATATACAAACCATCACTCAAATTTTAAACTTAATACAATCCAAACTTAAAACGATTAAAACAAGGTTCTCGTCTATAAGAGCTAAACACTAGCCGATCCTTCATCTAACACTTGTTCCACCTACGTCTCACCACTTTCTGCTCACACCCACCGGATGATCATTGCCGAGAGAAAACACACAACACAACAGTAACCACCAAACAACAGATAAAGCAAGGGTGAGCCATTGCAACAAAATATCATGATATATTTAAATTAATAACATAATTTCTAACTTATAAGTCAAATCTCTTAATAATACAATAAACACACCATGATCATCATAAACTCAACCCATTCAAATAATGAATATCGAACTCTAAACAGGTTTTACGCTTGTAGTGGTACTTTACTGAGATACATCATATCCTACTCTGTCCCCCAAAGTGGATCTTCGGATATGGATGCACCTACTTGCTAGCTCAATTATATTATCCTACTCTGTCCCCCAAACTGAATCTTCGGATATAAATACAACCACTGAAACTACATCCTTCCTACTTTGTCCAACTTCTCAAGATGGATCTTCGGTAAGGATTTCTGATGAGTCGATATTTTCTTGACTTTACTTAGTTTATTGTGCTAGAATTAATCAGGAAATTGTGCTTAATTGTCCGGTATTTTCCCGTTTTTCTTAATTATGCTTAATTTGACCGGAAATTCTAATTTTAATTAATTTGAATTTTCTGAGCTAATTATTTGCATTTTTAATTACAGGGAAAATTTTGGAAACACAATTTGGAGCATTGGGAAGGAGGCAAAATAAATTCAAGACTCTCATTTTAGACATTTTAAATTTTAGTTATTTTGTAATTTAGTAGTTAGAATTTTTAGACAAACTCTTTGCATCTTGGGCCAATTTTGGAAATTTTATGATGGGCCCAAAATTATAGGACACTAGGCCTAGGGTTCCATTTTATTTTAGGGTGGACCCCACCCTTATTTGGAGGGACACATGGCCCCTTAGAATAGCACCAGCCGTCACCCATTAAAAGGAAGCTCTCGGCTGGAAAAATTTGGAGGAGAGCATTAGGCTGCTGCAACGTTTTCTTTGAAGAATGTTGATGTTATTTCTTGATTTTGGATGAGGGAAGTCACTACCAATTTCTTTTGCTGCTGCACATGAATGAAGCTTGATTCACGGAGCCAGGACACACTCTGCACTCTCAATTTTTTTTGGCTGGGAATGTTTTTAGAAAGCCGGGTATTGACGCTTATAAGGGGAGTGATGGGTGTCGCGGCCCATACAAATTTGATGTGCATAAAGAATGCAGTATAGTGCTAGGGAATGACCCTAGGTCGTCTCTCAAGGACCAAATTGCGGTTCAGAATCAGGTCTAACACAGTGGGGGGGGGGGTTTGAAATGTTGTTTGTGGATGCGGAAAAATTAAAATGAAATTAAAACAGTAAAAACGAAAATTCACGCTGGAACTAGGCAACTCTGACCTTTGCTCAATGTTTTAACCATAACTTTTTCTNCANAGCTCTAAATGAGATGAGGTTTTTTTTCCTGGAAAGTAGACTCAATTATCTTTCATTTGATATATAAAACGTANCNNTTGGANCTCTNGTNNGGTTGCANTTATTTTTTTAAAATCGAGTCCAGAGAGTGAAAATGCTAAACCAAATACTAGACTAAACAAATATCTAAACACAGTTAAATTAAATGCAAAACTAAATTAAAGAAATTAAAAACAACTAATCCTACAATGCAAACTAATTTAAAGCTAAGGAAAATAAACAACATATTATTTTTACCAACTCACATGACCTTATTTACCTCCACCAAAGAAATTGAATTTACAAATAGCCCAAAACTTAGACCTCTCGGCCGTGACTTCATTCTTCAAATCTCCTCTCATTTCTCAAATGTTAATTCCCAAATTTTGAGGCTTGGAATTTGTTCCAGCCGTGAGCCCATGTGACTTCCTTCAAGTGCATCCACACATGAAATGGAATGTGCTGAATATTAAAACTTCAATGCAAAGAAATTAATTTTTTCTCTAACCATCATCACTGAACACCGTACTGCAATGGTTCAATCAACAATGAAATGTTATTCCATTTCCATCCAATCAAAGTAATTAAATGTGTGTTTTCTTCAATGACCGTGACAGCTAGTACCACCAACTACCACCTACTCCATTTGCTGCTTCATTCTCCAAGCAAAGAAAAACCAACAGGGAATTTGCTCTAATCTTTATCCACTGGGAACCGTGCCTCTCTTCTTAATGTTGAACGTACTTAAGTTTGTCCCAAGCAAAGATAAAGCAAATCAAATTTAAAAGTTGAATTTCATGCACCGTGCCCTTGTAAACTCTGCCCAAGAAACGTTCCAGTCCTTAACTATGGACGTGGCTTCCCTTCCTAATTGAACCAGCGGCTGCAGCACAATACAAGAGAAAGGTATCAATTTTTTAAAATGCTGTAACGTGTAAAAGCTCCTCCTTCAAGACATGACTTTACCAACCACTTTTCATTCAATAAGAAACTCTAAGAGGATAAAACATTCCAGACTTGCACACAATTAAAAAGAAAAGAGAGTATGAATTCATTTTCATTCCCACAAATGCCAAGAACCGTGTGTTTCATTCATTCTACCCCAAGAAACGTTACAAAGCCAACCAAAAGAAAAATACCCAGTCTCGCAATGCCCAAGTGACGGCTCTCTCCATTCCTAGGACCAAGTGTCACCCCAAAAATAGGTGGGGTCCACCTCTAAAAACCCTAAGGTGCATGTGTCTTATTCTAACATTATGGGCCTAAACTATTTTTACCAAAAGTTGGCCCATTGTTTACAAATATAATTAAAACTATCTAGACTACTAAGTTTCAAAGTAATTAAATTTGAAATGTCCATGTGAAGAGTCTTGACTTTATTTTGTCTCCTCCAAATGTCCCAAATTGTGTTTCCAAAATTTTCCCTGCAAATAATAATGCAAATAATTAGCTCAGAAAATTCAAATTAATTAAAATTAGAATTT
>NC_028357.1:8177450-8197291 GCF_000741045.1 Vigna radiata var. radiata | reverse complement strand
GGCTGGAAAAATTTGGAGGAGAGCATTAGGCTGCTGCAACGTTTTCTTTGAAGAATGTTGATGCTATTTCTTGATTTTGGATGAGGGAAGTCACGGCCAATTTCTTTTGCTGCTGCACATGAATGAAGCTTGATTCACGGAGCCAGGACACACTTTGCACTCTCAATTTTTTTGGCTGGGAATGTTTTTAGAAAGCCGGGTATTGACGCTTATAAGGGGAGGAATGAAAGAAAAATCACCTTTTCTTTTCTCACGCTGGATTCAATTCTAGAATCAAGGTTTTGATTCATTTTGGATTTAAGAGAAAGCGCTGGAATTATTTGGGAGCACGTTTCATTCTTATTTCATTCTTATTTAAAGAGTTTGCACACCTTGCTGGGACGGTGCAGCATGCTAACGCCACATCACATTTCCTTTTCTTTTGATGCTCAATGCTTATTTACTTGGCTGGAATTTGTTCACGCTNTTATGGTATTTTGACATTGGAGAGAAGAGGTTTTTCATTTATTTTTATTATCTTTGATGGGAGCAAACATGTCACAGCTAAAGAGGAATTTTAGAAACATTAGCATTTTTTTAATTTCACTCGTTATTTGCTAATAGTAATTTGTGTTGTTTATTTCTTTTGATTTAATTTAATTTCACAAGGTTTGTTGAGTTGGGTTTTATGTTTTTAATTTAGTGATGCATATTAACAATTTTAACTGTGCTTAGATATTTGTTTGCTCTAGTATTGGGTTTAACATTTTCACTCTCTGGACTCGATTTTAAAAACATTACTGCAACCATACCAGAGGTCCAAATGCTACATTTTATATATCATATGAAAGATAATTGAATCTACTTTCCAGAAAAAAAAAACCTCATCTCATTTAGAGCTCTGTAGAAAAAGTTATGTGTAAAACATTGAGCAAAGGTTAGAGCTGTCCAGTTCCAGCGTGAATTTTCGTAATTACTGTAGCAGTTTCGTTTTTACTGTTTTAATTTCATTTTCGTGCATGGTGAAACCTTTTCAAACCCCCCCTTTCGTGTTAGACTTGACTCTGAACCGCAGTTGGTCCTTGAGAGACGACCTAGGGGTCATTCCCTAGCTATACTGCATATTTCATATGCACTCAAATTTGGTTGGTTGGCGACAGTCCATCAAATTTTGGCGCCCTTGCCGGGGACCAACGGTTCGGTTTTAGGTCTTTGTTGTGTTAGTGTGTGTTTTGTTTTGTCTTGTCTCGTGAGTGCGATGTTCTGTTTGTGTTCGTCATTGTGTGTTGCATTTAGGTAGCTTTAGTTGCATATTTTCATTGCATTCTTCTTTTCCCCCTTCCTTCTACATGTCTACCTACTTTGATTTTGTGAATACTGTTTCTTCTGCCTGTGTCTTTGATTATGATTCTCCTTCTGCATCTGACTCTGATATTTCTTCTCATGNGTTTTATATATCATATGAAAGATAATTGAATCTACTTTCCAGGAAAAAAAACCTCATCTCATTTAGAGCTCTGTAGAAAAAGTTATGGGTAAAACATTGAGCAAAGGTCAGAGTTGTCTAGTTCCAGCGTGAATTTTCGTAATTACTGTAGCAGTTTCGTTTTTACTGTTTTAATTTCATTTTCGTGCATGGTGAAACCTTTTCAAACCCCCCCCCCCTTTCGTGTTAGACTTGACTCTGAACCGTAGTTGGTCCTTGAGAGACGACCTAGGGGTCATTCCCTAGCTATACTGCATATTTCATATGCACTCAAATTTGGTTGGGTGACGACAGTCCATCAATTTCCCACTCTCCACCGAACTCTTACTATGTTCAAATACATAAATTCCACATCCAACATAATATAATACATTCAACACAGATTTCATATCCATTTTACAAAATAAAATCAGCAGAATATAATTTGTTTAATAAGAATTTAGTTAAAACATATCGAGTAAACTTTCAGGAAAGAGAGGTGCATCACAATGGAAAACTTAAGTACCAGGTCTTTCCTAGCCAAAGTTTTCCTCAACGTGTTATTAACAAATTTCTTATTCACAAGTTCAAAACAACAGCATATAATATTATCACAGAAATTCAAATAGTTATACAACAAGCACATAGGTTTTTCATTAACAGTAATTGCACAAAATTTCAAAACATGAATAGTTACACAAAAATATTTTATCAAATATAAAAGCTTAGAAAGGTTAGCTCCCCTTACCTCTATTCCAGACTTAATCTCTTGCTCAGAATTTGTTTTCCCGAAAATCCTCCAGAATCTCTACTTTTTTTGCAACCAAAATTTCTTCCTAATTTTTTTCCTTCTTTCCCTTTCTCTCTTTCTCTCTTATTTTCTCTCCTTCTTATGCAGAATCCTTCTTTCCCCCATTGGCTATTTATAGCGAAAAAAATTTTACTATTCAATTAATTTTTTTTAAAAATATTTTATAAAAAAATTATATTTCAATCCCACACCTAAACATATCTGATAACTCTTAGCACCAACGTGGAATGCTTATCCTTAGGCACTATTCATTTTTTTTTAAAAAAAACTTTTAAAACAGGTTCTCAAAATTTTGAACCCCTTCTTCTGAAATTACTATAATTCTCTATCATATATTTTCTATCCATTAAAATTATTATTACTAATAATAATGCTAAAATTGACTACTCTTTATTAAAATAGACATTTTCATAGGTCTTACATATCACACTCCCTGTGAAAGTTCTCGCTCTATACCAACTCACCAAGTTCTCAAATCCATAACACAAGGGTTCCACAAACCCTAAAACATTTATCACCACACACTTTAGATAATAATTTCTAAAATACACTTTACTTGTATGTTTCGTATATTAGAATAAGAGTCTCGATCCAATTTATAGAGATCTTACTCAATGATACCTCCAAACATCTGTTGTAAGGTTTTAAACGTGTAATAATTGATTATCCTAATATGGTAATCAATTATGCATCATTAAATACACATCGGTAAAAAACTTGCTTAAAAATTCTCATAATTGCTTGTGATAATCGATTATGTCAAGTCATAATCGATTATTGACAATCGATTATTATAACTGGTAATCGATTATCTTGAGTATAAAAGAAGGTTTTCTGATTCAAAACGATTTTTAACGCACCCTAAGGCAAAAAATACACATAATTAAGTATAAACCACATCCTATACATCAATCTACTAAAATGCAAAAGCTTTAATATAAAAACAAGTCTTCATGAAGATCTTCCTACAATAAGAGCACTTGAGACTTGACTTTGAAACATCATCAAAATTTATGCTCTTCAGCTTTATGCTAACACATCCTTTTTGTGTTGTAAGAGCTATTGAAACTTTAAATGTATCTAAGCGAGCAACTGGAGCAAATGTCTTATTGTAGTCGATTCCTGGTTACTATGAGTAGCATTTGGCAACTAATCTTACCTTGTGCTTTTGTATAGTTCCATCAGGATTGAGCTTTGTTTTATATATCCATTTCACTCCAATGATGTCTTTTCCATAAGGGCAACTTACGAGCTCCCAAGTGTTATTCATCTTAATCATTTTAATCTTTTATTTCATAGTCTTGACCCGTACTTCTCGATTTGATGCTTCTTCATAACAGTTAGGCTCAATCATGGCCATATTGCAAGTTTTGTATATGTATATCAAAGATCTTACTCGTCTTAAACTGGATTCATGTGAAGAATCTTGTTGTTGTGGAGGTGGAGAAAACGCACCCGAATTTTCCGCCTCTTCTTGAGTTTCTTCTTGAGATTGTTGCACTAAAACTAAAATATTGCTTTTAAAAACTTTTTCTTCTTCCCAATTCCAAGAAGCATTTTCATCAACTTCAACATCTCAACTAATGATGATCTTTTTTGTTTGTAGGTTGTAGACTCGATAGCCTTTTGACTATGTGCTATATCCGAAGAATATTCCTTGTATAGTATTTTCTTCAAGCTTGTACCTCCTTTGATCAGGAACATGTATTTAGCAGATAGACCCAAATACTTCTAGGTGTTTAACTAATGGCTTTCTTCTACTCCAAGCTCCAATAGGAGTCTTGTCTTAGACTACCTTAGTTGTACATCTATTTAGAATGTAAACTACATTGTAGACTACTTCAACCTAAAAAATGTTAGGCATGCTTGTCTCTTTTAGCATTGATCTTGCCATCTCAATGACTATGAGGTTCTTTCCTTCTGACACACCATTTTGTTATGGAGTATATACAATGATAAGTTGTTGCTCTATGCTTTCATCTTCGCAAAATTTGTCAAACTCGTTAGATGTGTACTCCTTGCCACAATCACTTCTAAGTACTTTTATCTTTTTTCCACTTTGGTTCTTGACTAGGACCTTGAATTTCTTGAATACTCCAAAGACTTCTGACTTTGCCTTTAAGAAATAGACCCATGTCATTTTGTGCTCATGTTTGTTGTGGTCATAAGTGGTGGCTAGTTAGCTGGTGGTGTGTTTGTTCTGTATGCGTGGTTCAATGTGTGGTAATGGTGCTTGTGATTGTTGCTTGTGTGATGGTGTTGCTTGTCATTGGTGGTAGAGGTGCTCTTTGTTGGTATGGATCATTTATCTTTGGAGTTTTGCTAGTGATGTTGTGGTACGTAATGGTGGTTCTTGTTGGAGGTGGTGACTGCTGGTGTTTAGGGTGGTTTTGTGTTTAGTATATTTCGATTTGCTTTTGGTGGTTGTGGTTGCTCATGATTGTGGTTTAAGGTGGTGTTGCTCTTACTATGGTCTCCTCTAGTTATATATTTTTTATGGCTAAGAGAAACTTAATTGTTTATTTCTATGAGTATTTTTCTCCTTAATGTAGTTTATTTATTTGATTTAACATGATCAATTTATGGTTATAATTTATTTTTGTTGTATGGTTTAGAATTTAATTATTTATATTAGGAGTTTTAGCTTAAAATTAAGGTTTAATACTTATTTTGATCCCTCTTTTCGGGAGGTTTGTTCAAAGTGGTCCTCCCTTTTTTAAAAAGTTAACTAAAGTCCTACTTTTTGTAAAAACTCTGCAAGTTAGTCCTTTTTGCTAACGGCGTTAATTCTGCTAACAACAAAACTGCCCAACTGGCAAATATTTGATGATGTGTAACATTTTGATTGTGCTGACATTGTTATGTGTTAAAAAAAATTATTAATTGTGACATGAAATGTAATAAAATTAGGGTTACACATTCCATGTCACAATTAATAATTTTTTTTAACATATAACAGTGCCAGCATAATCAAAATGTTATACATCATCAAATATTTACCAGCTGGGCAGCTCTGCCGTTAGCAGAATTAACGCCGTTAGCAAAAAGGACTAACTTGCACAGTTTTTACAAAAAGTAGGACTTTAGTGAACTTTTTAAAACAGAGATGACCATTTTGAACAAACCCCCCGAAAAGAGAGACCAAAATAGGTATTAAACCTAAAATTAATTAATTTGTGTACCAAAATTATAAAATGTAATTTAAACATGTTTAAATATTTGAAAACTTATGTTAATATGCTGATAGTATTAGATAAAATTATGATTTAATATAAAACTAATTTTGTTATACTTAAATTTAAGGCTAATTGTAACATGTTTAATTTTATGAGAAATTATCTGTTATCCTAATGACAAATTATAATAAGTTAGTACAAAATGTAGTACAATATTGTTTTCTAAAATTAGCATGAATTTAATTTAAATATAATTATAACATAATCATTTTCTTTAAATTATCATTAACAGATAAATAAAATTGTAAATTTATAATCTAAATTTTGTAATTTATTATAATTATAATTAGCTCTGAATTGTAAATTTATAGTTTTTTATAATTAATTCTTAATTGTAAATTTATATAATTTAATAATTTATATTTTTATGAAATTTGTAAAGGTAAATACAATTAATAAAAAATTGAGAATTATAGAGATTTATTTTTGAAATGGTTTGTGAAATGCACACAAGATGTATTGACCAGTGTATTTTTCTGACAAAGATATTAAATTTCCATATGGAAGTAGCAGTGTTGAGTATTGCTTATGTACAAAATGTGTTTGATGTCAACTCTAAATATTTTAGAATTTGTATTGGAGAAAGAGTGTCGTTGGAACAATCATGTGATATAATTCGGATAAGACCTAAACTATTTATTATGTTGTGGGAGTGTTTAAGGATAACCATTTTGGTAAAAAATATATTTCTATTAATCAGTGAGGAACAAGTTTCTAAGTTTGTTCATGTTATTGAATATAACTTCAAGAATTCATCTATTTGAAAAAATGGTTCCTTGAAAATTTCATAATGTGTTAGAATATAATAAGATCTTATATTTTAACAATTCTTTTTAATAAATTTTTGATAATAAAATATGTATCATTGTTTAAAACGGATCAATCACATTATTACATATACATTCTCAAAAAATTATCAAAAAAAATTATTAAAAAAACCATTCTCAATATAATATGAAGACAAAAATTTGTAATCCAACCTCATGTTCTAAACGATCTATTTTATTCAT
Source organism: Vigna radiata var. radiata (assembly GCF_000741045.1). Lineage (NCBI taxonomy): Eukaryota > Viridiplantae > Streptophyta > Magnoliopsida > Fabales > Fabaceae > Vigna > Vigna radiata. The sequence continues at coordinate 8,190,790 of NC_028357.1, read as the reverse complement.
AATTTAAGGTAATATCTTCTGAACTATATAATAACTTCACATACATAATCAATTACTTCTTATTTACATTACCATTTTTTACCCTTTAGAATTTTTTTAAGTTAATAGATAACACTCGTGTACGTGTTAAGGTAATATTTTATTTATTATTTAATTTAAAAATTATTATAATTAAATAATTATAAAAGAAGCATGAAAAATGCATATAGCACTGAGAAGTGAAGATAGGAGGAGGCGTGAGTAGTATCTGCTAAACCTACGAATTCCAATGCGCCGTCATACGCTAGTGGTCTACCTCCGCGGCTGTACCACGTATTTTGGAACGTCTTCGTAGAAGTCGCGTTGAAAATGCGCCTTTTCAGCTTAAGATACATTATACCTGCAATCAACTTTACGTGAAGTGTCGCAGAAACTTGGGACCAACGCAATTTTCGAAGAAGACACTCATGAGGACGCGAACAAATTCCCGACCAAACCACCAAGAAGGTTCCAGAACCACGCGCGTCATGGATCACCTCAGAGACTCTCTCGTTTCTCAACTCAAGAAACTCGACCCTTCGCTTTCCCTCCACACGCGCCACTACGCCCTCATCGAACGCCGCCTCCGCGACCTTTTTCCCGCGTTCCACACCCCCACGCACCCTCCATATGCATTGGTATCGTTATCGTTTTTTTTTTTTCGTTTTGTTTTTCGGATTTCGGATTTTGGATTCGTAATGCTGTGCGTTTACGTTACTATATGAATGTGTGCGATGTTATTTATTTATTTATTTTTTGTAGATGATACGTAGTGCGATATTAGGGTTGGAGGATGAGACGGGGTCGACGGAGGAAGCGATATCGGAGTACATTAAGAGGGAGTACAGTGATTTACCGTGGGCTCATGCAAGGATTCTAGGTCTGCAATTGGAGAATCTTTGTGAGATAGGGGAGATTGCGCGCGTTTCCGGTTGGAGGTATGTGCTGAAGGTTGAGGATGAAGTGAAGGAACAATGTGAGGGTAGCGAGAAGAAGAATAAGAGGGGCAAACGGAGAAGTAATAAACGTGGCGAGACAGGGAGTGCTGAAGAAGAATGCAAAAAGGGACGGGTACTAGGGCTTGGAAAACAAAGTCAACAACACCAGGAAGTAGAACTGCAAAGGGGTTTAGTAGAGTCACAAAATCAGGTAATGCAACATTTGGTAAAATCTTGATTTTGATGTGGTTGTTTTGTTTTTATTGGGAGGGTTTACGGTTTGAACTACCTACTATCTGTGTTTATGTGTTTATGGATTATAGACTTTCTCTTTCAAATGATAATATTCTAGTTCTTGTCTCTTTTTTGGTCATTTTGCTTGCTTGTTATAAATTAACCGGGAAAGGACATTTTAAGGAGAGTAGTAGGAGACAGATTGAGGATTTGAATCTCTTGAACTTTGTTCCAAACCTCTCTATGATTTTTTTTTTTTTTTCTTTTTTTCAGTTTTCAATCTGTTTTACTCAATCTAGCTAATTATATTATAATGGCTAGCTTGCCCCTAAAAAGTGTTCCATGTTATCCTTCCGTTCACTATGGTAAACCCGCTTTATTTTGTTTCCCTTAACTTTTCTTAATCTTTTGAGAGTCATTGATGTCAATACTTTATTAAATTATTCTTGAAATGTAACAGTAAATGTGAATCCTTGTCCGTTGTATTTGACTCTGGATTATACAGATAAGTTCTAAAAGTTAATGTCAAAACAGGATTCCAGTTTGCATTTGGAAACAACTTGTTCCTCCCAGCCAACATCATTGGAGTGCATACCAGCAGCTGCAAACCCGTTATCACCTGCACAATTGCAACAGCAAAGGCCTTGTAATGGGACTTCAGAAAGTAATCTGGATACAGTAGACAAGATTTCGGGTTCATTATCTTTGAATGTTGATGTATGCAAGCAAGATACGACACTTATGACTGTGCATCATCATCAATCCAGAGAGAGGGAGCCTAGTGGGTTTAAGCAAATTGCAGATCACGAGGGGAAGTCGTTGTTGCCCTCATGTGATACTACTGTTGCCGAGCAAGGGACAAATGAGGAGAAAACTGATGAAAGGTGCCCGTCACAACCACAAGGTCAAGGTACAACTAGAGGAAGGGGTCGTAGGCTAAACAGAAATGCCAATTGCTGCAATCAGAGGATACACCTACATGATCAAGCTGAACATCTGATGTGTTCTTCACATTCAAACCAAAAAGAATCTAGAGAAGCACCTAATTTTCCTGTTAATCCATCGGACAATTTTGGTCAGCAATATTCGGTTCCTACTTCAGAAGGCCCTATGTCCTGGGATTATGGGCAGAGGGCTCCAAAACGTCCTAGAGGAAGGCCTCGAAAGTTACAGCCTGTAGCAAATTGTGCCGTAGTGACATTGTTGCCTTCAGATGATGGGAATCTTCACGAACATAAGCCAAATGCAAACGAAATGGAGAAGCAGGATCAGTATGGCGGGGGTAGAGGTTTAGGGAGATTTGGTCGGGGTAGAGGTAGGGGCAGACCTCGTACACTAAATAGAAAAGCTAATCAATGTGACGAGCAATTAGAACAAGGACAATCTAAGCAGCTTGGTCGAGGTAGAGGCAGAGGTCGTCGTGGCAGGCCACCAAAACTGAATGAAAATCCAATCCAATATGAGAAGCAACGAGAAGAAGATCAACATCAGAAGCACGGTCGAGGAAGGGGGAGGCCCCCTAAACTGATTCGGAACATAATCAATTATGAGGCACAATTATCAGAAGTTCAATCTAAAGAACAGGATGTTCGAGCTAGAGGTCGTGGAAGGCCTCCTAAACCAAATCAACATACAAATCAATTTGAGGACCAATTGCAATCTCCTAGTTCAGGGAGAAATGATAACCAAAGTTTGGAGCAGAAGCAGTTCAATGTACGAAGTCCGGTAAGGTGTCATGAATCAGAGTCAGGAGAGGCAAAGTCACCTGCAAAATTAAGGCAGGAATTGGAATCAAAATATGGGTCGGGTGAGGTTTCCGGGTCAAACGTTGAAGAAAATGATAACCCATGGCGGTTAATGCCAGTACAACGTAAAGTTCAAGGTATCGATGGATGCTGGCCACTTAGACAATATCAGAAATAGAATCGAGTTATCAGTACTTGGAATACAAGCATGACAATATCAGGACAGGGTCTCATAATTCACTTTGCAGGTTTTATGGAAGCATGAAAAACCCGGTTAATTTAAAACCACTCATGATAACCTTCTGGGTCTGTCGGGAAAAGTTGCTCTAGCTGATCCTTTTTCTCAGTAGGTATATTTTGTTAAATGCAAGTCTGATAGATTCTTGTAGCTCTTCGTGTCTTTTCTCTTGGTATTGATGGTGAAAGTAATTCAAACATTCTGTCTCCATTATATGTCAAACATTCTTGGCTTTCGGATGAACCAACCATCATTGAAATTCGGAGCTCTATCTCCCTATTTTTCGATGAGGAACAATAAAGCTGCTGAGGATTGCTATTGACCAAAAACTTTAGGTACTTGTGATCGATGTGTTTTGATGGGCAGGCACAAGATGGTGTGTTTGTGTGTGTTGAAAGCATGCTAACTTTGGAATTTCGTTGTTTTGTATATGAAATAAATGAATTTTGCCATATACCTATATACTTCCCCAACCCTAGTTTGAATTTCCAATCTTTAATTCATTTTGGTCTGTTGAAGAATAATCTTAAGTGATAAAAGTTAAGAAACAAAGTGAAGATTTTGCTCAATACTGTAGAGTTGGTGATAAACAATCAGTTAAAATGTGTTTTGGTTGATTAAGTATTCCATGAATTCTCAGGAGGATCTGAAATTTTATTACCATCATATTCATCCTTGGGTTGTTGTGGTCTTCTGATAGGAAAATTTACACGCTCGGTGTATTTTATTTTTATAATTTCCAAAATCAGTAGATTTAAAAAAATTGCACATGTAAATACTTTCACAAACAATTTAAAAAGAAATCATGCTTAAAAAAACTACTGTGTTTTTATGTTAACCGTGTTTCTATGTAAGTTTGTATTTAATTAAGTTGAGTACTAGATAAATTTGGAAGTTTTTGAAAATTTTCAATTGAATTCTTATTAAATTTTTGTAGCTTATTAAGTCTTTAATTTTAAAATTTTTCAATTGAGTATAAATTTTTCTATTAATTATGTGATGTAACAATTATCTTATTCTATCACTAGTTTGAATGTCATCACATAATATTTTTCTATAAACGACTACTATAATTAGAATATCTTAAATATTTATAGTGTTTAAAAAAATTGTTTTAAAGTTAATAAAAATTATAGAATATTAAAATTAAAAAATAAATATAAAATTACAAATTTTAAAAATATAAAATTACAAAATTAAAAAAGTATAAACTTATAAAATTATAAAATATAAAATCAAGAAATTAAAAAAAATATATGAAAATATAAAGCATAAAATTAAAAAATTAAAAAAAAAAAAAAATATATATATATATATATATATATATATATATATATATTTTAATTTTGTAGCATGAAAAAAAGGTTAATTAACCTTTTCACATGGATTGGATAGAGTAGCTCTTCCTAATGTGAGACGTGCTTATGATAAGTTCAACGTTTTTTATGATTATTTTACTCTTAATTTTCAAGAAACGAGTCTTATGTTCATATAAAGTATTTACTAAATTTGAACCAAATTAAAATATTTTTTAATTGAACTATACTAAATTTGAACCAAATTACAATGTTTTCAAATTAAAAAACAAAAAAATTGATTGAATTCAATTAAGACGGGTACAATTAAAACTCAGTTAAGTCATCCTCAGCCTAAAATTGATCAAATTAGGCCAAAGAGGCCACAAACGAAACTCAATCAAGTCGATCTAGATCAAAAATCGACCGAGTCTAATCCAGTAAAAAATGAACAAATTAGATTGGAACGACCACAGCCGAAACTCATTCAATTCAATTATGACTGAAAATTGGCTAAAAATCGGTCGAATTTGGTTAGGACGGCCATGACCGAAACTTAGTCGAGTTGGTTCTGATTGAAATTGGTCGAATTCAACCGAGATGAATCTGGTTGAAAATTAGCAGACTAGGACAAACATGAATGGTCAAGACGTCCCAATAAAAATTGATCATTTTCAATAGAGTCAAGTCTAGCAAAAAAGTTGGTCGAATTTGACCAAGTCGAACACGTCCAAAACTTAGTCAAGTCTGTCTCAACCAAAATTTAACTAAGTCGACCCTTGCCAAAATCAACCTAATCAATTCTAGTCAAAAGTTAATCAAATTCAATAGAATTGATCTCGACCAATGTTTAGTCTAATTTATAGTAGCCAAATTAAATTGTATGAGACTAAATTGTAATTTTAAAAACTCTCAGACAAATAAAATATATAAAATAAAGGCTTAATACCGCTTTTGGTCCCTAGTTTGAGAGGATTTGTTCAATATGGTCCTACATTTTTTTCCCATAACAATTGGTTCCACCTTTTGAAGAAACTGTTCAATTGAGTCCTTTTTGTTCATAGTGGTCCCATATTCAAGTTTAAATTGTTTATTGTAATCCTTATTGTATACGATGATGACATGATTTTTAACATAACATTATGTCAGGACTCTTAAAATAACATTTGGATAGGTGAATGCATGAAAAAACTTATTGACGTCGTAACCAGCACCGTTAGAAAATTGACGTCATAACAAAAAGGAGTCAATTGAACAGTTTTTTCAAAAAGTGGGATCAACTGTTATTAAAAAATAAAGGTAGGACTATATTGAACAAAACCTCCCAAACTAGGGACCAAAAGCGGTATTAAGCCTAAAATAAATTAGTTTTAAATTAATTAATAGTTAACTAATTTATAGGTTCAATTTCTAAAACTGAATTATAAAATAATACAGTTCAGGTTTTATATATATAACCCTCTTTGTGTTTAATAATTAGTATAGTTTGGCCTGCATGATTATTAAAATTAAAAGTCAAATATGGTTCAAATTTAAATCCTACATAAAGTGACTCGTTAGAATAGCACAAAAACCAAAATGAAGTTAACTAGAATTTTTAGCATTAAGAAACTCAGAAAACAACAAAAGTCATTAAATTAACAAACTATGCTTCTTTCTATTGAATCTTGTCTTAATAAGAGCAATTTAGCTATAGGTTACTTCGAAGCCTTTAACTTTGTATTATAATAGCAAAACTCCAAACAAATAATAAAATCTATGCATAACTATTGGCTTGTAAGTCTAACAAAAAACCAATTATAGTCCATGATTATACCCAATACTTGCAGTCAAATGAACACTTTTTTTAGGAATATACTGCATTTAAAACGAAGTAGCAGTACAGTCAGCACACAAGGCCTGCAACACTTGAGAGGGTACTTAATATTTAAATATATTTGAGATGTAAGATTATACTAAAAAGAATTGCTTAGTCGGTGTTTACTCACTGGCCAATTCAGAAAATCTATCCGTTATTTATTTGGTTATTTATTAAATATTCAAAAAAATTTATAAATATTTTACAATTTACGGATATTTGTAAATACGTATATATATTAAAAAAATATTTTATACATTTTTAAAAATATAAAATATACTATAAATTAAAATTTAATTTTAAATAAATTCAACATAATAAAATATAAATTATCTTAATATTAATAAAATATAAATTAAATTTTAATAATATTATAATTTATAATTAAAATATGTGTTATTTATTATTTACGAAAAATAAACATCTATAAATATCATTTATTATAGATTTTATATACAGATAATCCCACGATAATCTTTGTTTCTATTTTTTCTATATTCACTTCCTGACGTATCAAGTCATTCATTATCTCCTTATTCGAGGGAAAGTACTCTTTATACAATTTTACGAGCTACGATTTGAGATGAATTCTATGTTCACATGAAGAGAAATGTGTAGACAAATTTGAGAGGAAATGCGAGATGATGTACTTTTCACTCACTCATGGATGTGGTCAGATTTGGAGGAATCCAATCCAAAAATTCTAAAGTGCCCCTATATATGAAAGTAATTCTAGTTGTTTAGGCAAGTATTTGTTGTTTTTTATTGCAGGATTGATGGTAGATGAAGAAGATAAGGTTGATGGAAGATGAAGAAGAAAGTGGTTGATGAAAAGAACAAGTGTTTGAAGCTGGAGAAGATGAAGAAGAACAAAGTGTATTCGGTTTCAATGGGCATTTATTCGATTCCAGCCCCATGAAGAACAACAAAGGCAAGCTGTATTCGGTTCCAAGGAACCTGTATTTAGTTCCAACCCCATGAAGAACAACAAAGGCAAGGTGTATTCAGTTCCCATTGCCTAGTATTCGATTCCACGCGTATGAAGAAAGAGAACTGAAGTTGTATTCGGTTCCGGTGGTTGATATTCAATTCCAGTGCTATGAAGAAGAAGAAGGGAAGCTGTATTCGGTTCCCATGGGTTCGTATTCAGTTAACCATTGTTGAGACAAAAGCCCTCCATTCCCAAGTTGTGTATTCAATTCCCATGGTTGTGGTGTCGACATTGGACCTTGTATTGGGCTCCAATGGGTGTATTCGGTTCGCATGGAGGAATTTCCTTGCAAGCTTGGTTGTTATGGCGCCATTTTGACAAAGGTGGAGGTTGCAAGGTTGGTGGTCTACACATCTGACGAAGCTCGACGATGCAGCGTGGCGTTTGGTTCGAAGGTTGGTGGTGGAAGCCCTTTGCGACATTACAAAGCCCTAATTTTAATAACAAGCCATGAAGAAAATGAAACTATGAAACACGAAGAAAGACGATGCGATGTGAACCTTTTCCTTCTCCTTCTCGGAGATGAGAGCGGTTTGGCGAAAGAACTTTTGCTCCTGCGCGAACTGGAACCGAAAATAGAGAGTAATTAATTGGAGGAGAATTGCGGTGGAATAGCAGGAATAAATTACCTCACGAGAAACCTCTTCGGCGTGGCGTTGGTGATTGACGTGGGTAGGGATGACAACGGGTCGGGTCGAGCACGGATAATGCCTACTCATAATCTGACCTGACAAAAAAAAAATCCACCCGCTACCCGACCCGCTATCCGCACGGATACCCGCTTAAAAAATATCCACAGATATTTTAAAACCCACGGATACCCGCAAATATTTAAAAAATATAATTTTATAAATTATTAAAATAAAATTTAAATAGAATTACAAAAAAATTATATAAAATATAATATAAATTAAAATTTAATTTTTGTTTCGGTTGAATTGGTCCGAGGGTCAGTCGTCCTTCTTTGCTTTGTTCTCTTTTGATCTTCAATCCTTTCTGAGAATGTCATCCACTCCGATGGGTTGTTGACGTGCAGAAGACACTCCGACGTTCAAGATATAAGAGGTCTAAATTTTATTATGATAGAAGAGAAAGATTGTACCTAGACATCAATTGTATATTTATAGAGCCTATGACAGATAAGTCCATTGATTAGCCATTAGTGTAGTATATGTTTAGGCAATCAAACCCAATAATCAATAATTAATACCGTATATTTTGTAAAGAGTAAGACAACCTGACCTATTAATACTGGTTAATTGTCCATAAATGACAATTAATTCCAATCGGTATACTTCTTATAGTACAGTTTTAATTAAATTTAACCTTGTAAAATATAAATTAGTGTTAATTTTAATTAAATTTAACTTAATAAAATAAAAATTAAGTTTTTCTTTTTATTTTTTGCGGGTAGCGGATATTTGCGGGTACGAATAGTATAATACCCGCACCCGACCCGTTTATAAGCGGGTATTAAAATACCCGCTATCTACAGGTTTCGGATAGTAAATATTCACGGGTATGAACTATCCGTCGCGAATTTTATCCGCGGATATTCGTGGGTGCGGATTTTTTGTCATCCCTAGACGTGGGTTTATTCGGTGATCCACTTGCGACATTGGTTGGGATAAGAGAGAGGATGCCATGGCTTCTGGTTGAGATAGGAGTGGCTCCAGGCGGTGTCGGATTTAGTCTTGTAATCAACTTCTCCGTTCGGGATTCGCTTGCTCAACCTCATGCCTCCTCCTTCTTCCCCCTCCATCACATAGATTCTCATCTTCACCTCTTTCTCTCTCTAACACTGTCTATGTTTGACCCTTTTTCAACTACGAACATAATGATGAATGAAAAATACTATAAAATCTCGTCAATTTTTAAATTCTGAAAGGTAACTAAATTAGATTTTAAATTATTTTTTAAATAAATAAGGAAAACATATGTGTATAGAATAAATAATTTTTAGAATTTTAATATAGATAATTTTGTTTATTAAAGATAGATTAATTGGATTAAGAAAAATAATTATACAAAAATATTACAATTAAAATAAAATTTGTATAATATTAAAATTAATTTTAATAATTAATATTAATTTTTTACTCTTTATAAACTTTTTACAATTAAATATAAGGTTAACAATTTAATTCACTCTTAAATTCATTCAAATCTATCTATTCACTCTCTCCGGATTCCTCTTTCCCAAATGAACAAAAGCTAAAAGATTTCCACAATTTATACTATTTGAAGGAGAAACATTCTTCCTTTACAAAGACAAAGTCAACATAATTGATAGACCAAAATCATAGAAATCAAAATACAAAATTTAAGGTGATTTTTTTTTTTAAGAACACAATGAAATAACACCTTTTATGTTACGACTACATGTAATAAGAGAATAAAGTAAAAAGAAGAAATAACTAGAAATTATTCCATTATACAAAAAATATGAGTAGGACTTATTTTTACTAAAATAATAATATGATGACACTCTTTTACATTCATTTGATATTTTCTAAATAATATTTTCTACTCGTAACATGACGGTACGTAGTATGTCAGCCTTGTCACCAAATTGTTTTAAACCCTGGACCAGTTTCTTCACATATGCAATAATAAGACACATTATAATTACCCTCTCATATTTTCAGATTGCAATGAACCTTTCTAGCATCAGGTTACATTAATGCTTTTGTTTCATCATGATTATTTATAATTACAACATAAGAATTATTCATATTTTAATTTTGTTTTTTGAATGAACAGGTATAATGTATTATATTCAAAGAGTAAAAAAAAAAGAGATAATGTATATATTTTCATTGGAAAATTTAATGTGAACTTTTCTCTTCAACTGGGGTATATATTTCGATTGGAAATTTAATAAAATTTTTCTTTAATATGTTAAACAAGAAATTCATAGGACAAATATATAGTTTAAGATATTCAATAAAGTAAGAGGACAAAAGTATTCCGATTTTTAAAAATAAAGTTATTTATCATTTAATCCTAAAAACGTTGATTGCGCTATAAAACAGTAGTGCCATTGCGGTCAGTGTATACACACTCTCATGGAGTCAAGTCGACGACTTCTACCTCCTTATTCCTGAAGGCACTATCTATCTCTCTCTTCTTCTCTTCTGTTTCGTTTTCTGTCCGTATCCAAACCCAACGTTCTTTTCAATATTTGTACATTGCCAATTCGCACATTGAAATATACGCCACCAGATAATGGAGTCAGCCATCCACAAGTCCCACATCGTCAAAAACCATCTTCTCCTCTTCTTCTTCTGCTTATTTCTATGCCTGTCTGATTCACAATCAAGAAGCCATTCATTCCCCAAAGAAGCCCTCCCCAGCAGGCATGGTTACCTACCAATCAATCCTACTTCTGCTTCTGCAATTTTCTACGCTTTCTATGAAGCCCAAAACTCCACTTTGCCTGTCTCCCAAACCCCACTTCTCATTTGGCTCCAAGGTGGCCCTGGCTGCTCCTCCATGCTTGGCAACTTGTACGAACTTGGACCATGGCGAGTCACCCAATCCCTCACCCTTCAGCCCAACCCTGGTTCCTGGAACAGAATTTTTGGCCTTCTTTTTCTTGATAGTCCCATTGGATCTGGCTTCAGTGTGGCCTCAACCCCAGAAGAGATCCCAAGAGATCAAAACGCGGTTGCCAAACACCTNTTTGCTGCTATAACCAACTTTCTTCAACTGGATCCTCTTTTCAAGCATCGCCCTATTTATATTACTGGAGAAAGCTATGCTGGCAAGTATGTGCCTGCAATTGGGTACTATATATTGAAGAAAAATGAAAACTTGGATGCTTCCCAAAGAGTGAATCTGGCCGGTGTAGCTATTGGGGATGGGTTAACAGACCCCGAAACTCAAGTTCTCTCTCATGCTGTGAATGCTTACTATGCTGGATTGATCAACGAGAGGCAGAAGAATGAGTTGGAAAAAGGTCAACTGGAAGCTGTTGGGTTGATCCAAATGAGGAATTGGAGTGAAGCAACAGATGCGAGAAACAAGGTGTTGAGAAGGTTGCAGGACATGACAGGGTTGGCTACTTTGTATGACTATACAAGAAAGACTCCGTACGAGGATGATCTGGTTGAACGGTTCTTGAACATTCCGGAGGTGAAGAAGACACTGGGGGTGAAGGAATCGTTTGTGTATGAGATATGCAGTGATGTTGTTGGGAAGGCATTACACGGTGATGTGATGAAAAGTGTGAAACAGATGGTGGAATACTTGGTGAGGAAGAGCAGGGTGTTGCTTTATCAAGGTGAGTATGATTTGAGGGATGGAGTGGTCCAAACAGAGGTTTGGGTTAAGACAATGAAATGGGAAGGGATAGAAGAGTTTCTTAATGCTGAAAGGAAGATATGGAAGGTTAATGGAGAGCTTGCTGGCTATGTGCAGTCTTGGAAGTCTCTCACCAATGTTGTCGTTTTGGGAGCTGGCCATCTTCTTCCCACTGACCAACCTCTTCATTCTCAAGCTATGATTGAAGGTTGGGTTCTCCAAAAGCCTTTGTTTAAAAGCGTGTAACAGGAGAATGCATCATGAAATTCCACTTAGTTAAGCGAAACTATAGTGAGTAAGAGTGCGAATACAGGTGACCTTGAAGAATGTCATTGAAAGAACTGTATTTCCTAGTGAATTAGTGACTGTTGTTTCTTTCTCAAATGTTTTTTTTTCCTGTAATTCTTTGTGACGATTCTAAAGCTATTTGGGTGGATGAAATCTAAAATTGATAGACAAGATTTGTCATTATCAGTTTTTATTAATGTTGATGCATACAGGAGATTTTGCAGTTTTGTGCAATAATCTAAATTTATATTATTGTAAGTTTATTAAAATGAACAATGTTAAATTCAAATTCATATGTTTAAATTTTAAATTTAATTTATTTAATTTGGATCAAATTTAGTTCAAATATTTTTTAGATTTTGAAAATTCAGAACAAGGTGCATCTAAAGTTAAGCTAAGGTGGTTGAAAATTAGGTTGTTAAATCAATCTAAATTAAGGTATTAAATCAGTCTAAATCAAGGTAAAGTAGCATTAGTTTGGGATTGAAGGTTAATTGAGTCAGTCTAAGATGAAGGTTGAACCAAATCATCTTAAGAAGAATCGAGTTTGCATGGATCAAAGGTTAAGTTGTGACATTCCAAGAAGAAGGTTTAGTCAAATCGACCTAGGTAGAGTCGAGTCTACCTATATCGAAGGTTGAGCTGAGTCAACCTGAGCCAAATGGTCACCCAATCAACTTGAGTTGAAAAATCAATACTAGTTGGCATGAATTGAAAGTCGAGCTGAGTTATCTCGAACCGAGGGTGGAGCCAAGTCATCCTTACCTGAAAACCTAACCAAGTGGACCCCGATCGAAGGTCAAGTCGAGTTGTCTCGAGTTAGAGATCAGTCTAAGCAAGAGGTCAGACAGGTTGGCCTAGGTTGAAGGCTATGACGAGTCAATCCTGATTGAAGGTCGAGACAAGTTGACCTCAATTAAAGGTTGAGTCGAGTCTATCTAGGTTGAAGGTTAAGATGAGTTAACCCGGGTCAAAGTTCGAGATAAGTCGATTTAAGCTTAAATTTGATCTGAGCTTGTACTATTTGAGGGTTTACTTAAGTCATCACAAACCCAAGGTCGAGCTAAGTCAACACTTGCCTAGGTTAATCCGAGTCAACCTATACACAAGGTCAAGTGAAGTTAGGTCAAGCCCAAGTGAAACCAAGTTGACATGGGTGAGGTCAAGTTATGTCAGTTGAGGTTCAAGATGACTCAAGTTAAGTTAGATGTTAAGGTGAGACAACGCATATCCAAGTTGAGCTATATGAATCAAACCCATCTCTCTCTCTTTGTGTGTGCATGTATATATATATATATATATATATATATATATATATATATATATTTTTTTTGTAAGTTCTAGAATATGTATAGATCAATTTATTGAATCTAGAAAACCTAAAGAATTAACTATAACATTTGTTTCCTTAAATCACCATAATAAAATCC
>NC_028357.1:8156314-8177145 GCF_000741045.1 Vigna radiata var. radiata | reverse complement strand
AAAGATGAAAAAGGTGTTTTTGCTTAAATAAGAATACCTTTGCTTAAGCAAAGTTAAGGTGGAGAGATCCATCCTTTGTTTCTTGTATTCACTTAAGTGAAACATTCGTCGCTTGAGTGAAATTGAGGTCAAAAGATGTATTTTTTTTTTGGTGATTTTTGCTTAAGCAAAAAATGCATCACTTCAATGCCTTTCCCCTTGAACAAATGGCTTGATCTAAATGAAAAATTCTTGTCCTTTCTCATTTTTCTAAATTGTTCCTTTTGCTACTTGATTTGTTTTTCCCATGAAATTTAGCATTTTATTTGAAAATTTATATATGAAAGAAATTATCTATAATGAGAAGGATTATGGTAAAAAAAAGTAAAATCAAGTATTTAAGCACCAAACAAAGATACTATGTTAACTAAATTTTATCATTTAACACTTGATAAAAGTTATCTTTTACCTTAACGAAAAAGAGTGTTAAATTAAGTGTTAGCTTAAAGAAAAATATTTATGTTAGAAAGCTCTAACATAAAGCACAACGTAAAAGCATTGAGTCACAACACATTTAGTTGTGACACCTATAAATAAAAATTTAACATGCATATGAAGACTTGATGACCAAAACAATAAACAATATTATGTGCATACACTTATATTATTTCATTATTTCAAAGCTTTTAAATGCTCAAATAAATCATTTTCTAGAAAACTTATAAAAGGATATTCATGTCGATCCTTTACATGCATGAAGTATTATCTAGAACAATAAGTGTATGCATTTGATATCTACTTGTTTGAGTATAAAATCTTATCTTATAAACAACATTTTTTTTTGTTTTATTGTTTAGAAAGACCTTGTGTACTCATGCTTAAACTTTGAGAAAGTTTATTGAATAGTTTAAAGAGATTTTGTGTACACATATAAGATAAAAGTGATAATGAAAATATTTGTAAACATTTGTTTATTTAGTATAATCTTTTCGATAATGTTAATTTTACTATTATCTTAGTCATATTTTATTAACAAAATCAATTTTTTTAGCTTTTAACCTTTTTAATCCTCAATTTTATCTTGCTTTTATAGATAATTATAGTTTTGGTTACACTAATTCCAATTTTTTTTGTCTAATTCAGTGATAGAAAACTTTTTCCTCAAATAAAAGAATTTAACAACCTAAAGATGCAAGAAGAATAATGAAATTTGGAGATCATGAAGTTCTTCTAGTATTCAGTACCACCTCCTTTGTCGTTGAGTGCTAGCATTATAGAGGCAAGACTTATCAATCTTGTATCCATCATTGAGTGCTAGGAAGGTGACATTATGCAGCATTTTGTTCGCAAAACTCGGTGTTGAGTGTTAGGTAGCCAACGCTTACCGTCATTCAATTCATAAAATGCAACATTGAGTAGTATGAAGGCTGGTGATTCTTATTTTGATGGGGAAAGTTGTGTCTTATTTCTTCTTTTTGCTTGAGGGAAGCTTGTCTTTGGTTGTTGATGACACAATTTTTCACTCTTTCGAGAGCTTAATGAATTTTTAGGGCTTGTGAGAACTATCCTTTTTCTTTCTTTATCTCCATCTTCTTCCATCTTTCATTTTGTAAGCTTGGGCTCTCCATGATAATAGAGAGCTAAACCCATTTTTGTTGGGGGTAGGTGTAACCATTAAGCTCTCTTGTATCTTGTAAATGCTTTGAATATATATATGCATTTTTCATTAAATGCTAGTATTCTTATTTTTGTACTTAATTGCTTTGATGTGGTCATTCATAGCTTGATGCTTGACTTATTAGGTATTGGAAAATATCTTTTGAAACCTAGACTTGGATCAAGATATCTAATGAAGCTTGTATCTAGGAATGAAGCTTGACCCGTTGGTTATCTTAAACCCTAGTTCATAAAGCAACTTTGTTTAGTAAGGGTTCAAGGGATTGACTTGTAATAAGGAAATTTAATCTCATTCTACTAAGGGATTAGAGTTTGAGTAGACTTATAGGTTGACTTTAGTATATTAATGGGGAGAACGTGAGTTTTTATATGCAATAGATTGAAGTTGGTGAAATCTAACCCCAACAATACCAATCCATACCATTTATAACCTTTTCCATTTTCTAAGTGTCTTTAACTTCAAAAGTTCATCTTTATCATTTATGCATCAATTTAATTTATTGCACATAATCTCAAATTATGAAACTATTCTTTAGTCTAAACTAGTTACTAATTGTACGATTATTTAGTATGACACAAGTCTCTTGAGAAACGATATTTAGTCTTACTGGTTACTACTTGTACATTTTGGTACATTTATCAAAGAGTTAACACCTTTATAATTTACATTAGAGAACTAGAAGTACTTTTGGTTGAGGATGAACTTGTTTAGGAGAAAATGTACACTTTCTTTCTCTATTGCTAGTGTTTTACCTATCTTAGTTATCAGAAAACATTTTAGAAAGCTTTTATGACGTATTTTGAAAACTATTAGGCAACATCCTTTAAAAATTACATAAGCATGTTTGTGAAAATATTCAAAGTAAGTGTTCAGTTTTATTCAACACCTTTTCCCTTTTAGAACTAATTCTCTTTATCAACTTCATTAAAATCACATACAAGATTATGCCATTTACTATAAACATAAGAAAAATAAATGTTTATTTAAAGAAAGAGTAAATTTCATTTTATTAAAAATATAAAAGGATGTTTATTTTCTTAAACCAATATTATTAGCATGTTTTAACATGACCTCGGAGAAAGCAAGTATATTTTTTTCCTAATGTACCTACCCGACTCAATAAATACACTAAGGAACATGCCTAACAAAATCCATTTAGCATTATTGGCCTAAAATGGCTAAATAATATCAACATATATATATATATATATATATATATATATATATATATATATATATATATATATATATATATATTTATATATATATATTTGTTGGTTTTATTACATTATATTAATAGAATATATGGTCAAATCTAGATAACTTGATTATATGATATCATAAATATCCTTTTGTGCCATATATCAACAAAATATATGGTTAATATGGTTAAATGATATATTATTTCTTTTTTATCACACATATGGTAAGATTTTGTTATTTATTGATATTCTCTGATATTCTCGATTTTATAACAGTAAAAACGCTATAAATACATGTGGTATATCCTCAAGGATGACACACAATTCATACCCACTACTTTATACTCATATAGATCCTGAAGTTCTCTTATTGATTTGAGTATCAGAGAGTCTTTTATAGGTAGATCTTTCTCCTTTAAACAACGATGGATTTGATTCCAACCATCTAGAGTATACAAGCCACCACTTTGATCTTGCCATTTATCTAAAGGTCCATGATTTACATCCCGGTAAGAACACTAGTCTAAAATTGAAGATGGAATGTCTCAGCAGTCTCAAAACAAACAGATGCAATCTAGAAATAGGCAACCTCCTACGTGGATGAATGGTTAGGTTTGTAATGAAGGTTTCTTTGAGGATGAGACTCATACGACCTTAATGGTGCCAAGTGATCCCTTGTGTTTTGAAGAAGTTGTAAAGAGTCCCAAATTGAGGTTAACTATGGATGACAAAATCAAATTTATCAACAAGAATCAGACATGGCCACTTAATGAACTACCCGTTGGGGAAAAAAAGATTAGAGTGAAAATGGTTTATGAAATGAAATACAATGAGCACGAAAATATTCATAAGTATAACGCTAGGTTGGTAGTTAAAGCATATTCTCAAAAGCATGAGGTTGGTCTCATAGAGATTAATGCACCAGAGCCAAGGATGGATACAGTGAGAATGATTATTGCTTTTACTTCTCATAAAAATTGGCAAGTTTTCCAATTAGATGTTAAGTCAACCTTTTTTCATGGAGAACTAAGAAGATGTCTATACAGAGAAGCCAAAAAATTATAAAAAGAATGACAATGAGCACTTGGTTTACAAGCTACATAAAGTCTTGTATGGATTAAAACAAGCTCCATGAGCTTGGTTTAGTCAAGTTGAAGCTCATTTCATTGGTTAATGATTCTAGTGATGTGATAAAGAGCAAATTTATTCACTAAGAAAACCCAAGAAGGAAAATTTATCATTATAAGTGTTTATGTTAATGATTTAATTTTTACTATAATGATGAGGTTATGATGTCTGAAATTAAAGCCTCTATGTTAAGAGAATTGATATGTCTAACTTGGGAAAGATGATGTTTTTTTCTTGAGATTGATTATCTGCAAAGGTCATATGGCATTTATATATGTTAAAGAGAATATACATTAGAGGCATTAAGGAGGATCGATATGCTGAAACATAATGTAGTATTTAGCTTAATAGTTCCTAATTACAAATTGAGAAAAGAGGGAACTAGAAATATTGTTGATAAAACTTGTTACAAGCAATTGATTGAGAGTTTGATGTATCTCACCACCACAAGACTTGACATGATGTTTATCACGTACCTCATAAGTAAATATCTGGCAAAACCAATGGATATTCATGTCCAAGTAGCTAAAAAAGCACTACAATATCTAAAAGGAATTGTAGATTATGGAATTGATTATAGAACAATAGAAAATGGTGTGTTGTTTTTACTGAGTTCAAGTATTGTATCATGATGTTTAAAGAAATCGTTGATTTAAACTTTATCAACCAGAAAAAGCAGAATTTGTAACAAGTGTTTTTTGTGCTTGTCAAGAAATATAAATGAAGAGAATCTTAAAGGAATTGGAGTATTCATATCAAGATTACACAACTAATGTATGTTAACAAGTCAGTTGTCTAAATTTTTTTTCATGTACTATTCAAGTTCAACTAAACATATTGATGTGAGGTTTCATTCTCTAAAAAGGTTTAAGAAGAGTATAATTGAACTAGTTCAATACAAAAGTCAAGAGTATGTGGTACATATAGTGAATGACCAAAGCATTCAAGGTTAACATTTTTCAAAAGTTCGGAAAGCTACTAGGAGCATGTGATATTGCTGAAATAAACTAATTTCTTCATAGTATTTAGTTTAAAGGAGGAAGTGGAGAAGTTTTGTTACAGTTTCTATTTAAATAACATCTTGGTGGTTATCAAAGAAGTCCTAATCTTAGGAATTATTGGGCTGAGTTTGTTTATGTTGTTCAGTTACCACTAGCCTATGTTTCCACAAGGGAAATTGTGTTTCTTGTTACAATATGTTTATTTAAGGCAATATAATTATCAATAAAAGTAAGTCATTCTTATCTGCAATTCCAGTAGCATATCTGGATAACCAGTTTTCAACACTTGTGCGAGGATGCGACTCCAAATCTTCCATATAACGAAAGATTTGGACACCATCGCCGTTTCCAGCCTCTGCTGCTGTACCTTGAGGATGATACTATTTTCCAGGTGTTTTCGAAAAAACTAAAACAAAAAATTTATGAAAATTTTCATTTCAAAATAGATTTTAAATTTCTCTACAAACGTTATTTGGTGTTAATAAATCTTTTTATATAGATTTCAGAATCATCAATCTGACTTGCATATAAATTTAATTTGGATGATATATCTCAAGGCATTTTATAATTATCATTCTGCAATATTTTTCTTTTTCAGAAATCTTTCAAAATATGTAATAAAGAAACTTTTTAATGTCATATGACCATTTTCAGGAATAGTAAAAGTTTTGAAAGAATATTATTATGTAACAAGCAGTTAGGGGCCATTTTAGTTTTGTAAGAGAAAAAGAAAGAGCTCTGTCTATTTTCCTTTCCTCTGTAATGCAACCAATTAATATATTAGTGATTCGAGTGAACATCCATGAAACAATCCAAACAATAAGAACACTGACCGAAGAAAAAACAGGAATTAGATGAACAATATAACACTTGAACGTTTATTAACAATATTTATATTGAAAAGAATTGGTGTCTGATCTATTGGACCTGAAGGATACCACAATAACAGAACCAGACAACATTGAAAAGAATCACCAACAAGTCAATCAACCTAAATTCAACCTCTCGGATATCTAGTCATTTCCTAAAGAACCCAAATTAAGAACAACTGATGTTTAGAGTCTGGGAATGCATATTAGCACATCCATGCTACAATTACATTAGCAAAAAAACAGAATACCAAATACAAGCAATAAACATTAACATAAAAAATCTGGAAAGAAACCACCAAAGACTATCTATCAACAAATTAGAGTCCACTTTAATTCACACTGGTCTTGTGTTGTTCCTGCGGGCTTCAGGTATTCAACTCCTAATTAACATGGTCGGAAGGGTATGAACCCGAAGATGAAGATGAAGATGAAGAAGATTCCCGCACAGCACATGCAACAACTTGCGCCCATTGCTTCAACCGAGTCTTCTTCACAGCCAAATCATCACCTATACAATAACCAACACAGAAAAAACCTCAAATTTTAACCATATAATCAAATTTGTGCAATTTTTTTCCTGACAAAACTGCCAGAATCGATATTCATTCCTAATTTTACGAGACAGTCGCATTAATCGCTTTTTTTCTTGACGAATGTAAATCACAAGAAAACCATAATATCGGTTACAATGTAGAAATTTTGTTTAAACCCAATTTTATGATTAACAAACTTCTAATCCCGAAGGAACTTTCCGGAAAAAAAAAATTGTCCATTGAATGGAATTCTAGCTGCAAACAAACACACATTCATACAAAAATGAGATTATGAATGATGACTACTCCAACAAATTTAAATTTAAGAACTTGTCATTGGTTAGTGATACCCAACTCAATCGCCTTAGTCTCCTTATAAATTATTTGAAATTCAAGTCTGGTTAACGGTAAAAAGGTGATTAATCAATCAAATTTCTAACGAAAATCAGTCATAAAAAAGTGATCAATGGTAGAATGGAAAACTGTTACGAATTAAATTTGTAGAATGACAAGCATTGTGATGACATAATGATTGAATAGAGAAGAAAAGCAAATTAAAATGAATTTACGAAGAGGGGAATTACCTGCATCGAAAATGGTGGTGGGGCTCGAAATGTCGCTATCAGAGACAAGGGAAGACGAAGAGGAGGACCTAGAGATGCTGTGGTGGTTGTACTGTTTATTAACAGCAAGGTATAGCTCCAAAGCGGGGATAGTATCCGACAGCTTCGGATCAATTTCGACCGAACCGAATCCAAACCCTAGGTCGATGCACGCCTTGAGTTCTTCCATGTCGTCCTCCGACAGGCTCCTGCTCGGCCGGTGGCGTCGCCAGTTCTCGCGGCTGACGTTGTGGTTATCCTTTCGCCGTTGCCACGCTTCGTCCCGAAGCATGTCCGGCGACCACGACTGCTGCTTATAAAGTGGCCGCGGCGGCGCCTGACTACGCCGAGACATGGTTGAGTGGTGGGGAAAAGTTTCTTTGGTTGTGGTTGCTGGCAAAGGTAATTATAGTTGACGCCTCTCTTATATTCTATTTATTTTATTCTAATTTGACGGCTTATTTGTTTTTATTTTGTTATCAAACTGAAACTGAAACAAATAATTTAAACAGTAATGTCAATGAATCAGTGACTAAAGAGGAATGTTTTTGAATTTGTGGAATATCCTATTCAAATATTTGGAAATATAATGATCTTTTTTTCCATAATGAATTTCCGGAATAAAAATTGAGGGCTATTTTAGAAAAAAAAAATGTTATAGTTGTTAATACCGTATTTTGCCTAAAAGGAGATCGTTTTTGCCAAATAATCTGTTCTGTAAAGCGTTTTTATGTAAAAAAAAATTAATGTATACAGTCTGTACTCTATAGATCTAGATATTTCGATTAGCCAACCAAAAGAATTATGACCATATTCTCTAATAAGATATTTAGATTGCAAATAAGATTTTTCTTTCTCAGATAAAAACAAATATTTAAATTAATTTAAAGGAGTTTTATTTTCGGTAACTTACAAACATATGAACATCTGTATAATGCATGGCTACAAGTTGCTCTAAGACTCGAGAAATTCAAATGTAATAAGAGAATGATGTTGATATTGTTAAATGTTTTCTTATTGTGAGAAAGTGTGTTTTTGCAAGATGTTGAGTAACTCAATTGGTAAAAGCTCTGCTACGTGTATATTTTTCTTTTCCTAAAAGCAAGTATTAGTGGGAGGTTTCAGGTTAGGTTATTAGTTTATATAAGAGGGTAACTATAGAATTCTTTTTTGGATACCGAAAACAACTTACCGTGAGAAAAAAAAAAAGAGCACTGAACTTTGGTTAAGGTGGTCAGAGAGTGAGAAAGAAGAGGAAAAACTTGGACTGTGTTGTAGAAGCACGAAAAGATCAAACCATCCAATGGTTTAAAAGGTATGGGAAGCTAATCCTACCTAAATTATAATTATTGAATTTGATGTGTATTATTGTATGTTGGGGAATTTTGTAAGTATTTATCGAGGGGTTGTGCATAGAGGTAAATTGAACATGGGTTTGGATAATTATTATCTACTCGTAGAATAACTAGAACAATAGTAATAAATATTTGTTGGTCATACATACGATATCTTCAATTAAGGTTTTATACTACTAATTAAGTTGACGCTGAACAATTCAGTAATTTTTAATTTGTTATGTATTGAAAATATGGTATTAAATGTTGTTAGATGTTGTGATGATTATGTAATGGGATACTTTTCATTCTTTTGTTGTGTAGCCATTGTGGCTTTCAAACTCTCTACGTGGTTCAACCATGATGGTTTTAAAAGAAAAAATTTTGTCTAAGCGGTGCAGTGTTAAAATCTAGCAGTCATATTGTTGTTTTTTTTTGTTTCTAGTTGCCGTTTGAAATAAAAAAAATGGTGTATAAACCGCTTGCTAATTTTGCCATTAGAAAATCTTCCTGTATTAGGTTGTTTTGATTATTGTTACAGTACCAGAAATATACTATTTTAAGATTAAAATGTCACAAAATTATTTGTTGTTTGAATTAAAATTGTAGCAGGGAATAGTTTGTTGTTTTGTTTAAAATGCTGTAGAAATATTTTATTGTATTAATTAGTTATTCTTCTTTAATATATAATTATATGATGTGGGTTCAGGGCATATATATATATATATATATATATATATATATATATATTATATTTATTATATTTATTACGATATGTTTTTCTATGAGATTTTGGATGATAAAATAACGATAATATTAGAAAGAAGAATGATTTTGGGTGAAAAGAAAAGAAAAATAAAATAGATAAACAAAAATGTCCAAATAAGCATTAATAAAGTAATTAAATTACAATTTAGTTTGCTGTTGGGTTTAATTATAATTTTAATCTATTATTAAAATTGGACTTATGTGAGATTGACAAATAAAATATGGATGAGATTTTATGATCTATTGTTTGAGTGTATTGTATAAAGGGTTATATTGGACTTACGAGAGATTTTGTATATTGACAAGTGAATGATATAAAAAGATGATATATTTATGTGCCTGTATGAGAAAGTTATAGGTGATATGGTTGAGTGCATGAGACGGACCAAGGTCCTTCTTGATGATGTTAGGAATTTATAGTGTCGATGTTTTTGGAGACGTTGTTGATAAGATAATGTTGATGGTATAGTAGTGATAGGGTTAATGAGGATACAAATGATGATAAGGGGATAAAAAAAAATGATTTCTTAATAAGGATAGATTGATTTATTATTGAGGTGTGCTTGTTTCCTATGTATAGATTTTATTGTTATTGATTGTGCTATCCTAGCTTACTCATATTTGTTTGTGTTGTGGTTGTGTGTGTGTTTTGCAATGATCATATGACTTTTGCTTATATGGGAGCAGTGGATGTTGTATTTATTTAACTTTTTTTCTTTACTTTTATAGAAAACTTTTGTATTTAAGTGTATCTTTATTTATATTTTTGTAAATATTTTAAATAATTTGAATGATTTTATTGCTGTAAAAATACGTGATAAATCTTTCCCACTTACATTATTGGAGAAAAAACATACTGTAAATTATTTTTAATTTTTAAAAAATGTAAAAAACATAAGTGATATACACATGTATTATTATGATTATTTTTTTAGATAATTTTATTAATATTATATTTATATGTTTCAGACAAATATATTTTTTTATTAATTTTATAACACCTTATTTTATTATTTGTAATCTGTTAAAATTTGGATATTACAAATTTTAAATGCATATTCTATTTTTAGTATGATTGGTTATATTCTTTTTCTAAAAAACCATCAAAAGTTTTAATTAAAGGATGAAGTAACAATATTTGATATTTTTTTGTTATTGTTAATATTTATAGTATGTTTATTGCTTACTTTTCTAAAATTTACCCAACTATTTTCTATTTAACCGAAATATTTGTATAATGGCTTTTGAGTAATTGAGAGAAATAGTTAGATTATGGATAATCTATTTGGGTTAATATCTTATTTTTCCTCTGCTCTAATTCATCTAAAATTTATTTTATTAAATTTGACTTTTGTTTTAGGCTATATTTTATAAGTTGAACTTTAAAATTTGAAAAATCTAAATTTCTAAGAGAGATTATATATGAAGACTTCATTTATTTTCTATTTTGGAACTCTTTTTTAACTTAATATTATGAACCCTAATTCTATTCTCACATCTTTATAATTTTTTTAACCTCTCCTTGTTTCAAAGGTAGAAATATGCTTTTTTTTATTGTAAAACAATAAGCGTGAGAAACTATCAAGTACAAATATGTTTTACAGAGATAAATTTCAACAAACACCGTCCAAAGAAGACATGCAAATATATCAAGATAAGTTTTCATGTGCTAAAACTAATATATCTATCCTTGATAAGAACAAAACACTGAGGCTTAAACATTGTATATTCAATCAGTGTTAATGAGAGAAAAAGACCTACAACAAAGATATCGTCTAATGAATATGAACTCTGAACAATGAGACGTGGTCTTAAATATGTTATCAATAGAAAAGTCTTATAGAAGAAACAATTTAATGAAAAGCATGTCAAACAAACAAATCTCAATAATGTTTTTCACTCACAAGAGTCTAAACACTTTGTATCGTCGGTCAATATTTGAATGTTGAACTAAATCAAATACATTTATTATTGACATGACATATGATAAAATGGTTTTGAACAAGAAATGACATTTAGCGTATATAAACCTTCAAAACATTAAATTTCCATTAATGCATGTACTGCGAAGTATTATTTTTCTTGTATGCTTTGTCCTCGTCAAGTCAGAAATATACAATGGATTAATCAAAACAAATGCACACATTGGATAAAGACGTTGAGAGAATAAGAGAACATTATGGAAATGTTTCTATTGAGAATTTATGCTCTAACAAGCCGTACAAGTTGCGCCTTAATGAAAATTCTGATAAAGCACTATACAAGTGTATAATAGACCTAAGTTTGACTTAGCTAAAAAGGCTATCAACCTATTCCATAGAAGTCAACTCAACAGTCATGGACATATTCTCAAGAGATCTATATATAACCAAACATATGAAGAGAAGACAAGAAGGATAACAAAGTGAACACATTTTCTTCTTCAACTCTCTGTGCTTATAATTCATTAATCGTCTAAAGCTTTCGATAAACGAAAGAGTGAAACACCCTTAAGATCTATAGATTACTTTGTATTAAAATATATCCTTTCTTAGAGAATTATTCATTTGTATCTTGTTGTATATCCAGTTGTAGATTCGTTGTAACCAGAAGTGGTTAGAATACTTGTGTAACCAAGAGTGGTGTTAATACTCGTTATAACCAGAAGTTGTTAGAATACTTATGTAACCAAGAGTAGTGTTAATACTCAGTTTAACTAGAAGTGGTGAGAATACTTGTGTAACCAGGAGTGGTGCTAATACACGTTGTAACCAGAACTAGTGATAATACTTAGTGGAACCTCTCAAGAGTTCTTGAGAGAGAACTGAATGTAGCCAAGTTGGAGTAATCGAGTATAAAAATTCTCCTTGTTCATTGCTTTATCTATCTAATATTCTCTTGAAAAGTTTTTCATAAAACCTAGCGTCTGCACAACTCAATCTTTATAAACCTTCTTCTAGACATTGAATCACTAAATATATTCCTTATGATCACTACACTATTTAATTTAACAAATCTTTCCAACGAACTTTGCAATACAACAAATTCTAAGTAAACCTTATTGATCAACTTACTTTATAATACTTGTTACACGCTACATTATGAAAACATTTTTAAAAAAATAAATAATATTCAACCCCCCTTTTAGTGTTTTCCTGTGGTTTCACATTTAGTATATGTTGTGTTTGTTTCCAATCATGGTATTCGTTGCCGTGGGAGGATGAATTTACGTTTGAGACTTATGTTTAGTTTTATGGTTGTGAATGGATTTCTGGGTGCACATTTGTGTGAGAGAGATGGTAACATCCGTGCATTATGTCAAGAGATAAGAGTTTTTACTGTCCATGTTATAACAAAAGATGAAGTTATGATAACTATTGATTTTACGTGTTAGGAAGTAATTCTAGTTGAGGAAAACAAGTTGGAACTTAAAGAAGCATGATTGGACAATAAAGAATTATTTTTAAATAAATACCCACTTTAAAGGCTTTAGAATCATACCTAGGGTTGCAAACATGAAGAAATACTTACTTGTAGGGTTATATTGCCATGGATCGCCCTAAGATAACCAGAAAATCACCATTGGGCGCAAATTGACTTGATGGGCTAGCTGGTTAGCTCACTAGGCGAGTTTGATAGCATAAAACTACAATATTCGAGTTGTTTGGTGCAAATGTGACTCTCCTAGAGAGTTACAAGTCAAAGCCTTTAGGCGAGAATGAAGCAGCTCGCCGAGTCTTTCAGCTTTGATACGCGAAAGTGGATACTTAGTCACGTTTTTGTGAGGGTTTTCATTAGTCCTCATTCTTACATTGATTGAATCACCTAGGGTGCTTGGGAGAGGATCTTAGAGGTTTTTTGGAATGTTGGGAAGTTCTCCCTCCCCTCCTTGGGTTTCCTCCTTCATCCATGGTGATTTTTTACTTTTTGGGGTTGAAGAGGAAGATGGGTTGCAGATTGGAGGTGTTGAGGCAAAGGGGAGGTGCAATTGGAGCAGAAGCAATTGCTGAAAACCTTGGAAGAGAGCTTGCTTATTCTCTTTGGTTTCCATTTCTTCTCTATCTCTTCACTCTGTAGAACCCTAAGTTCTCCACCATGGATGACTATTCTTATTTGTTGAGATTAGTTGTAAAACATGGAACTTTTGTGTAATTTTGTGTTATTAATGATATATGTTTTTCCAATTCATGTTAGTATTCAATTTCCATACTTAATGTTTGATGTGGATTGTTCCAATGCTTAATTTGTGATTCATGAGGTGTTGAAAAATATCTTTAGAATCTAGACTTGATATTGAATTTCCAATGGATGCTTGCATATAGGAATAAAACTTGATTCATTAGTAATCTTAGACTCTAGAACTTAATGCGTGGTTGCTTGTTGAATTTTCAAGAAATTTAAACTTAATGAGTTATCATAAGCTCAAAGGCTTTAGGGATAAAATTTAAATATGTTTTTGAGTTAATTTTGGCAAGAATATGGAATTGAGATGCTTGTCAATGCATGAGAGTGAAGTAGATGAACTCTAGTCTTAACAAATTGTAAATAATCTATGTTACATTTCCTTGCACACCAACTGTTTTGATGAAAATACCAAAAAGAGTTTCTTGTGTCTTTGTGAACTTTGTGGTCTAATTGAATTAGAGTACAAGAATTATCGAGTGTTATACAAGTCTTTCGGAAGAAAACGATATTTATCACTTACTACGTTATGATACCATTAATTTTGTAGCCAAGAAGCTATCATTGCTTTAATTTGAAAATGACCTTCATTTTAATACCAATGAACACAGAAAGAGAACAAAATCCATTTTTGGAGATGAGGAGAATTGATTCTACATAGTTTGAAATAAATTTTGAATATATTTTTAAATGCTAAAATAAATTATAATAATGCTAAAATCAATTATAATGGTATTCCAATCAATTGAGATTTATTTGTGTTAAAGTTGGAATCGATTATATATATGACTTATATACAATAGAATGAATTATACGGAAATGGATTCTGAATTTTTATTAAAATCAATTATACCACTCTAAATTTAATTCTGAATTTTTATTAAAATCGATTATACCACTATTAGCAATGGATTCTAAATTCTTATATAATATATATAAGAATCGGTTTTGATTCTTAGAGTAGATTTATATATATATATATATATATATATATATATATATATATAAACAAATTTTTATTTTTTATTATATATTATTAATAATAAAATTACTAATATTTATTATAATATTTTTTAATTTATAAAAATGTTTGTTTAATTCCATATATATATAAATAAATAAATTTTAATTATATATATATATATATATATTAATAATTATTTTTATTATTTATTATAGTAATAATGTTTCTGTAATTTATAAAAATAATTTTCTTTACATATATATATATATATATATAATTATTATATTATAATGATAATAATAATAATAAATTTCTAATTTATAAAATTGATTTTTTTTTGTTTATATACATATGAATAATTATTTTTATTTTTATTATAAACATCAATAATAATAATAATAATAATTATAATAATAGTTTTAATGTAATTTTGAATGATAATTTTAATTATATTTTAACATAATTTTTATTATTTATGTTTAATTTTGTGTCATATTTATTTTTAAAAATAAAATAAAAATTATTTAAATTTATTTATTAAAACTTTTTTTTAATTTATCATACTCATTATCTAATATACAAATTTTCATAAATTTTTCTTTCAAATCCTTTCATTTATTCAAATTCTTTAATTTAAACAAGGTTTAATACCTATTTTGGTCCCTCTTTTCGGAGAGTTTGTTCAAAGTGGTCTTCCTTTCTTTTTAAAGTTCACTAAAGTCCTACTTTTTGCAAAAATTGTGCAAGTTAGTCCTTTTTGCTAACGGCGTTAATTCTGCTAACCGCAGAACTGCCTAGTTGGCAAATATTTGATGATGTGTAACATTTTGATTGTGCTGACACTGTTATTTGTTTTAAAAAAAATTATTAGTTATGACGTGAAAATTAATAAAATTAGGATTAAATTAAAAATTGAAATTGGGATAATTTGAGGTATTTAAGTAAAGTGATCAGAAGCAATTTGGGTAAAATTTATGATTACGATTAGGATTTTCGTGGTCGATTTAGGATTCATCAAGCATCTTCAATCCAGTAATTTCCGATTGCGATAATTTTCTCACTTCAACGTATCTTCGTTCTTTTTCTTTCCTCTGTAAAATTCAGTTTCTCTCTCTACAGAAAAAGTGGCAATTTCTCTTTGGAATCCTAATTCTAAATCTAAATCTGGCTGAAGGAGATATGATCCAAAGAGGTGACTGAACAGGAAGAGGAGGAATCGAAGGATTCAAAGATGGGTTGCAACCAATCGAAGATCGAGAACGAGGAAGCGGTGGCGTGATACAAGGAGCGCAAGTGCTTCATGAAGGACGTCGTCTCCTCCCGCAACGCCTTCGTCGCTGCCCACTCTTCCTAAGCAAAGGGAAAGATTTGAAATCCAAACCAGACATTAAGGATTCAGCAGTAACTGATGAATATGAATTTGAAAATCCAAAAAAGGTGACCCCTGCCAAGGAGCCTGAAATTGATCCTTCAAAGTTGAAAGAGATGAAGCGTGAGGAGGAAATTTTGAAAGCAAAGCAGGTCCTGGAAAGAAAGAAGAAGTTAGTTGACAAAGTTGCAGCCAAAGCAGCAATCAGAACACAAAAGGAAGCTGAGAAGAAGCTTAAGGACCGTGAGAAGAAAGCAAAGAAGAAAGCTTCAGGTGTTGCTGGAGTTGTTGCTAACCCTGAGGATGAACCAAAAGATGAAGTTACTGAGACTACTGAAGCAGAGAAGGTTGACGATGACATTCAAGCCCCTAAGGAAAAGGTCCAAAATTACTCTGATTTCAATTTTTAATTTAACCCTAATTTTATTAATTTCCACGTCATAATTAATAATTTTTTTAAAACATATAACAGTGCCAACACAATCAAAAT
The DNA here is from genome assembly GCF_000741045.1 of Vigna radiata var. radiata. Taxonomy (NCBI): domain Eukaryota; kingdom Viridiplantae; phylum Streptophyta; class Magnoliopsida; order Fabales; family Fabaceae; genus Vigna; species Vigna radiata. The sequence goes on along the minus strand of NC_028357.1, from coordinate 8,161,064 downwards.
GTTACACATCATCAAATATTTGCCAGCTGGGCAGTTCTGCCATTAGCAGAATTAACGCCGTTAGCAAAAAGGACTAACTTGCACAACTTTTGCAAAAAATAAGACTTTAGTGAACTTTTTAAAAAAAGGGAGGACCACTTTGAATAAATCCCCCGAAAAGAGAAACCAAAATAGGTATTAAACCTTTAAACAACTCTCCAATCCACTTTTTATCTTTTTAATTTCATTCATTGTTTCTCAAATCTTTATCCCAATCGAAACGCTACGTGATGAAACAAATAAAAATTAATCAACGGATCAAATTAGTATCTTCACTTCTTTTCTATCATGCCAAAAAATTATGGAGAAATGTATGATAATCGATTGTTCAAATGGTATAACTTTTTATGTTAGTTTAAAAACTTTGATTTTTATTATTTTTTTTTTTTGTAAATATATAATTCAAAGAAATATTAAAATAATAAATAAAATTAGATAACTTAATTTTAATATCAATTACAACAATTTATTTTATATATTATATTTTAAAATATAATATTTTATACATTAAAAATTTATAATAACTTTTTACTTAATTTAAAAATTTATACTTTACATTTAATTATTTTTAAACCTTTATTTTATAATTATTTTAAAATATAATACTATATACCCAATTTTTTTCAATCACATCAACTACAAACTTCTCAAATTCATTCCCTTTCCCTCAATCCAAACATTGAGAGCCCGACTTAGTGAGTTTTGCTTACTATACTTCCTTTGTGCTAGTATTTATCTTTGTTCCCAATTTTTATCATAACATAGTTCTGTAAGCAACTTAACTTGGTCATTAAGCCTGAAATCGGTTACTTTTCCACAAGACCAACGATACCATTAATTTTGATCCAATTGCACTATATAAATTTCTTTATTTTAACACCTGGTAAAGATTGGCCTGAGACTAGGTGTTTCAACAAGGTCATATGATTCAAAATTTTCTTTAATATTCTTTAGCTAATTCCAAATCAAATATGATTTTTTTTTTCATTATTAGAGAAGACATTAATGTACAATTTATGTCCAACTATTTGCAACATATCCTTTTTTTTTTTTTGTTAAAAAGAAAAGGGCTCATCCACTAGTCAACTATTGTGATGTCCCAAATAAGTCAAAGACACTCATCTCACACAACTTGATGCTAAGATGCATTTGGATCTTGGATTTTATAGAGGCTGGAATGAATGAATGGATGTTGGGGTGATTCAGTGGGTGACTACAATGACATGTCATTAATGATTTTTACATGTAAATGGTGAGGATAATGTATCAGTCCTTGGTATTATTTCATTATAACATTATTATATTTTGTAATACTTTAACTCTTTTTTATATATTTATGTAGTATATGCTATAATTACTTTATTTTTAGATATAGATTTAAATTTAAATTAGATTTGGAAAAAAATGGTTTTTTAGAAAATATGGATTTGGAAATCCTATTTAACTTGTTTTCATGAAAAAACAGGATTTTGATTTAAAATATTATCCAAATATTTGGATTTATAAAATTTAAATTGTTTTTTTAAAAGATATAGACTTGGATTTAAAATATGATATAAATATTTGAATTTGGATTACATTTTCTACAATTCAATCCATGGTTACCCTATCTTATGCGAGTAATATATTGCAACAATTTGAATACTTGATATTTAAATGTTCTTGTAAGTGGATTTTGCTAAAGATTGTGATCGAAACATTTTGGTGTCCATTATGGAATATGTAAATTTTATCTTATCTTCACATATTATAAACAACGATAAATCAACATAATACCATCCCAATAAGATGAAGATGATGACACTCTTACTTTGTAGCAGATTATGAACATAATGAATGACCTACAAGAACAAAATAGGAAAGAGAAACACAGAGTAAATGCAACTCAACATGCGTAGGAGATACTCTTATTTGTGTGTAGATGATGTGAACTTTAGAAGGTTGGTAGTATTTAGATCAGCCCCTCAAGTTGTAGGAAAGACATGTATTAGTTCCTTAAATATAGGAAAAGCAATGATGGTGGCTAGATAAAATAAATGGTAGCCTAAGGAAAGGAGAAAGAGTCTAGGTACAAAGAATGAGCCTAAAAGAAGGAGAATGTGACTAGATACATTGTATAAGAGCATAAGTTAGGTGAATGCGTCTAGAAACATGGAATCCTCCTAGTTTTAGATTCATCCTTCCTTTCTCAAGTTTTATCCCTCAAGTTCTAATCCTCTCCCAAATTCTTATTTCTTTATTTACAATTCCTTTGACTTCTTCTTTTAATGCCTTAAGTTTTCCTTTGATTTCTTGAAAAGCTTTAATGCTTTTCTCAACAAAGTTAGAAAAAATGACTAGCATGCACCTTTGAAATGTAGTTTGAGTATTGCATAGCCCAAATGAGATTTTCCTATAAGTAAAAACACCAAAAAGGCAAGTGAAAGTTGTCTTCTTTTGGTCTTAAGGATGAATGACTATTTGATTGTAGCCTAACTATCCATTAAGGAAACAATAGTATTATTGTCCAACTAATCTCTCTAGTGGTCTACAAAAGGAAGTGGAAAGTGATCATTCCTCGTAACTTGATTGAGTTTTCTATAGTCAATTCACATTCTCCATCTTGTAACTATTCTAGGGGGAATCAATTTGTTTTTCTCATTGTAAATATAATCATCGCTCTTTTCTTTGGCACAACTTGAGCTGGACTTAACTAGGGGCTATCAGAAATTGGATAAATCATCCCTGCTTTAAGTAACTTCATGACTTAATTTCAAACTACCTCTATCATGGTAGGATTAAGTCTTCTCTGTGGTTAAACCATAAACTTGTAATTTTCTTCCATCAGAATTATGTGTATACAATATGAAGGGTTAATTGCTTTCAAGTCTGTAAGAGTCCATCCTATTGCCTTCTTGTTGGTTTTTAATACTACAAGCAACCTTTCTTCCTCTTCAGGTGCAAGAGAGTTGCTTAGAATGACTGGCTTTTTGCACTATTTCCCCAAACAAGCATACTTTATGTGAGGAGGCAACTATTTTAATTCTAGCAAGAGAGGAGTCAATTACATCGACCATAGGTGCCTTCCTCTTTGAACCACGTGAGGAAGAAGTGCCTCCAGATGGGATGGAAGGGACAAACTAAGTTTGCCCTGAACTGTACTCGTCCATAATTGGAGGGGATTGTGGAAATGGGAATGTAAACCCTGGATATATGGGCTCTTCTGGGATGTATTCCATGTTCTCATTCAGATCAACCTGTACATAAGACCCCTGCCATTGTCGACATGTTTTTTGAGAGGTCCGAACTACACTCCCAGTAGCACGACCCGCCACCCAAAGCTCCACCATTAGATCATAGTGTCTAATGGTGTTAACCCTCCACTTGGCCACAACTGGCCTTACCTGAAATATAATACAATATCCATTCATAATTTAATAGTGTTCATATTTTGTATAACAAATCAACTTTTCAAATATGTAGTTAATACTTGAATGAGGTCATCCCAAGCTTCATCCTCAACTTCAAACCTCATTGTTATGTCGTTCCAGGAAAATCCACTCAACGATGCAAAAAGGTCATGTACCCCACGTCATTTGTCTTTCAACACCTTCTGTCGATTTTCCACATTGTTATGTTTTTTTTTTCAACACACCACATGTTCTTTCAGTAATATTTATCAACTATGAATGTCGGTGATTAAAGAGCTCGCGTGGATTCTGTGGTCCTCTGCGTTTAAATTCTTTAAGGTGATATCTGACGCCTCTACATGGTGTCAAAAATGTGCTTTTCAACATAAATTCAGCGTCGTCAAGATAGTATTTTCCTACAACATTGTAGACATGACAATATTTAGTCACTAATAAAGAATAATTTAAGATCGCAATGAAGACACTAACCTTGAGGAATAGCCAACGGATCATCTCGATCAAGAGCATTTTTGAAAATTCTTGAATCAAAAGTTGTGCCTTCCCACCCATCTAGAACGTATGTGAATTTCATATCAAAATTACACGCGACAAACACATTTTGAGTTGGTCAATCTTTTCTTCCACGATATCTCGAAGCTTCTGATCTTGGCACCCTTGCACTAACATGAGTACCATTTATGGCTCCTAAACATAGAATTAACAAGTCATCATAAAACTCAAAAACATTTATGATGAATCAATATTTTATACTATTCACTTAATTTTTCGCACCAAATTGTGCTAGTGAATTGTGCTTAATTCTTAATTATTGTGTCATTTTCACCATATAGGCTTAATTAGACCAATAATTCTTATTTTAATTAATTTGAATTATTTGGGCTTAATTATTCCTATTATTATTTTCAGAGCAATTTTGGAATTACACTTTGGGAATTTTGGAAGGACACAAAACAATTGAAGACTCTCACAAACACATTTTAAAATTAATCAAATTTTAATTTAGTAGATTAGGTTTTTTAAACCAAATTTTGTTATTTGGGCTAATTTTGGTAGAATAGACTAAAGCCCAATTGTAAAGATGATGACATGGCACCTAGGGTTTTTCAAATGGGTGGACCCCACTCCATTTTTAGTGACTCACAGCCTAGGGATTCCATATACCAACCATCACTCTCATTTTTTCAGATTTGGCTGGAACGTGTTTTGGTGGAGAAGGGTTTTGAACATGGTTTTCACATTGAGGGGTATTGGTTGAATGAAGAACCATTTTTCTCTTTTCTTGTTATTGTGCAACGCTGCAG
>NC_028357.1:8154377-8155824 GCF_000741045.1 Vigna radiata var. radiata | reverse complement strand
CACATGTTTTTCATTCAAAGAAAAGCCATGGTCACATCAAACATTGAATGCACGGTTATCACATTTGGAAGAATTAATTTCAATTTCTTTGGGAAAAGAACAATACTTTAATTTTGTTATTAAGTGCTTTTGAGATATCTTTTCTTTGAGCATGAAGAAATAGATTAGGTAGAATAGAGTAGGTGTGTGGGTCACGGTAGTAGACTTTGGAGAAAAGAATTTTTCTTATTCAATTGCTTTGGAGAATGAAGAGGTAATTTGATGGGGGAATGTGTGTGAAGTCACGTCTACAAGAAAGAGAATTGCCACTTTTCTTATTTTATTCATTTAAGCTTGCACATGTGGCACAATGGTAGAAGAAATATCACTTTTTGTGTTGAAGAATTAAAAGCACTGGCTGCACTTGCTAAAGGAAGAGAGGAACAAATTTTAATTTCTTTAAGCAAGGAGTGCTCTCACATCCAAGGGGCAAAAGGTCACGGACAAGAAGGTTTTTAGGCCATTTGAATTTTCAACTTCTTTTACTAGGTACCTAGGTCACGTGAATGGTAGGAAAAAAATTTATGTTTGTTAATTTCTTTTGTTTTAAATTAATTTACATAGTAGGTTGAGTTGTCTTTCATCTCTTTAATTTAGTGTTGCATTTTAATAATTTTAACTGTGCTAGATAATTGTCTATGTAATGTTGGGTTTAACATTTTCATTTATTTTAATGTTGTCTAGTATTTTTGGTAGTAATAATTTAGCTGTCATGTTAGCTTAGGTTAGTCGGGTTGGTCATTAATAAAATTGCATTGTTTCCTTGAGATTCTTGGATTGTGATTGTGTTTTCCACTCTGACTTGGTTAATGTGAAATCTGTATTTGCTCTTGCAATTGGGTATACGCTTAGTTGCCTAGTTGGTGTTGAGTCTTCGCTTAGTTGATGAAACTGCATGGTGTAAATTGGATTTGATGTTAACATTGCGTTCGCTTAGTTCGCTTTTATGAAAACATGATTAGCCTTCGCTTAGTTGGTTAATTGTGTTAGATTAGAGGTTTGAGTCGCTGCTTTATTTTTTTGATCTGTGATAGGAAACATTGTAATTAAGTTAATGACCAACCGTTTTCATTCTGTCTTTGAAACCATTTTTACATCTGTGTTTACATTTCTGTTTGTATTCGTAATTTATATTTATTCATCTACATTCATAAAACTTTTCACAAGCCCCCCCCACTTCGTGTCTGACCTAATTCTCGAACCACATTTGGTCCTTGAGAGACGATCTAGGAGCCACTTCCTAGTCTATACTGCATTCTTTTATGCACATTAAATTTTGCAAGGGGTGCGACACCCATCAAAATTTTGGCGCCGTTGCCGGGGACCAACGGTTCGGTCTTAGGTCTTTTGTTGTGTTAGTGTGTGTTGTGTTTTGTCTTGTGATGTGATGTGATGTTTTGTTTTGTGT
>NC_028357.1:8143101-8153702 GCF_000741045.1 Vigna radiata var. radiata | reverse complement strand
CTATGATTCTCCTCCTGCTTGTTACTCTGATTTTGATTCTCCATCTGATTTCTATGTTGAGAACAATATGACTCATCCTCCAACTCATGAGAGTGCTCTTAGGGAGCCGGTTACACATTATGAGGATAATGATCATTGCGTTCTCACATCTGGACTAATACATTTGCTGCCTAAGTTTTATGGTTCTGCAGGTGAATGCCCACATATACATTTGGAGAGGTTCCAACGCATTTGCTCTGTAATGAAACCTCCACACGTCTCTAATGATCGCATTTTCTTAAAGGCATTCCTGCATTCAATAGAAGAAGCAACATGTGGATGGCTTTATTATCTTCCTCCAAAATTCAAGGCCAGTTGGGAAGATCTTAAGCATATGTTTTTGGAAAGATTCCGCCCTACTCAGCATCATTTTGATTCATATAGCAACGATCCTGGGTGGAATGATCCTAATCTGGGATGGTATGGTACTTCACAACATCAATATCAAGAACCACCATTCCAAATTCTTGTATGCCTCCACTAGTCCAAGAACCACAGCAGCTGCAGTTTCATGAGCCTGACCAGTCTTCATAAGCTACTGATAGGAATTTGGAAAGCAAGCTTGATTCTCTTTTGAGTTTGGTGATACAGCTGACATCCAACCAGAGACCAGCACCTCCATCCGCATCTGTTGCATGGTTGTGTGTTATATGTTCTTCCAATGACCACTATACGGATGCTTGTCTTTCTTTGCACCATCCAGTTGCTCTTGATGCGCCTCAAGCTTATGCTTCAAACATCTACAACAACAAGCAGTCACAACAGCAAAATCAAAGGCAACAACAACAGCAAGAGGCACCTGCCCAACCATTTACCCAATCTTCTACTTCTTCTAATCCTACATTGAATGAGTTGTGGGGGCAGATGGCCAGGCTGTTCATTGAGGAACAGTCTCAAGCTTTAGAGGGATCATCATTTCAGACTGTTCAAATTCTTGATGATGTTAGTGTCATTCACATAGGAGATGGGGATCAGAGTCATGAGCTTACTACTACGCCATCTACTTTCCCACCCTCCTATGTCTTCCCTCTTGCACCTGAGGATGCAGTTGATCCTTCTAATTTTATTAGTGAGGGGAATCATGAATCAACACAGGTTTTATCTAAACTTGAAATCCCACTTGCTTTGCCTGAGTTGATTATGCAATCAAATATTCTTGATTCTGCTGCAGATTCACATGTTAGTGATGATTTTGATATAGAAACTGTGAAAACTGGAGATGCTTTAGACTTAGGATTAAATTTTGACCTTTCATAGTTTCCTGAAAATATTAAATGTAGTTGTGAAGTTGGTTCTTGCTCTATTTGTGTTGAGATCAATTCTGTGATACAACCAGCTTCCAACTTTATGATTGGTGATACTAACTGTGAGTCTGATAAATATGTTGAGGAACAGGCAGATATAAGTGATAATGGTCTAAAAACCCATTATTTTCATACATAAATTTGATATCAAAACACACCTTTTATGGCTTAGAATGAGCTTTAAATCAAGTAAAACACTTGGTTGTGTCTTGTGAGAGTCAAAAGTTGGTTTTAGAGATATTATGCTTGTTTTACATTGTTTTGCAGGGTTTTAAGGTGAATTGAAGATGGAAATGAAGTAAGGTTGACTTAGACCCATGAAAGAAGGAGAAAAATGATGAAAAGAAGGGTCAAGTAAGCCGTTGAGCGCCATAATGGATCGCTGAGCGCTCAGAGTGATTAGAGGGAAACCGCTCAATGGCAAAACTAACCGCTGAGCGGTCAAATCGGTAAGAGGGAAACCGCTGAGCGGTGAACTTAGGCGCTTGGGCGATTGTCTTTTTTTATTAGCTAGATTCTGTAATCTTTCTGTTATCTTTTTGGGCTTATATATAGCCCCAGTGCGAATCAAAACATATTCTTTTGGTAGAGAGAGACGTCCTGAGCTATTCCACACACCTTGAAGGAGGTTTCTTGGATGCTTAGGCTCCAATCTACCAAGTTTAGGGTTATTTCTTCCATTCTTTCATCATATTTCATCTAGTTTCACCATGATTATGGTGAACTAAATCCTTTGTTGTTGGGGAACAATGTAATCTTTTGAAACTCTCATTTATCCAAATTCTTATTTATTTCATATGCTTGTCATATACTTGTTTATCAATTGTTGGGTTCTCATCTATGCTTAATGCTTTTATTGTTTAACTCATTCAGTAAAAGAGGTTTGTCTTTATTGATACGGGGACATACGATAATGTCATGAACTAGTGAGAAATTCCTTGATTATGCTAATACCGCCTAGGGATAGGGGTAGGACGATCAATTGTATTTTGCTTCCGTTCACATTGCATTATTAGTTACTAGGGGAGGCTAGGGATAACAAGCCGGTAATTCATAATAGGCTCTTTTCACCAAGGGATTGGGTTAAGGGTAGGCTAGAAAGTTTGCATGGCAATTGTATAAATAAGTGAAGTAAATATGAAAAGTAGATATATGAGAGTGGATAAGATGAAATTGTAAACCCCAACAACACCATTCATCCATAGTTTTTCCTTGCCAATTGAATCATTTGCATTTGCATGTTTAGTTTTTATTCTTTGCATTCAACACTTAAATTTAATTCTTTTCTCAAGTCTTAAGCGATTGAGTTACATGAAAGATTAGGCCTTTGAGTCCTTTGGGAAGAACGATATTGGGTTTACCAATTATATTACTTGATAACGATCTGGTACACTAGCGAGTGGCTTAACAAGTTTTTGGCGCCGTTGTCGGGGACTCGTGGTTTAATTTATCTAGTAGTGTAAACTGATTAAATTTGACTTGATTGTATATATTTTATTTTTATTTTTATAAAAAAAAGTGCTACTAGGGTTTGTTTTCCTGTGCATGCAGAAGGCGCTCAGACATACTAGGAGCAAGAAAAATACGCAACCTCTTCTTGAAGGCTTAAGTGAGACAAGGGGAAGAAGGAGAGTCAGACGCCCATCTAGGAATTTGTTTCCTTCCCCTGACAGATTACTATCACCTTCACCAGTTAGAAGAACAAAGGAGATGGCTGAACAAACTTCTCCAAGACGCACTCTTGCAGACCAATCTAATGTTGTTGGGCCCTTTCCATTTTAACAGCATAGCCATGCCTACGGATGAAACGACCAACATGGTGATGAATCCAGTGCTTATACACTTGGTGCAAAGCAACCAATTTCACGGTCTGTCAAATTAGAACCCCTATGACCATTTGACAGCATTTAGTGAAATCTACAATACAGTGAAGATGGAAGGTGTATCAGATGATAGAGTGAGGCTTAGCTTGTTCCCGTTTTCATTGGGAGGTAATGCTAAGACATGACTTAATTCCTTCCCTGAAGGGACGTTTACTACATGGGAGACTGTGGCTGCAAAGTTTGTCAGCAAATATTTTCCATAGTCTAAAGTTACTTAGGGAAGACTGGAAATCTCATCATTCAAGCAAGGCATGGAAGAAACTCTAGGTCAAGCATGGGAGAGATTTAAAGGCTTACTCAGGAAGACACCATTTCACGGGTTTGACAAGACAACCCTCGTTCTTGCTTACTTTGGTGGACTGAACATGTAGTCTAAGATGATGTTAGATGCCTCAGCTGGAGGTGATATCAAACAGAAGACTGAGGATGAAGCCTATGACTTGATAGAGAGTATGGCAGCTAATGGACAAGAAGCATTTAGTGAAAGGGGCGCACCAACACAAAAGAGAGGAGCCTTGCTCTTACCTGCAGATGATGCAATGCTAGCACAAAATCATCTTTTAACCAAAAGCTAGATACATTGACAAAGATCCTCTCACAACTTCCAAAGGAGATTTGCAATGTCTCCCAAACACAACAACTATGTGATTACTGTGGTGGTGACCATATCAATGGTCAATATGCTATACCTGAGGAGATGCAGCAGAAAGCTAATTACATGGGGAATCAATTCCAGTACAGGCAAGGGAATTTCAACCAAGGCAATCTTAGCCAAGGTTGGAAGAACCATCCTAGTATTGGTCAACAACAGAATAACCCATCAGGGCAAACAGGAGGCTTCAGGCAACAGCAACCTTCATCTATGTTGCAGCAGGTGACACATCTGACAGAGTTTGTCAAAGATCTGAGTGATAGATTTGACAAATTCTTGAAAGTTTATGAGTCAAATCATGCAAGTGATCAAGCTAGTTTCACATCATTAGAGATGTAAATTGGACAGTTGTCAAAAAGAGTAGAAACCACTGAGAAGAACCAGTTTAGGGCTAACACTAATGTTAACCCTAAAGAAGAATGCAAAGTTGTGATAACAAGGAGTAAAAGAAAGGCTGAAACGGAAGTTGTAGAGATTGGGAGCAGTCATGAAGAGGGGGAAAGAGAGGTTATTGAGATAAGCAGCAGTGAAGATGAGGAAGAAGAGGAAGCAAGGTTTAGTCACAACGGGCAAAATAGAGAAGTTTATAACCAAGTGACTATAGTGCCTTCAGTGATTAAACAGGTTCCTGCAAGTATAAAATTTTATCTTGGAGATATGATAGATTTAGATGAAAATGATGATGAGCAGGAATTTGAGATTCAACCTCCAAAGAATTATCCGCTTAAAGCAAAAGATCCAGGTTGCTTGAATTTGGCATGTATGATTAATGATGTCGATATAGGAGAAGCAATGATAGATTCTGGATCTAGCATTAACATGATGCCCATGCGTTTTTTAAGAGGATTGGAGGGCTAACATTAAAACCGTCTAATCTTACTGTGACGGTGGCGGATGGTTCAGTTAAAACACCATTTGGTATGGGGGAAAATGTGGTTGTACGGGTGGAGTAGCTAGAATTCTTAGCTGATTTTATTATCACGGGCATGGAAGATGAGGAAAGAATTCCAATAATTCTTGGAAGACCTTTCATGGCAACGTCCAAGATGTTTATCAGTGTCCATGATGCAAGAATCATGATGAGAGATAAAGAGAATGTGCTCTTATGTACTAGCTCTAAAGAGAAGAATGTTAGAATTAAAAAGAGAGCCAGACATAGAAAGTTAATAAGGGAGGCTGTGTCAGATGAAGAGGACAACACATCAGGTACCAATTCTAACAGTTGTAATGTTTTGCAGGTACCTAAATATGAAGAGGTTGACAAAGGAGGCACTATCCACTCCAAATATACACCACTTCCAATAGGAGCACAAGTGAGATTCAAGAACAGGAAGTGGCTTGTTATCAAGATCCGGGAAGATGGCAAGCTGGAAATTAGAAAACCATTCACAAAAGCCATCAAAAAAGTAGACAGAAGGCAATTAATGAGTTAGGTGGATGAAGACCCCAACCGAGATGGAACGACTTGATTATATTTTATTTACTCCCACCTTGTATAAAACAATTGTAGTTTTAGGTTTATTTGATTTTGGACATGTAATTGGATTTTTGAACACTTTTGGGTAGCATCTACTGAGGGATGCTAAAACTTTCATGTATCCACTAAGGGATACAAGGTAAGTACACCTAATGAAAGGTGTTGGAAGGATAAGCACTTACTGATGAGTGCTAAGCAGGTTTGGGTCAGGCTTGTGACGTTAAACAAGCGCTACCTAGGAGGCAACCCAGTTGATTGTATTATTTCTAATCTTGTGCATTACATGTTTAATTGCTGCATCTGAGAGGGGAAAGGCATATAATTGAAAAAAAATTAAAGGTGGAAACTGAAGGCTATAGGGAAAGATTACTCAAAAGAAAGCAAAGAAGGAGAAGTGAAAAATATCGCAGACCGTTGAGCGGTCCATTTTACTGCTGAGCGGTCCATTTTACCGCTGAGTGGTTGCGGCACGATAGGTCTCGGCTTTTCTTAAAAGCCGAGCGGTTTTTGAAGTTTTTCGCTTTGAAACCCTTCTTTGCATTTCGCCTGAGCGGTCTCCCTAAGCACTAACACTCTCCTTTCACTTTCAAGAGCTTTTTAGAAAGATTTCCTCACTTTTTCATCACTCACTCACCAAAAATTCAGTTTTCTATCATTGCTTTGTCAAAGTTTGGGGTTTTTGGTTGGGGGATTTGCATTGGAGAGGACATTCATCTCAATTAAGCAATTTTTCTCAATCATTCAAAGTCTTCACTCAAGTAAGTTTGCAAATTCATGTTTAGGGTTTCTATTTCGGGAATTGTTGATGAACATGCTTAGGAGCATGATAAATTGATGAAATAAGAACTATTTGAACCGATTGAATTGCATGATTTTGGTCTGGATTGATGAAAGTAGCAAAAGAGTGGAGATTAGGACCATTTAGGAAGAGTTTTTGGAAAAACCTAGCCGTCACCGCTGAGAGGTCTGTTTTGGCGCTGAGCGGTGGCGCGGCTAGAGGCAAACTGCCTGGGCGGTCTTCATGGAAGCTGAGCGGTCTGCAGCAGTTTTGCCTAAATGTCAGAATTTTTGGATGTTTGACTGTGGAGGAGCCCTGTTTTCCCTCAAAACTGGATTATGTGTGATCCGAGTTATAAAATTGATGATGTACTAACCTCTAATGATGTTTCTGTGAATGTTATTTGGATGATTTAATGTAGGAATGTCTACCTCAAGAAGAGTGAAAACAATGAGCAACAAAAGGAAGGAGCCTGAGAGACCTAGGAGATTCTATTCTTCCAAGTTTTTTTCAAGGAAGCATGAAGAGCATTATGCTACTGTTCAGGAGAGCCGTTTGCTAATGGAGAGGAAGGCCATGTACATCCCTGACTTAGCTCCAGAATTTGGTCTGGAGATTGAAAGGCGAGGCTGGGAGAGATTGACTACATATCCAACACCAGCCAGTATTGAGTTGGTAAAGGAGTTTTATGCCAATGCCTTGCCCAGGAGAGGAGTATTAGCAGGGAGATACATGAGCTATGTGCGGGGACATTTGATCAGCTATGATCCTGACACCATTAACGCCTTCTTAGGGACTGAGTGGCCAGGAGAGCAGTGCAGGTATGCTGCTATACTAGGGGAGGCCAGGGATTATGAAGATATTGAGAGAGTGATGTGCATCCATGAGAGGCATTTTCAGAGAAACCCTAATAGAGCACCAGTTAACATCCTTAGGGCAGATTTGACTCCCCTAGCCAAGTTTTGGATGGCAGTTACTCATGCCAACATCCAGCCATGCTCTCATGTTTCCGACATCACATTGCTCGGATTCTGGTCATTTATTGTATGCTGAGGCAGATGGATGTGAACGTTGGTAAGATTATTTCCAGCGAAATTATGAGCTACGCCAACACTGTGAGCAGTAGGACACCACTGGGACATCCGTCTCTAATTACATACTTGTGCCAACAGGTAGGAGTGGACACTGTAGTTCCACCCTTTGAGAGGCTGAGGAGGGTTATTGATGCCTCCTACTATCGTCAGTGCTGTAGAGGTGATGAGCTGGCTAGAGCAGTTCCTAGGAGACGTCCTAGGAGGGCAGCAGCGCAGTAGGAGGATGAGCCTGCAAATGCACCGACATAGTAGCCTGAGCCTTTTCAGATGAGAGACATGTACATGTCTATGATGGAGGCGAGGATGGAGTCCCTTTGCAGAGGGCAGGTGGCCACTGCCGAGATGATTGTAGGACTATATGATCACCCACCAGTGCACAGGTGGACTATGGAGGAGTTCCATAGTGCGATGGCTTGGCCTCAAGGGCAGGCGCAGGGTAATGGGTCTAAAGCAGCTGGAGCCTCAGGTGGACAAGATGATGACCAGGAGGATGAGGATTTTTGAGGATGCCCAGGATGAGGATGATGATGACTTAAATGAGGATTTGTATTGAGGGAATCTACTGATGGATGCCAGCATTTGGACANGGATTTTTCTTTTTCTTTTTCTCTTGTACTTTGAATTAGTAGTATAGGTTTTATCATTGTGTCTATGCTTGGCTTGTAAACTAATTCTGATTATGGTTCAAATTTATTGCATAATGAGTTATTACTGATGATTGATTGTGGATGATGATTGAGAANGTGTGAATGCTGATATCCAGGTTAATGTTTCACTAACTATGTGAACAGATGAGTAAGTGATTCATGATTGTGATTGTGATGCTAAGCAGGATTCATGAATGAGATGTGAGAAAGCATTTGTGTGAGGTATTGAGCTTCAGAGTTTTTATTGATGTGTGAACTGTTCAGATGGAATGATGAATGATATTGACTTAATCTTGATAATTGATTGAATTGCATGTGTATGTCATATGATCAAGGCCATGCATGGAAAGCTGTTACTTAGCCAAATTTTCACCCAAAGAATTTTAAATGATATACCCTTTTTGAACCTTGGCCGTAAACAGTATAAAAACCCATATTTGAATTGAATTACCTTGAGTTGAGTTGAGAATGGTTGTATGTGTTGAAAAGGTTCAAGTTTGGGGTTGTATGGGGAAAGTAAAAGGCAAAAGAAAAAGCATTGAGTTCAAAAGTGAAAAAGAAAAATACATGAGAAAGAAAAGAAGAAAAGAGAAAAAGCATGTAAAGTGAACTCAATGTAAAAAGGAAAAAGGGAAGAAGTTAGGAATGAATGAGATTGGTTAAAAAGAGAGTATGCTTGAACATTGAATGATAATTTAAACTCTCTTAAACTTCTCCTCTTTTTCCCGTTTTTATTGCACTTGTCCATGATATGTTGATTGTTCTGATTTATGATCTGATGCTTGTGACACACTGAGGACATTGTGTAGTTTAAGTGTGGTCTATTGGGGGAGATTCTGAATTTTCTTTGATTAGTTTATGTAATCTCCGTTAAATTTTTTGCTTTCTAGGTAGTTTTTGTTTTGTCCTTTATACAGTTTTGCATGTTTCTCTTGATTTTTGAACTTGGTTTAGGTTGTAGACATGTGTTTCACTTCATTGATACTTTGATTTATTTAAATCCTTGCTTTTCTTTGCTTGGAAAGATGATTATGATGTTTGAGAGGTTGATTTGATTGTGAGAATTACCCTGCGTGAGATTTGAGCCACTTGATATTCTTTCTTGTGTGTGATATGTCTCTTGATTTCTTGCACATATGCCTTGGCTTAACTCTTGTTGATAATTCTTGATTGATATGCATGTTTGGAAGTGATAAAGGCAGTTTTGTTCTTGAGCCTCTCTAGCCAGATGAGCCTACCTTGTTTTAATCCCTTGATAACCCCTTGTGAGCCTATACATTCCCCATTTCTTTGTTTTGAATCTTATACACTAGCCCTAAGTGAAAAACCATGATTAACTTAACCTTAGGGAATTTTGGAGCTTTGGAATTGTTTTAGGAATAAGTGTGGTCTCTTGGGAAATTCTGATGAATTGGCTAGTTGGTTCCTCTTCTTATTTTTGTTTTGTAAATATGTTATATATCTTGTCTCAAACATTTGTGTTCTCCATAGAGAGAAAAGAAAAGAGACAAGATGAGAAATGAAAAAAAAAAATGAGAAAAATGAGAAAAATAAAAAAATTGGTGTGAATAATGGAGTCAAGAAGAGGATTAAATTAGAGGTTTTGGGTGTGTTTGAATGCGTTACACTTGTTCCCCATTGCTCCTCTATTCCTTTTGGTGTGTAGCTTCTCATCCATATTTATCCTCCCTCGTCCTTGGCCCCATTGCATCCATAAAAGACCTTTTGATTTGAACATGCATATGTTTTTTAGTGTTGATATTAGAGGCTTGCCAAGTCTATTTGTGTTTGTTTTCTTGAGTGCATTGAGTTAAAACTGTTTATCCTAGACACTTGAGAGAAACACTAATAGTGTGCATCTGTGAGGTTGTGTTGCTTTTGATTTAGCTCTTGAGGTGATTGATCATTTAGCCATGTCTTGAATTGCTTGGATAACTTCATGAGTATCTGCTTTCTTTGATTTTGTGTGGATATTGTCTACTTCTTTTCTTGGTCTAGATTTCTTGAGGATTGTGTAATTCTGTTTCTTTCCTTCTTAGTCTTTGTTTTTCCATGTGTTGAGTCTATGTCACTTCCCCGATGTCCTTTGATTTGTTCCCTGATTAGCGTCTTGATTTTTCCCAAGATTGCAAAAGACTAAGTGTGGACAATTTTGATGAATCAATATTTTATACTATTCACTTAGTTTTTCGCACCGAATTATGCTAATGAATTGTGCTTAATTCTTAATTATTGTGTCATTTTCACCATATGGGCTTAATTAGACCAATAATTCTTATTTTAATTAATTTGAATTATTTGAGCTTAATTATTCCTATTATTATTTTCAGGACAATTTTGGAATTACACTTTGGGACTTTTGGAAGGACACCAAACAATTAAAGACTCTCAACAAACACATTTTAAAATTAATCAAATTTTAATTTAGTAGATTAGGTTTTTTAAAACAAAATTTTGTTATTTGGGCTAATTTTGGTATAATAGACTAAAGCCCAATTGTAAAGATGATGACATGACACCTAGGGTTTTTCAAATGGGTGGACCCCACTCCATTTGTAGTGACTCACGGCCTAGAGATTCCATATACCAACCGTCACTTTCATTTTTTCAGATTTGGCTGGAACGTGTTTTAGTGGAGAAGGGTTTTGAACATGGTTTTCACATTGAGGGGTATTGGTTGAATGAAGAACCATTTTTCTCTTTTCTTGTTATTGTGCAACGCTGCAG
>NC_028357.1:8137828-8142801 GCF_000741045.1 Vigna radiata var. radiata | reverse complement strand
CACATGTTTTTCATTCAAAGAAAAGCCATGGTCACATCAAACATTGAATGCACGGTTATCACATTTGGAAGAATTAATTTCAATTTCTTTGGGAAGAGAACAATACTTTAATTTTGTTATTAAGTGCTTTTGAGATATATTTTCTTTGAGCATGAAGAAATAGATTAGGTAGAATAGAGTAGGTGTGTGGGTCACGGTAGTAGACTTTGGAGAAAAGAATTTTGTTTATTCAATTGCTTTGGAGAATGAAGAGGTAATTTGATGGGGGAATGTGTGTGAAGTCACGGCTGCAAGAAAGAGAATTGCCACTTTTCCTATTTTATTCATTTAAGCTTGCACATGTGGCAGTATGGTAGAAGAAATATCACTTTTTGTGTTGAAGAATTGAAAGCACCGGCTGCACTTGCTAAAGGAAGAGAGGAACAAATTTTAATTTCTTTAAGCAAGGAGTGCTCTCACATCCAAGGGGCATAAGGTCACGGCCAAGAAGGTTTTTAGGCCATTTGAATTTTCAACTTCTTTTACTAGGTACCTAGGTCATGTGAATGGTAGGAAAAAAATTTATGTTTGTTAATTTCTTTTGTTTTAAATTAATTTACATAGTAGGTTGAGTTGTCTTTTATCTCTTTAATTTAGTGTTTCATTTTAAAAAGTTTAACTGTGCTAGATAATTGTCTATGTAATGTTGGGTTTAGTATTTTCATTTATTTTAATTTGTCTAGTATTTTTGGTAGTGATAATTTAGCTGTCATGTTAGCTTAGGTTAGTCGGGTTGGTCATTAATAAAATTGCATTGTTTCCTTGAGATTCCTGGACTGTGATTGTGTTTTCCACTCTGACGTGGTTAATGTGAAATCTGTATTTGCACTTGCAATTGGGTATACGCTTAGTTGCCTAGTTGGTGTTGAGTCTTCGCTTAGTTGATGAAACTGCATGGTGTAAATTGGGTTTGATGTTAACATTGCGTTCGCTTAGTTCGCTTTTATGAAAAAATGATTAGCCTTCGCTTAGTTGGTTAACTGTGTTGGATTAGAGGTTTGAGTCGCTGCTTTATTTTGTTGATTTGAGATAGGAAACATTGTAATTAAGTTAATGACTGACCGTTTTTATTTTGTCTTTGAAACCGTTTTTACATTTGTGTTTGCATTTCGGTTTGTATTCGTAATTTAATTTTATTCATCTACATTCACAAAAAATTTCACAACCCCACCCCCCTCACTTCAAGTCTGATTTAATTCTCGAACCACATTTGGTCCTTGAAAGACGACCTAGGAGTCACTTCCTAGTCTATACTGCATTCTTTTATGCACATTAAATTTTGCACGGGGTGCGACACCCATCAATTTACATCCTTTCATAAAATTACATCTTGAATTATGTTGAAATGAGTACCTTAAAGTACGGGTAAAATCGATTGTTGTTCAAGATATATGGATGAACTTCATTTCTTAAGGGCTGAAATAAAAATTCAGATTCTAGACTTAAAATAGCATCTAACACATTGTGAAAGTGTTTGCTAACTATCACCCTAGATCGATGGAAGAAAAATGTGATACTTCGATTCTTAACATTATGGCCAATTATATTAAGAAATTAAGCTACATGTTGTCAATTGAATGACGTCGTTAACTAACCTAGTTGTTCTTAGTCTCTCCTAAAGATTAATAAATGCCTCCGGAACCATCTGAATAATATCGTGACATTGATTAATATGCACAAGGTACGACATTAACTGCTCCCTATGATGGTCTTTGTCCAGTAAGAAATTACTAACACTACTTGGATCACTCGAGCACATATTCAATATATTCAAGGCATGTCCAACAATGCATAACGTTGTTAGTGCGACTAGTGAGGTGGTTATTTGTAATTGTCGATGTAACGTTGCGCTTATATTAAATTCTACATCAACCACATCATCATCATCATTTATATCTTCACCGTCAAAATAAGACAGATCTAATTCTTCTTCCATTTATATTTACTTAAAGAAATAAAAACACTATTACCAACATCACAATACATAATGAAGTCCACTTAACATTTTCAAAGGGAATCCCTTAAACTACTATATAAAACATATACAACTAAACATATATAATTAAACATATAGTAATTCATTAACAAAATTTAATACACATACCTCTTGAAGACTTTTGAAGGACGAATATAAGAGCAATGCTGTTTCAAAAGAGAAGCACCACAAATTCAGATTCAAAGAACCTCCAATTCGCAAAAAGAGCCAAAGAAAACGCAGAGCCTCAAATTCCCAATATATGAGTACAACCAACAGATCCTCCAATTTGCAAAATAAGTCTCAAACAAGGTTGTAACGAAGCCAATAAACAAAGCTTGTTGGAAGTAATACCAACTCCAATCACAATAAACGAGTAATGTAAACAAAGCACCAACTCCAACCACGACTGAACCACCACTACATCAAGCCAAAGTCAATCTCCAAGCAAGATACAAACAACCACCACCACATAAGGAGCCAAGAGTAATCCTCCTACACTATTTGCACCTCAATGACCAACCACACTAAGTGCTTGTAAACCTACAAAGAACACCACAAAAGTCAAACAAAACCACATCAAGAAAACAATTTAGAACACCAACAACCACCTCCTCCACCTTACCATGACCAAAATCACAACCAAACAAAGAACACCCATTCCTTGGACTAACACACATCAAGTTCTGCATTGCCACAATAGTTGTGCCTTGCTCATGCCCACCATGCAACAAACAATGAATGACCAAGAGAAGACGTATATTTCTCCTTCCAACTAGGTAAACTCCTTCTTTCACCTGTAAAACAAACAATGTAGTGAGAAAGCCATCAAAACCAGAAACACTCTCGCCTTGAATGGAAGATCTCTGCACTGAATCCATTATCAAGTTGATGTATTCGATAACAACAAGCCTCGTAACTGAACACAAAGGTATCCATGCATTTCTGAATGTTGTGGAATCAAATCCAAGTAGCTGGAACCAAATATGATGCTTGGTGGAACCGAATTTAGCACGAAGGAACCGAATGCCACATCCAGTTATACGTCTTCTATGCATTGGAACTGAATCTGATGGCGTTGGAACCGAATACAAGCCATTTGGAACTGAATCCCCCACACTGTAACCGAATCCACACAGCTTCTTCAACCTCTCTTCTTCATCTTCTTCACATTGAACTTGTTCTCTGCTTCATCTTCTTCATCTTCAACGTCTCTTATCTTCATCTTCAATCTTCATTCTTCTTTATCTCTAACCTGGAGAACAAAAAACGGAACTCACAACAACAACACTGACCTTTGCTTTGCTGCTTCTTGCATTGAACACTTCACTAGAAACACTCTAGCACAACACAACAACAACTTTAGCTGCTGCTTCTAAATACACCAACTTGAGTTAATACACCACAGAACCATACCAACCACAAACCGTGTTATTGATGGGTGTGCTTGTAGAAAATGTCCAATTCAAATTCAAAGTTGCAAGGAATATTTGTATACTGTGTGTAGTTGTGCCAAAGCAAAGAATCTGCACATAACCCAGCAGCTAGGGCATGTGAGTTATACAAAGAACTCGTGAAATAATAGTGTTTCACACTATTACCAGTCAGTACAACACCATATTATTCGAAAGGTAATAACGATTTTACAAAATATTTAGAATCAATTATATAAGTTGGAATCAATTACTTTAATTTGCATGTTCTTATTTCAAATAAAAGGTGATGCCATTTTTGAAAAAGTTGAGGGTAAAACAAACAATTCACATTGAATCAACTCAAATCTTAGCAAAACAACGAGACACAAAAAAATTTACAATTTCACAAATCATCGTAATTTCTTCCTCATTAATCCTTCAAAACAAACACGTATTTCACCTTATTTTATCGCTCACAAATATTTCTGAACCATGTATTATGTTCACGTAAACACAAATATTTCTGAACCATGTATTATGTTCACATAAACACAGTCTTAGTTTCTCCTTTTATTTTGTATTTGATTTGACAATTTATGTCTATTTAAAAGTTTGTTTCATTGAATGGAAGTACCATATTGAAAAAGTCATGTAATGTCACCTGACATGGTTCTATTTTTCTACACTAAACACCACCTTTACGTGTGTCAAAAGGTTTTTCTTGTAAATTTTTTTATTTTGTAAAATGTAATGATATCATGACATATTTTTATATTCATTTGACATAAAATATAAGAGTAAAGTAATCATAATAATATAAATTTTTATATTTTTTCAATAAAAAAAGTAAAAAGTAAAATAAAATAACATGAAATGAATGTAAAAATTTTAAGTGTTTTAAATAATCACTTTTCGTTTTGGAAATACATAATGTTGGGGAAATAGGTTCCTGTAGTATATTTTCTGCAAAGGGCTGGAAGTCGATGCCCTCTTTTATGCATGTTCCCTGATCTGCTCTACCCCTCTAATATTGTAAGTTTCGTTGCATCTCCTCGTTCAACCGCCGATATTGGCTCCTCGTGGATTCCTCCAGTAGATGTTTGGCTTCCTCATTTTCTCTGAGCATTTCCTCTTACAGCCGGCGAGCCTCCTCGGCCCGTGCCTGAGGCATTTTGTCTCTTCAGATCTTCCATTATCTCCATCAATTGGGCAATGCTCAGTCCTTCCGACTCAGTCTCTCCTGCCATTCCTTCGTCTTTCTCCCTCACCTTTTTTTTTTCGTCTTTCTCGCCGAAATTAAAATATTCTTTTCTTTGATACCGAAATAATTATTTACCCTTTAATTTATTTGTTGGTTTAATCATTCACTTGGTCCCTATTTTCGCCTCAAATATCAATTTAGTCCCTTTCTTTCTGAAAATCTCAATTGGATCCCAATTTCATCAAAATTGGAACAATTGAGTCCTTTCCGTTAATTTGTCTATAACGGAGTTAGTGAGTTGTTGACGTGTAACAGTGTAATCAGATTGTTAGGTTACGTGGAT
>NC_028357.1:8081379-8132452 GCF_000741045.1 Vigna radiata var. radiata | reverse complement strand
ACCCTTTCTCGAACCCTAAAGGAATTCACAATCCAATCCCTAATTCAGATCAATGCAATATATAAAACCCAATACGATTTTTACCTTTATCTACTTTCTATTTCGTTTTATTTAAATTTAGTTATTAATTCATTAAAAATAAAATTGGTTATTAAACACGTGTCTTTATCTGCAACATCAATCATCCACGGAACCTAACAATCTGATTACACTGTTACACGTCAACAACTCATTAACTCCGTTATAGACAAATTAACGGAAAGGACTCAATTGTTCCAATTTTGATGAAATTGGGATCCAATTGAGATTTTCAGAAAGAAATGGACTAAATTGATATTTGAGGCGAAAATAGAGACCAAGTGAATGATTAAACCTTATTTGTTTAATGTTATTTACTTTAGAACTTTGTCTGACGGTTTATTAGCCAATAGTCTTTTGACACGTGCTTATGTTTCTCATCCTGATCACTCTGACGAGCTCGTCCAGCCCAATGAGTCTGATTAGTACGTCCATTCTATTCTTCTGGCCATTTATTCGTTCCATTCTTTTCATTCTTTCTATCTCCATTAGCCCAGCCATCAAGACATCTCCTGTCAAATTTAACATCTGCTTATTCCATCATTATATCGTCTAGTCGACCAATCCATTTTTTCCTATTATTCAAAATCTGATATTTTTAATTTTGATATTTCATGATCGAGTTGTCAGTTAATGTCACACTGATGCATTCAATTTAGACTGATGCTCCCTCCACTTTATTTCTTTCTTTCTGTACCTCCAATTTTATATATTCACTTTTCATAAACATAATTAATGATTATTTAATGATATCTTAACTATTAATGATTATTCTGACTATCAATAATCCAAATAATTTTTTAAGGTTTCCATTCTCTTACTCGCAGTAGTATTTTGTTCACTTTATTTTTACTGTTTAACTGTCTTGAGTTGGAAGGTTATATAACAAATTTAAAAAAATTAACAAACAAATAAAAAAAGGTAAAACATACTACGAAAACATATTAACAAAAAAGAATATAAAATATTATATATTAATTTAATATTTAAAAAATTAAATTACTTCCGGAAAACTAAACTTTTGCAAATTACGAAATTACGAAATTAGAAATAGACTCTGAAATAAAATATTATCAATAATAATTCAAATAATTGAAATAGTTTCAACAATTTGAAATAATTTAGACTCTTTCAATTTGATTGAATTTGCTCAAAACAGTGATGAGTTAAATTTCATTTAAATTATTTCAAAAATTGTTCAATTTTCTAAAATTTCTTTCAAATTTAGTTTTAGAACATTTAGACATTGTTTATTTAGAAATAATTGAGAGTGAATTTAGAAGTAAATTTTTTTAATTTATCGTATAAATTAAATTTTATACTAATTCTGACAAATTTTACTTCTAAATTTATTCTTGTTTACTTTCAAATTCACTCAAATAAAAAAAATTACTTTCAAATCTTCTCAAATTTACTCAATTACTCTTCCTTAAATCCACTCTAATAAATAAGAACTTAATTTCAATTCATGCATTTTATCAATCCTTATTGCAATCCCGATCCCGATCCCTATAACTATTATTTTCATCATCCCTAATGTTATATTAATCATATTGAGAAAACAAATTATATTTAAAAATATAGTAGAAAATTTCGCATTATCAAAATATCTGGTATTTATTATATAAGGTTCTAAATAGAAAATTGTCCTACAACTTGAATATTCTCTATTATTCTATTTCCATATATATATATATATATATANAAAAAAAAAAAAAAAAAAAAAAAAAAAAAAAAACTTCAATGCAGCTCCAATTGCCCACAAGAACCGCAACTCAGAAGCACCAGCGTACTTCGACCAGTAGCGCACCTCCATCTAATGCGCTCCTCAACCGCATCTCGCGAACTTCAGCCACTCTTCAACCGCATCTCACGAACTTTGGCCAACAACACCAGCGCACCTCCATCTGCAACGCTCCCCAATTGCGACGCGACTCACGGTGCCTTAACCGCAACTGCATCCCTCTCGTATCCTCATTCCCCAACCCCAAATCTAACATCCCCAGTCCAGATCAAACAACCCAAATCCCGGATCAAGCATTCCAACCAGTAAACATACCATAATAACAACATATAACAAAACAAAACAATCATCATACAGAGCAGCGAGAAATCATTAATTGGAACAACGAGAAATCATCAGCAAATGTACCATAATAACACAATTAAATAATTATTAATTATGTTTTAAGTTTAATCAATAAAAAAGATAAATATGTAAAATTAGAGGTGATGAGGTGAGAGAGCATCACTCTTCAATTTAATGTCAGACTCTCCAAGAAGAGAATTGACTCTGAGATGAGAAAAAATTAAAATAATGAATCGTGGAATTCAAGTGGTGCATTCCAATTTTTTAAGTGAGCTGTAGAATCCTAATGCAAACACAAATGACTAAAAAGCCATGATCTAAAACCAAGTGTGAATAAAAGACACTGGATATTTTGGGATTTTCGCTAAAGTTTTGTGGTTAATTTCTAGGTATCATCCACAAGCTCACACGGTCAAACACCAAGATGGCCTCATCGGTCTCCTTTACCCTTTTCTTCCTCTGCTTCTCTTTCTTTCACTTCCCGCTCTTTTCATCACAATCAAGCCATTCATTCCCCGAAGAAGCCCTCCCCAGCAGGTATGGTTACCTACCAATCAATCCTACTTCTGCTTCTGCAATTTTCTACGCTTTCTATGAAGCCCAAAACTCCACTTTGCCAGTCTCCCAAACCCCACTTCTCATTTGGCTCCAAGGTGGCCCTGGCTGCTCCTCCATGCTTGGCAACTTGTACGAACTTGGACCATGGCGAGTCACCCAATCCCTCACCCTTCAGCCCAACCCTGGTTCCTGGAACAGAATTTTTGGCCTTCTTTTTCTTGATAGTCCCATTGGATCTGGCTTCAGTGTGGCCTCAACCCCAGAAGAGATCCCAAGAGATCAAAACGCGGTTGCCAAACACCTTTTTNCTGCTATAACCAACTTTCTTCAACTGGATCCTCTTTTCAAGCATCGCCCTATTTATATTACTGGAGAAAGCTATGCTGGCAAGTATGTGCCTGCAATTGGGTACTATATATTGAAGAAAAATGAAAACTTGGATGCTTCCCAAAGAGTGAATCTGGCCGGTGTAGCTATTGGGGATGGGTTAACAGACCCCGAAACTCAAGTTCTCTCTCATGCTGTGAATGCTTACTATGCTGGATTGATCAACGAGAGGCAGAAGAATGAGTTGGAAAAAGGTCAACTGGAAGCTGTTGGGTTGATCCAAATGAGGAATTGGAGTGAAGCAACAGATGCGAGAAACAAGGTGTTGAGAAGGTTGCAGGACATGACAGGGTTGGCTACTTTGTATGACTATACAAGAAAGACTCCGTACGAGGATGATCTGGTTGAACGGTTCTTGAACATTCCGGAGGTGAAGAAGACACTGGGGGTGAAGGAATCGTTTGTGTATGAGATATGCAGTGATGTTGTTGGGAAGGCATTACATGGTGATGTGATGAAAAGTGTGAAACAGATGGTGGAATACTTGGTGAGGAAGAGCAGGGTGTTGCTTTATCAAGGTGAGTATGATTTGAGGGATGGAGTGGTCCAAACAGAGGTTTGGGTTAAGACAATGAAATGGGAAGGGATAGAAGAGTTTCTGAATGCTGAAAGGAAGATATGGAAGATTAATGGAGAGCTTGCTGGCTATGTGCAGTCTTGGAAGTCTCTCACCAATGTTGTCGTTTTGGGAGCTGGCCATCTTCTTCCCACTGACCAACCTCTTCATTCTCAAGCTATGATTGAAGATTGGGTTCTTCAAAGGGCTTTGTTTGAAAACTTTCCTAAGGCAAATGTATCAAGTAAGTCTGTACTTGTTGAATAACCATTGAGATTAATCATTGGTTAAATTATACTCGTCATTGCCCAACTGTGTTCCCTAATAAGCAATCACTCTTAAAAATTTTCTATTTCTTTAATCGTTCTTTCCATTTTAAACTCAAAGTGATAATTATTTTATCTAATAAGTCATGAAACTTGTTTTATTTTTTCATTTCTTTTATGTTAATAATACACGAGTTAGTTAAAGATTAACTGAAAAGAAAATATATAATTAAAAAAAATAGTGAATATAATTTTAGACTTTGAAAGCACCATGCAAACAGAAAATAAAAAACCCATGGGTTAAATGAAAGTATGTTTGATATCTTGGTTTCACAATTTTGATTTAATCAGGAATTATATGTTCATCAGTACTCATTTCTTTTATTGATTTTTTTTTTGGTTATTAATTATGATATAAAAGGACTTAATTGCCATTATAATAATTTCATGGACATACATTATATATTGTATTTCTTTTTATGTTATACTCTGAAAATACATGTTTTTAATTTAAATGTAATTATTATTAATAATACAAATAACTCGAAACTTGTATAGTTATTCAATTTTAGATTTCTTGTAATGCATAAACATGAGACAAGATGATAAACATGGAACAAGATGACATTTGAACATTTGTTGGCAATATTAGCTTAAAAAACACTTACAACAACTGATAAAGGATTAAGATGACTAATCTCATGCAAAACCATAAAAGATAAAGGCTCACACAAGTATTATAATTAGGCACTGACACTATTTATGAGGTATGTGATCTGATTCAATTATTATAACATTTATTTTTTTTAGACATATTGTTAACTTGATTCCTATGGTTATGTAGTGTTATCTCAGATTCAGTACTAAATGGTATCAGAGTCTAAAGTATAGTTAGTTTACTTCCTTGACTTCTCTAAAAGAAGAAATCATGATATAATATGAAATAGGGTGAGTAGAGGGAGATATTTAATCCATGAAAACAACTACTGAATCACAACCTGTTCTCCTAAACTCCTCCTTATCTTTACTAGACAATATCTCCAAAACGCTCTCTTCAAAAATCGAAAACCTAATAGACTATTCATATGTCCTTGAAAACACACAGATTTCTGAGTCCTCAACCCCTCTTCTTAGTTCGTACCATATTTTCAAACGACGAAGATCTTCCATTAGATCTATAGCCAGACTCATAACCTCCTGAAGACCTCCTGAAAAAGAGTATGTTCAATCCTCTAGGATGGAACAATGTTCTCATGTAGTTACACCTGAAGAACAATATGTTACAATAGAGGTACCTAAAGAATTAGTCACGCATTGGCAACATGAAGATTACACTGATCTTCATTATGGAGCCATCAAACTTATTCTTTCCCTTCATGGAAGAAGAGGTCTTCCTGTCTCTGCCAGAGTATCTCTCTTAGATTCCAGTTTTCTCCACTATGAAAATGTTGTCATAGGAACAGTTCTAACTACCTTACATGTAGGAACTGTAGTTCTCACTATGTTTCCCAACTACAATGTTAGCCTAAGAGATCTAACCTTGCCTCAAAGACTCAAAGTCCAAGTTTAAATCACCGGATCCGGATAAGTAGCGGAAGCCCTTTGTGCAACACTACATCATTAGATTATCTATAGGTTACAAAATCATGCAATCAACCTATCCTTACCCTTTAGTAGTGAAGGCGTTATATTTGTTATGGCTAACCCCCATGAAGAAAGCCCATCAATAGACCAGATCCCCAGAAACATTACTAGACAACAATTAGTGGAACTGATTTCTTTACAATGAGTGACTAATTATGAGAAGTTACATGAAAATAAAAAACCTCTCCAGACTTTTGAAGCCACTTTTAGGAGGTTTGTAGATGGGACAGTCAAAACCATCTTCAAGCAACTAGGAGATGAAGCAAGTACAAGCTCCTCCCAAATTTTTCAGTCTATGATGATCTGTCTAGTTACAAAGGAAAGAAAAATCCCTATCTGAGGAGTTCTTCTTGATGGAAAGCCCATTTTCACAGACAAAGTCAATGGTAATTTCATATGGGATACTTATCCTTCTATGTGTGGCCCAGATTGTGAATGCAGCAAAGATGATGATAACACCAATGATGATGAGTCAGATGAGGAAGATAAGGATACAGACCATGATAACTATTGTAGACCACCTCCTCCTCCTAGGAGAAGATCTAATCCCAGCTCCGGACCATGGATTGGCCAACATAAACCTAAAGAACTAGATCCTCTGTGGTTTCAGAAAAGATGTGCAGAAATCCAAGGAAAAGAAGGAAGGTTCGTTTTCCCTCAAGAGATCCGTCAGCCTCAAATCTCCTGTTTTATGATTTGTGATTCCAACTATGAACAAGAATTTACATCTCTGGAAAGAACAGTAGATCCTACCACTAGGATCAACACCAAGCTAAATATCCCGCCCTTGGAAATAGGACCTGATGGGAGATCTAAACGTTTAACCCAAGCTGAAGAAATGCTTAATTGACAGACAAAAAACACTAAAGTTCAAAACTTTATGCTAATAAGAATTGATCAAAAGATAGATGGGCTTTCATCACAAATAAAGAATATGGATGTCCAATTAGAGCATCTTTCTGAAAGAATGAAAGAACACTATGTCTATCTTACAACTGAAATTTCTCGCTTAGAAGAATAATAGAAAAGGACCACTTTTGGTGAAACCTCTCAGGCCAAAGAAAGAGAAATCAGGAAGTTGAAAGCACAACTCCAAGATTTGGACCATTACAAAATAAAAAATGAAAGAGAAACAATTATCTTTCTTTGGTCCTTTCAGTTCTCCTTCCTTCACCCTATTTCGGCCTTTTCTCAAACCTTCTTCCTCTATGATTCATAAGCCCAAACAAACCTATTCATTACCAACTGCTACAACCTTTAGAACCAAGCAAAAATCCAGAACCTCAGTACCCTCAATACAAGAAACCAAAAAAACTTCTACCCAGACTCAATCAGAGTGCTCTAGAAACCTATCTGAAAAGAACTCCTCCTTTCAACCCATTTCGACCTTTTTTCCAACCTTCTTCCTCTATGATTCATAAGCCCAAACAAACCTATTTATTACCAACTGCTACAGCCTGTAGAACCAAACAAAAACCCAGAACCTTAGTAACCTCAATACAAGAAACCAGAAAAACTCCTACCCATACTCAATCAGAGTCCTCGAGAAATCTATCTGAAAAGGAAGACTATTTCCAGGATTCCTAGGATCCATACTCACAATTCACTATTGGAATCACCAGCATAAGATCTTCAGGATACAGCTTTCTAGGGGACTGGGAATCTTGGAAATAGTCTTCCTTTTCAGATAGATTTCTAGGGGACTCTGATTGAGTGTGGGTAGGAGTTTTTCTGGTTTCTTGTGTTAAAGGTACTAAGGTTTTGGGTTTTTGTTTGGTTCTAAAGGCTGTAGCACTTGG
Organism: Vigna radiata var. radiata; assembly: GCF_000741045.1. Lineage (NCBI taxonomy): Eukaryota > Viridiplantae > Streptophyta > Magnoliopsida > Fabales > Fabaceae > Vigna > Vigna radiata. Next base: position 8,125,075 of record NC_028357.1, on the reverse strand, counting down.
CAATGAATAGGTATGTTTGAGGTTATGAATCATAGAGGAAGAAGGTTGGAAAAAAGGCCGAAATGGGGTGAAGGGAGGAGGGCTAAAAGGATCAGAGAAAGTTAATTGTTTCTCTTTCATTTTTTATTCTATGTAATGGTCTAAATCTTGGAGTTGTGCTTTCAGCTTCTAGGCGGGAAATTTCAGTTGTAAGATAGACATAATGTTCTTTCAGAAAGATGCTCTAATTGGGCATCCGTATTCTTTATTTGTGATGAAAGTCCATCTATCTTTTGATAAATTCTTTTGAGCATAAAGTTTTGAACTTTAGCGTTTTTTTTTTTTTGTGTCAATTAAGCATTTCTTTTAGCTCCGGTTAAAGGATTAGATCTCCCATCAGGTCCCATTTTTGATGGGGAGATATTTGGCTTGGTGTTGACCCTGGTGGTAGGATCTATTATTCTTTTCAGAGAGGGAAATTCTTGTTCATAGTTGGAATCAGAAATCATAAAACAGGGGATCTGAGAATGAGGGATCTCTTGAGGGAAAGAGAACCTTCCTTCTTTTCCCAGGATTTTTGCACATCTTTTCTGAAACAACAAAGTATCTAGTTCTTGGGGTTTATGTAGGCCAATCCATGGTCCGGAGCTGGGATCAGATCTTCTCCTAAGAGGAGGAGATGGTCTACAGTACTCTTCATGGTCTGTATCTTTATCTTCCTCACCTGACTCGTCATGATTGAAGCTATCATCATCTTTGTTGCATTCACAATCTGGGTCACACATAGAAGGATCAAAATCTCATATGAAATGACCATTAACTTTGTTTGTGAAAATGGGTTTTCCATCAGGAAGAACTCCCCAGGTAGGAGTTTTTCTTTCTTTTGTAACTGGACGTATCATCATAGACTAAAAAATCTGGGAGGAGTTGGTACTCGTTTCATCTCCTAGTTGCTTGAAGATAGTTTTAATTGTCCCATCTACAGACCTCCTAAAACTGGCTTCAAAAGTCTGGAGAGGTTTTTTATTTTCATGTAACTTTTCATAATTAGTCACCCATTGTAGAAGAATTAGTTCCTCTAACTGTTGTCTAGTAATGTTTCTGACGATCTGGACTATTGATGGGCTTTCTTCATGGGGGTTAGCCATAACAAATAGAGCCCCTTCACTACTAGAGGGTAAGGATAGGTTGACTGCATGATTCCTTAATCTACAGATAATTTGATGATGTAGTGTTGCACAAAGGGCTTTAACTACTTGTTCGGCTCCCGTGATCTGAACTTGGACTTTGAGTCTTTGAGGTAAGGTTGGATCTCTTAGGTTTGTAGTTGGGAAACATAGTGAGAACTACACTTCTTGCATGTAAGGTAGTCAGAACTATTCCTATGACAGCGTTTTCATAGTGGAGAAAACTGAAATCTAATAGAGATACTCTGGCAGAGAAAACTAAAATCTATTGGCAACGAAGACCTCTTCTTTCATGAAGGAAAAGAATAAGTCTGATGGTTCCATAATGAAGGTAAGTGTAAACTTCATGTTGCCAATGCCTGATTAATTCTTTAAGTACCTCTGTTGTAACATATTGTTCTTCAGGTGTAGCTACAAGAGAACATTGTTCCATCCTAGAGGATTGAACATACTCTTTTTGAGGAGGTCTTCGAGAGGTTATGAGTCTGGCTATAGATCTAATGGAAGATCTTCGTCTTTTGAAAATATTGTACGGACTAAGCAGAGGGGTTGAAGAATCAGAAATCTGCCCATCTTCAAGGACATATGAATATTCTATTAGGTTTTTTATTTTTGAAGATAGGGTTTTGGAGATATTGTCTGGTAGAGATAAGGAGGAGTTTAGGAGAGTAGGTTGTGCTTCGGTAGTTGTTTCCATGGGTTAGATGTCTCCCTCTACTCACCCTATTTCATATTATACCATGGTTTCTTCTTTTAGAGAAGTCAAGGAAGTAAGCTGGCTGTGCTTTAGGCTTTTCGATTAAAAGATTTCATGTTGAAGTTGGTAAGGAGTACATGGACCAGCATACACGAAGACATGTTGGTTTTGAAGAATAGGACTTGAAGTAAACACATGAGGAGCATGAGTACATCTTGGTCGATGCCATCATAAATTACATTCCCTCTTACATCATATTTCTCCCAATAAATCTAAACCTCAGCTATTGAACTTATGAACTTTTCCAATAAATCATCCTTTATATCCAAAGTTCTTACTTTCTCCAATGAATGCATACATCATCATCCTCATATTTTGGTCTTGGTCACCCCTTTCTTGAACCACCTATTGTATGGATCACTAGCTTGAGATTTCAATGACCTCACTCTTGATTTAAGAGCTCCTTTTTTTCTCCATAACATGGATAACTCATAATCCTCCAATTCCTTGGAATGTTCCATAAGACCCAATATTTTTTAAATCCATCAAAAGCTGCCACAATAAACCATTGAACCAAGAGAGCAATTGTTGTAATCTTTATAGCTTACTCTCAATTACTTATGGTCTCCTTTACTGTTTGAAATTGTTGTTGGTAACATTAATTATTCCTATGACAAAGGTAAGATGGGTCAAGTTATAATTGAATTATAGTGTTTGAACTACTACACATTGAATTGAAAATTTTTCACTTGTTTAACAAATATAACTTTTGGTCTAGTGGTAAGTACTCAATATAATAATTGATATTAGGGGTCAAGTTACGAGCTTGATTCCCAAAGAGCAATTAATGAGAGTGAGATTATTTTGTGATATCAATTACCCATGGTGCACCCTACTATCAACTATAACTTTAACAAAAATCAATTTGTTAAATCCTTTTGAGTAATTAAATAAACAATTTTTTGCAATTAGAACCTAACCTTCAATGATTTACCTATTTTAATCAACAAGAGCTTTTATCACTGTGTTCATTTTCCTCGCATTAATGGAACGACAATTGAAGCTATCTATTGTGGTTGTCATTCATTCATAATTTATTTTCAAGTATTATTTTTCACCATATAACATTTATGCTCTATAATATTGTACAAACATTTTTATTAATTTTTCATTTTTTATAGTGGGCTAGTCTTATATAAACATGTTAAGTGTATTTGGAATGCAAAGAGAGAATTATAATGAAGAGTTGTTTGTAGATAATGACAATGATGATAAATGTACTAGTGTTAGTAGCACTCAAACTATAGATGATTAGATACATATGTTGACCATAACAATGATGTATCTAATACATATATGTATGAATATAAAATTTATATTCATTTTTGTCACCTGAAGATATTCTAAGGATGGATTTTGCATCTACATATGTTGTTGGCTCTCCAACCTACCTTCAAGTGGAGAATACCACCACGTTAGGTTGTCCCACCTAGTCCCGTTTTTGAAAGGTCAACGAAATGTGGAGTCAAAACCAATAGGATCATTCACCCATTTTGTCACCTCTAATTTGAATAAAAAATATTGTTTGTAGAATATCTTTGATTGTAATTTTTTAGATGAAAATATTACTTCATCATATTATTTTTTATTTGGAAAATATGCGTAAATAGTAATTTTTGTAATTAGGTTTAATAAGTCCAATGAAGGTCAAAGGTGTGAATATAATAAGACAAGAAAGAAAAGAACATTTAAAAGATATCAAGACAAATTAAAACATGATAATTTCAACTAAGATAAGACAAAGGAATTGAAGAAGTGATCTAAGCACATAAAGTATGACACACGTTTGAATTTGATGAGATATGTTTTATTATTAGATATCTTATTTTTACTTTTTATCTTTAGTTACTTTGATATTAGTCTTTACTTGTATTTTGGGCTTAACTAATGATTTCTTTTAGGGTTAAATATGTTTTTCATCCCTTAAGTATCACGCGATTTTGGTTTTAGTCCCTACTCGAAACATTGATAGCTTTTAGTCCTTATAGTTTTGAAACTAGTACTATTAATCCTTCAATTTGGATGGCGTTAACTTTTGTCTAGGATGGCAAACAGCGAGGCCACGTTTTCTCTCTTCACTATGCCACTTTTTTTTTTTTTATTGATGAGATTAAGTGATTGGACGTATTGGTGATTAAAATGAGATTAACGATTAGGGTTCTTAATTGGGAAAATTCTTGGCCTTACCCATAGTGTGGTTATGAAGATGGAGAACCCAAATTGGTTGATGATAGAACTGAAAGGTCCCGAAGAAGATGGTTTAATGACACCACGGGTGTTTCACGAGACAAAGGAAAAGGCAAAAATGTGAAACAACTCACATGGGTTCTTCTCCTCAAAGCACACCGTGCCGCTAGTTGCCTGACCTCCCTGGCGCCAGAATTATGGGGGCTCAACTCTGTCGTCAAGTGTCGCGTCGTCGCCGGAAAAATCGATGCCGATACTGACGGCGGCAGAGAGCTGGAGAACCCACCGTGAAGATGCGTTTCTATTTCTGCATCAAGGTCTTTCTATGGCTTCCCGTTTGTCTCTTGTTTTTCGAGGTTGCTGCGTACTTCAAGGGTGGCATTTCGTTGCGGCGGGGATTCGGTTTGAGCACTTTCTGTGGGCACCCGCTTTTGGAGTCAAGGATTTCTTCGTTTGGTTGCAAAAGTGGGGTTGTGATTGTAGATCTTGAATCTAGAGAAAGCAAGGGTTTTTCTTTTTTTTTTTCCAATGGTTCTTGTGCAGATCCCCATGTGCAATGAGAAAGAGATAATATAAAGTTTGAATGACAAATTGTGGGAAAAATTATCGTTGTATTTTCTTCTCAGCAAGTTTAATTTAAGATTCCTTATTTCAATCTAGTTTATGTTTTTTTCCCTTATCTGTGTGCATTTGTTTAGGTTTATCATTATTTCAATCTAGTTTATGTAATTGGGATTGGTCGAAGAAGAAGTTGTTGATTCAGGTTTTGGATTCCGATGACCCAACGACGCAGTTGCTAATAAAGGAGGAGGTTCAAAAGTAGCAACAAGAGGTTGCCAACATTTTGTACCAGCATCACGTGAATTAGAGATGGGTACAAGGCTGGGAATTTGCCTAATTAAGAAGCGTAATTGCTAATATTATTTCAATCAAATCTCATCAATAAAAACAAAAGCAACGTGGCAAACAAGGAAAAGGAAGTTGGCATTTGAAGTAGCTTCGCCGTTTGCCATCCTGGACAAAAGTTAACGCCATCCAAATTTAAGGATTAATAGTACTAGTTTCAAAACTATAAGGACTAAAAGTCATCAATGTTTCGTGTAGGGACTAAAACCAAAATTGTGTGATACTTAAGGGACGAAAAACATATTTAACCCTTTCTTTTATTATAAATACAATATCTTATGTCTATTTTCTACTTAAGGGAGATTAATCTTACACATAGTTTTTCATTATATTCCATATGGTATCTAGAGTCTAAGGTTATTTTGAAAATATTTTTCCACTCATGTCCACTACACTTGTCGTCGCTATCAGAGTTGTTGTCAAAGCCACTACCACTATCCGCCACTATCACTGCCACTAGAGGTTCAATTTCTATCGGAGACCACACGATTATGCTATTCTAGGCCACGCTACCCTAGCACCATCATGATTGCAGCCATTAGAGTCCATAAATGCTCCCACGCATCGGTCGAAGTTCACAAACGCCATCTTTTCTAGTCGCATATGGCAGTGCGTCCGCCATATTGTGAAGTATGAGAATATGTCAAATTATTATACACCAATGATACTTAATGTCTTTATGGTGTTTGTCATGATGTTTTCAATGTTGTTGCTCCTCAACACCAAGACTCCTTGGTTTATTATAAGGATAAGATGCATGTTTTTTTCCATGAATTTAATGAGTTATTGTCTCGTGCCTCTACTCTTGCCTAAGAAATAGAGTAACGGTCAAAGTTCTTCATGGTGTTGGCATTATACTGACTTACAAATAAATATTCCAATTTTTGTGATAATCTTTTAGGTTGACTTGTTGTACCCACTTTGACTTCTACTTGTCCCACTCTTTTCATCAATGATACACCTATTTTTGTTGATGACTCCTCTACATTAGAATCTCAATGTGATGATCGAAATCGCTCTCGCAAGCCCCGAGAAGGACGTCGCAAGTTTGACCATTATGGTAAGCTAGGCCGCAAGATTAACATGTGTTATGCATTACATGGACATCCTGCTAGATCTGCCTAATATTATTAAGATTGACCCTCCTTCCTAATCACCTCTTGTGAATATCATCCACAAATATGTTATTATTAAGAACTTTCTCAAATGGTATAAGGATCAACAAACTTATAGTTTCACTGCTTTTGTATCATGCATAGGTACATCTTTTGCTTTTCTAACTCAATCTTCTTCTCTTGGTCCTTGGGTTCTTAATTTAGGAGCCATATATCACATTATTGATACGAAATCTTTGTTTTCCTCTTTATCCTTTCCTGATAATTTTCCTTTGGTTACAATGGTTTATGGATCTAGGGTTTTGGCTCATGGTATCAAGATTGTTAACCTTTTTCCTTTTTTATTCATTGATAATGATAAAATCCATTTTAGGAACTAAATGGAGATCATCAAGGGAGCATCAACTTAAGCTAAGGATAGGAGATTAGAAGAAGAAGAAGAATGACTTTTCAAGCTTGTTCTTACTCTATCTTAATCCTTAGAGGACTTTGGACCACTCATAAAGAGCTATGGTCAAGAAGATGGAAGAGGTAGATGGAACTTCAAAGGATTCTACTCTTTTGGAGGATCATATTTTTTCGTCTTCTTCTTTTATCTTAATATCTTTGTAAATATGTTTCTTTAGGTCTTGTATTTGACCAAAACACTTTGTTTAGCTTTGTCTTAGAAGCTTAGTAGTCCTTAGAGTGAACTAATGCATCATAGGACATGATGTAGGAGATTATTGCACCAAAATGGGTCTTTGGAAGCCTTTCGAAGATGACAACATCAAGGGAGTCTCCCTTACAATGAACTTGGATGGTAGTTAGGGGGGAAGACTCTCATTCCTCCCCTCTTGCCATATGAAACTTCTAGTTCCTTTGTAGTGCATTAAATGCTAGCATACTCTGTCACCTATAAAAGGAAAGGTAACCTTATATCATTTTTTAGAACTTAGTTGAATGTAAAGTTGCTTTTCTAAAATTGAAAGTCTTTTCTGCATTCACTTTAACTTAGTTTTCGGTATATTAGCATTTCAGTGATTTTATTTAAATGAGTTTATATTTTTTTAATGCTAAAAGGAAAACCCATAGGTTAACCCTAATCCATAGGACTTTGGGAATATTTGACCCTATGAGCTTTTTTAATAAAAGATTTTTTTGGTCCTGTGACTTTTTTGACTTCAATCCATGTAGACTAGGACCAAGTTTTATGATGGAGATTTATTTGACAGGTCTAGAAAATAGAATCTACTTTGTAAACTTTGGGGGCAACTGTCCCCACAAAATTTTAATCTTTTTAATATAATGTAATTGTAAATTTCCCCCTAAATTAGAATTTATCATAAAAAAAAAATTCTATTAAATGAGTATTGCTATGTTAAACTAATTATTGCATAGTTTATAAACTTTGTGAAGGCTTATTTTCTTGCAACACCACTCAAACATGTAACAGTGAAAGTATTGGTATATAAAATACAAGAGGCTTAGCTACATTAAAAACTGGAAGTCGAATATAGTATATCTTTATCTAAAAATTAAGCTTAGATGAATTATTATAAGGCAGTTGGTTATAAGCTCCGATTATGGAGCAAAATAGAAAACTTTGACAGTCAAAATTACTTAGAATGAAAGTGCAATTTCAACTTCATCTATTACAAATGTTATAAGTAGTTTTATTTTATGTTGGAAATTTGAACTCCTATTATTGTCTAATTGGGTGATTTTGGGTTGCAGGTAGAGGACATGCTTAAAACTTCATGCTCAGAAAAAGCTTTTAAAAATACAACAGCTTTTGAAGCGAAAACTTGACCAGTCCAGAAAGGTTATTGAGTATGTAAATTATCCAATATTTCTTTTCAATATTCTTTCAGGCTTTTGTTCCATCTCTTCATATACAATGATTTTGTCATTAAACTGTTCTCTTTTTAGTTGTGTGGCTGTTTCTAAACGAACTCGTTGGTGAGAGTGGTCACCTTTATTATTCAGATAAAAGAACATTCATAATGGAAGGTTAAAAGAGTGTTATGTATAAAATCAGTGATTATCTTTCATCTACTTAAGCTTTCGGTAAGACTGATTCATGACAAACAATACATATGTTAGAAATATCTAAAGATTTATCTTTTAATATCTTTAGAGAGAAATGATATTCATTCATGTGACAGAATCCTTTTAGTATATTATTAGCACATATGAAGAACATATCATACATAGATGAAAGTGACATAACGTTTTGGCTGTTAAGTGAAAGAGACAGATGGTGCGAGCCTCTCTGCATTCCAATTCATGAATCACTGATCAATCTTCCTATCTCACACCTATTAATGCTAATTAATTGATTAGCTTTCTCAACCATTTTTCTACGTATCCTTTTACTTTTTTTTCTCTTTCACTTACTCACTCCATGTTTGTTTATTATATAGAAAATACTTCACTATCATTTATTGGAAAAATGTTTTATACTATTTTTATAAAATATAGTGACTAAGTATTTTATAATTTAATTTAAGATTAAAACACAAATTTAATAATAATTTTAAAAAATATATTTAATCCAATTAAAAATATTTTTTTTTTCAAATTGTAAATCTTTATATAATAAATTCTATAAATAATAAATTTATTTATAGTTTTTTATATATTATTTATCTCACTTATCTATACTTAATTAAAATTCCTAATTCCAAACTTCAATTCTAAATGAAAGATCATTTTATCCTGTAGGATGGATTCATGTATGTCTTCTTATCTTTTCATTAATGTTAATTAAGAGTAGAAGTAAGGTCTTCCTTGGTACTACTTTTATATTTTTTTTTATGGATTAATTTATGACTATTGTTCCTTTTGTAGTATTTAACTATATGTTATTTATGGATTAATTTGATTTTTCTTGTAGTGCCATTTTTATTTTGATCTGGACAAACTTTTAATGATTCAATAGGATGAGTCAAATAATTTGAGTGAAAATTATTACTCATACACCATGTTCAAATCGAGAAAGCTTGGAGAAATGTTCTTTTTTACTATTCATCAATGAAGAATGTTATCCAGATTACAAAGATGATGATAATAAAGTTTGTCTTTGAAATATCACATTGGAGTTGACTGAGTTCAAAAAATGCTAATTGAGATTCTTAAGTTTGTTTATTATAAGTATATATTAAACTTGTAGTTGTTGAATAGGTAACATATTATAAAAAGTTTGTTAATTCTTGACTAATGTATTTATTTAGGAGTTTGTTATATACAAGTTGTATTTATTTCTTTGAACTCTATTTATTGAGTCATTCAATAAAGTTTTCATGTTTTAATTGGTTTGTTTTAAGCATAATTATATATTATACATTATTTAAATTTGTATTCTTGTACTAATTATTTAAAATTTTATAAGAAATTTTAGTGTTCAAAATTTTAATCATACAACGATGAAAACAAAATCAATCTAATCAAATATGCAAAGCTAGTTACATACAAATTTATCAATAGGTAATTACATACAGAAAAATCCATATGTAATTACATATGGATTTTTTTCATATGTAATTACATACGAATATTACAAACGGATAAATCTGTATGTAATTACATACGAAAAAAATTTGTATATAACATTAGCTACGACCATTTTACATACGAATTGTTGTTCGTATGTAATCCGTATGTAACATTATTTTACATACAAATTTTTTAAGTTACATATGGATTTTGGCTGGGACTAACCGATAATCTGGGATGATAATCGATTATCCCTTCATGCGTGATGAATTCTGGTGAAATGATGTGTAGAACCATTAAGATAATTGATAATCTTAAGTGATAATCGATTATCACAAGGTATTTTGTGTACATGTGTGTGTCTCGGGAATAAACGATTATATCTTATGATAATCGATTATCCTGGAGTGTTTTTACTATAAATAATGTGTTTTGATGAATAATGGATGTGGACCAAGCTTGAGGAGTAACAAAATGTGATGCTAATTAGAGAATGAGATTAATGGTTATATTTATGGTCAGGTTTGACTTGTGGTTGAGAGTGGAGCATGAGTGAGTGTTGGTATGCACTTGAGTATGTGATTGATGAGGATGAGAGTGGAGGATAAGTTTACTTGTTATATCTTGTAAATCTCGGTGCTATCTACGGATAAGTGTTTCCTTTTGCCTTGTGTGCATTGGAAGGGTTGTTCAGGTATTGAGCCTTTCTTGTGTGGGGGTGAAGGTGTCTTCCTTGTCCTTGTGTGACAGGATTACATGTTCCTTAGTTGGATTGCGAGACTACTCGAATGAATCTGTATGGGGAATCTATAGATTAGGCTATATGAGCGCCTATAGACAGTGAGATAGGGCACAAGAGTGAGATTGACTCTTTCCACTATGGTGTTATTGGTACGATGATGCTTATCGTTGGGATAGTCATGATGGTGGTGTATTTATGATGATGATGATCATGGTATTTGAGATGCTCTAGGTGATACTATGTTGGTAATGGTGTTACTATAATGGTTATAGTAAGTAGTTAGCTTAGGTGCTAATGAGTGGATAAACCAAGGGTTTATGTGTGAGATGTTAGTAATGACATCAAGGGTTTGAGATTAAGGATCGAGGATCGAGGGTTGAGGATGGATGATCGAGGATCGGGGAGTGAGTAATCGGTTATGATTGATTTGTTATGTTTAGAGGATTATGAATCTTGTTATTAATTCTATGTATGAGGTGTTTGATTATTGTTGATATAATCAGTATGTGTGTATCTTGTTTTTATGATTGTTTTATTGGTAGCATACTCCATACATGTGTGTATTGTGTGTTTGTGAAAATCAAATTATCGGTGATGATTAGGGATGACAACGGGTCAGGTCGGGCACGGATAGTGACTATGCGCAACTCGACCCGCCGAATAAATTTGTACCCGCTACCCGCCGGATACCCGTTTAGAAAATATCGCGGGTATTTTAAAACTCGCGAGTACCTGCAGATACCCGTAAAAAATAAAAAAAAATTATTTTTTACATTTTAAAATAAAATTTAAATAAAATTACAATATATATATATATATAATATAAATTAAATTAAATATAAATTTAATTTTAATTTTAATTAAATTTAACCTAATAAAATGTAATATAATTTTATTTTTAATTAAATTTAATTAAAAATATATAAATTAATTTTTTATTTTATTTTTTGCGGGTAACGGGTACCCACGGTTCGGGTACTATACTACCCGTACCCAATCCGTTTAGAAGTTGGTATTGAAATACCCACTATCTGTTATTCGCAAGTAGTAAATATCTGTGGATAGTAACTATCCGTCATGGATTTTTTTGTCATCCCTAACGATAATCGTATAATGTATTATACGTGAGGAGATGATCTTCCAGATATTCCAGAAACATGATAGATTTGAGAGATGACGGAGAAAGATTTAAGTTTCTTTAAAATGTTATTTTGGTACATACTTTTAAAACAATATAATTGTAGTTGTTTTATTTCCTTATCATTTTAATTGGTCAGTTTTTTAGTCATTTTTATGATAGGATGAGTTAGGTCAACCACAACTTAAAATGTGTCTAATGGAAATGAACCCTCGTTATATTGATTTTGACATATTTGACACTATTTTAGGTTGAGTCTAGATGTACTGAGCTCAAATAAAATAACTTTAAATATAAATTTAAATCTAATTTAAAAAATTGGTTTGAATCAAGTCTAAATTGGATTGTAAATTCATTTTAGATCTGAGCAGTTCTCCCTGCACCTCATCAGTCTCGTCCTACACCTCCCATTTTTTTATATTCAAATTTAAATCTTGAAAAATATTTTGATTTCCGAAAACGAGCTGGCACAGGCATTGGAAAAAAGCAAATTCTAGACTCATATTTCCAATACCGCATTTCACATCCTAAAGACCCTACACCCCCTTCTTCTTTCTTCTTCTTTGCAAAATTTTAAATCTGATTTCTTAACTAGTAACACTCCTCCCTAACTATCAACAACCTGATACTATAAACCCCCTAACATGCACCCCTTGTTTCCTAGTTCCATCACTCACAGTAACATTTCCTTGAGTTCACGGTTTTCTCTTTGATTGTTTTGAGTTGAGTTGAGTTGATCCATGGTGATCATCTGGTGTGGTGATACTTGCTGGTTGGTGGGAGGATGAAGAAGAGAGATGCAGTAACCAAAAATCAACAAAAAAATTAAACCCAAAACAAAAGACAGAAGCCAAACGCAGGACGAACTGCGTTCTCTTTAGCTGCAGTGCGAAATGCGGACAACCGCCCCCAAAACCAACCGCAGGTTGACCTGCGGTTACTATCAGCCGCTGATCCAGCTGCGGCACCACCATATCCGCACTTCCTAATGCGGCAGGCGTTAGCCGCAGTTCCATTTGCAATTCCAGAAACACGAGCTGAGGATAAAGGAAATTAAATGGTAAAAATGGTGGAGACAAATGAGGGAGGAGGACACCTGGTTAGGAGAAACAGAAGTACGGGAAGAAATACAAGGGTTTCAGATTTAAAATTTTGTAAAGAAGAAAGAAGGGGGTGTAGTAGGGTCTTTAGGATGTGAAATGCGGCAGTGGAAATAGGAGTTTAGAATTTGCTTTTCCCAATGCCTATGCCAGCTTTTTTTTTTTTGAAATCAAAATATTTTTCAAGACTGAAATTTAAAATATAAAAGAATGAGAGGTGTAGGACGAGAGTGGAGAGGTGGAAGGAGAACTGCTCTTTAGATCTTGTCTATTATTTTATTAGATGTATGAGATCTGAATTGGATTTTAAAAGTCGAATTCATTATCACTACCTTTGAAGAAAATGTAGAAGTATATTAGTTTTGGATAGCAGGAGACGAGAATCGAAAGAAGTTAGTTGATGATGTGAATTAAGCAAAAATAATTTGTAGCAATAGACAATGGTGATGAGTTCATTTTCTGCGAAATGGTCATCCCTATGGTTGAACGCCACCAACTTGCATCCAATTCTAACCCTTCTGCTCACTCTCATCACTTTGCTATGGTTGCTACGGTGGTTAAGGAATTCAACCAATGAACCATCTGCTTTGCCTCCAGGCCCTACAGGTCTTCCATTTCTTGGCTACCTTCCCTTTCTAGGAACCCATCCCCACCTCAAATTTCACAAGCTGGCACAACTTTATGGACCCATCTACAAGCTCACGTTGGGAACTAAAACAGTGGTGGTGGTTAGTTCACCCTCTCTGGTGAAAGAGATAGTGCGTGATCAAGACACCATATTTGCCAACCGGGAGCCTCTAATTGCTGCATTGGTTTCCTTGTACGGTGGCACTGACATAGCCTCTTTGCCTCACGGTCCACAGTGGAGGAAGGCTCGCAAGATATTGGTACGTGAGATGCTCAGCAGCACCAACCTCACTAACTCTTTTCCTCATAGGAGAGTGGAGGTTAAGAAATCCATCAGGGATGTGTACCAAAACAAAATAGGCTGCCCCATAAACGTCGGCGACTTGGCTTTTCTAACAGCTACAAATGCAATAATGAGTATGATTTGGGGCGAGACGTTGGAAGGAGAAGAAGGAGCTGCCATTGGGGTTGAGTTTAGAGCCGTTGTGTCAGAACTTATGGTGTTACTAGGGAAGCCAAATGTTTCAGATCTTTTCCCCGCTCTGGCCTTGTTAGATTTACAAGGAATTGAGAGAAGAACCAGAAAGGTCTCCCAATGGATTGATAAGCTCTTTGATTCTGCCATTGAAAAGCGAATGACTGTGACTGGGAAGGGAGAAAATAACTCAAACAAAGATTTCCTGCAGGTTCTCTTGGAGCTTACAAAGAGTGACAGTGAGACAACATCAATGACCATGAAGGAGATCAAAGCCATCCTCATAGTATGTTTTCGAGGCCAACCTCTCTCCAACTTGTTTAAGATTTGTGACATGAATCATAATTATCTTATCACTAATCTCATTAGCAAAAATTGTGTTGATGGGCTTTGCAATTGCTTGTTGTAGGATATAGTGGTGGGTGGAACCGATACAACATCAACAACATTGGAATGGGTGGTAGCGGAACTGATGCAGCATCCTGAGGCAATGGAGAGAGTTCATGAAGAGATGGATACTGTAATAGGATTGGAAAACGGTATTGAATTAGAATCCCAGTTGTTCAAATTAGAGTACTTAGAAGCTGTCATAAAGGAAACACTTCGTTTGCATCCTCCTCTTCCCTTTTTGGTACCTCGTTGCCCAAGTCAAACTAGCACTGTTGGTGGATATACCATTCCGAAAGGTGCACAGGTATTGTTGAACGTGTGGACTATACAGAGAAACCCTGACATTTGGGAAGATGCATTAGAATTTCGACCAGAGAGATTTCTGAGTGATGATGGCAAGTTGGATTACTGGGGCAACAAATTTGAGTATCTTCCTTTTGGATCTGGAAGAAGAATCTGTGCAGGGCTACCTCTTGCCGAAAAGATGATAATGTTTATGCTAGCTTCCTTCTTGCATTACTTTGAGTGGAGATTACCCAGTGGAAAAGTGCTTGAATTTTCAGGCAAATTTGGCATTGTAGTCAAGAAAATGAAGCCACTAATCGTTATTCCAAAGCCTAGACTATCTAAACCACAACTCTACATGTAATGTTATCGAGGTTCAGTGTATTATTCTATAGCAGTTATCATAAGATTCGTTCGTTGGGTTCTGCTGCTGTACAAGAAAATGAATCTAGTTATTTCAAAGCCTATACTATCTAAACCAGACAAAATAATGCTATGCATAATACATAAAAGATTAAATAACTTAGTTAAATATTTTATTATTATTTAGAATTGCAACTGAAAATGGGATTTGTTAAAATAGTGTTTTTTTCGGTTTAATATTTAAATTGTGAAATTTTGTTGGTTCAAAATACTATAAAATTTGGATAAAGATACTTAGACAACATTTTTTTGACAACATTTGAACATCATCATCATACGTGTCATTGTGTAATTTGGACTAATCAGACAATGACACATATGATTGATGTTGAAATGTTATGAAAAAATGATGTGAATATATCATTACCCATAAAATTTATCACTCTTACTATTACTAGGTTCAAAGCTAGACTTGGTGAAGCAATTACAGATGGAAAATGAAAGAATTAGAGGTAAAAGTTCGACAATCTGCCAAACTTTTGTTTTTGAAATAGAAGAAAACAAATGCACGCAAATTCAACCGATTTCAAAATTGTTGAGGATGTTCTGTAATGGCGTTTGGAGGCGGATTTGTGAAGAAAAGGCGTGGGAGTAAGGAAGAAGGAGAATGGCAAAGAAAGACCAAAATCCGAAATCCAAGAGCAACCCACAAAGCACAAAATCCGTACTATGATGCCATGTTTTGATGTGAAGGGCTTGAAAGGCAAGGCACCCTGTAGAGCACCTACAGGTTTTTCAGAGCCATAGTTAAACACTGCTCTCCCTATATGCCGCAGCCCTCATCGTTAAGAAAACAAAAACATACTTGAAATAATTTATGTCAACGCAGGAACAATGCAAAGCGGCTACCAAAGCGAAATAAACCCTAACGAAGTTCTTAGCGCCTCTCTGTATTTATAGTGTGCATTAGGGTACGTTGTTGGAGTGCTGTAAAAGGAGCGGGACTCTCTCTTGTTGGGTTTGGACCAAAGTATGTGCCTAAGCCCAGGTTTACATATTCAACTATGGAAATTGCTTCCTGCACCTCTGATTTTCTTCATGCACCCTATACGTTTATTTAATTCTATTTTTGCCCTTGAGAAATTTATTACAAACTTGTTTCTACCAATGAGACACAGTGAAGGTTTTGTGTGGCTGTGCTGCTGTTAATGAAGATGCTTCGTTTTATGGAAATATAATTTTAGAAAATGTTATCTGGAATAGTTGGGGGTAAGAAACGAATTCTAGAATATGGTTTTTGAAGGAAAAAATTATTATTCCAAAGTCTCTTTAATTGGATGGAATTTATCTTATTTTTATTTACACAATTTATTCTATTATTCATAAAGTTTAACGAGTTTCATCAAAGTTGGTCTATTTACATTTTTAGAATACTCTTTAATTTTAACCACTAAATATACACATATTCTTTTTTTTTTTTTGGTACGGAAAGGTGAGTGGATTATTATTAAAAAGCTTTTGTGATGTCAAACCTTGAATATTTTTACCATGAATGTTCACTTCTTGCCAATCAATCATAAGATGTCTTTGGAAAAATTGTTAGAGTTATATATCTGGAAAATAATAAGATTGCATGACATGTCTACAAGTATTGTTTCTGATTAAGATTCAAGATTCACATCCAGATTTTGGTGGTCGTTACAGTTATAGATAAATTCAGCTTATCATGGCAGTTGAAAGGACTATCTAGTCTTGGAGGATTTGTTGAGGACTTGCGTACTTGATCATCTCGGAGGTTGGAGAGAGATATTGTCGTAAGTGGAATTCACGTACAATAATATCTATCATTGTAGTTTGGTAAGGCACCATATGAAGCTTTGTATGGGAAGAGATGTAGAACACCTTTGTGGTGGTACAAGGATGACAAAACAGTAATTGTGGGTCCTGAGTTGTTATGGCAGACAATAGAGCAAGTAAAGGTAATATAGGAACAATTGTGAGTAACTCAGAGTAGACAAAAGTCTTATGCATATTAGAGGAGGAGAAGTTGGAGTTTAAGGAAGGAGATCATATGTTTTTACGAGTTACGCCAACAATGGAGTTGGAAGGGCTATTAGATCGAAGAAGTTGTCACAAAAGTTTCTTGGACCATATGAGATTCTCAAACAGATTAAGCTAGTAGTTTACGAGGTAGCACTACCACCTTAGTTGTCAAATTTGCACAACGTGTTCCATGTATCAATTGAGAAAATATGTTTCAAGTCCTGATCATATGTTAGAAGCAGACGATATCCAAGTTAAAGAAGATTTAACCATGGAGGTATGACTAGTGCGGGTGTTTTATGTGTAGACCAAACAGCTCTGTGAAAAAGATATTAGAAGGGTGAAAGTGTTATGGGATGAAGGAAACTAGGAAGTAGAGGAGTACATGAAGAAGGAGTATCCACAACTATTATCGAGATAAGTCAATTTTTGAGGACAAAAAGTTTTGGAGTTGGGGAGAATGTAAGATCCAAGAAAATTTAAGAATACTTAGAAATAATATTTTTTTGAATTTATCCTAATTTAAATAAGTCGAGTGAATGCATGCAATAACTGTAGAAGTGATTGTTAATTTTTATGATATGAGAGAGCTACCAAAAGAATTAAAAAGGAATTATATATTACTTTTTGCGCACCCAGTTCATTTAAAAAGGGTGGCAAGGGGTTCCAAACATTTAAAATAAGCTTTTATTGATTAATTTTTTGTTCTCTTGTTTTTTCTTAGAAAAAGGTCTAAAACAGTGAGAACCATTAAGTATATGTATTTTTAGGCTCATGGGCTTATGGGTGACATATTTTAGGTCTAGTTTAGGTGTATAAATACTAAATTAATGAAGGTTAGCCTCATAATTAAACCTAGCCACCTTGAGGAAATTTTCAAAGAAAGAGAGAGTGCTTTCGGGTTTTTCACGCCAAGGTCTAGAAGTTGAAAGTGTTGGAGGTTGAGTAAGGATAAAGGTGTGCTTGAAATAGAGGTAAGGAGAGCTAGCCTTCAATGTCTATGTTTAAGAAATTATGAGAGAGTGCATGTCCCTTTTGTTTGTTGTGTGTGTGTGTGTCGTGAAGGTGATGGTATGTCTCATGTGAGTCATGTTAATTGTTTAATTGAATGTCATTGTGTTGCATATGTTTTGTTGAGTTATGTTGATCCTTGTATTTGTAAATTATTATGAAAGGTTTTAGGGTTTTAGGAGTATTATAACATATGCTATGGGGTTGTCGGGTTGTGTGTTTAATATTGTGTCACTACTATAAAATTGTACATAGATAACGCCAAATAGACAACACTTTCTTAAAAAAGTGATATATATGAATACAATAAACAACTCTTATTTAAATAAGTGTGGTCTATTTGGATACTAATAGACAACGCTTTTCTAAATAAACGTTATCCATAGTGATAAATTGTTTGAAAAGGTAAAGGATATAAACATCAAATTTGGTAACTCTTTCGCAAGAGGTATAGTCACAAGTGGGTGGTAGAAAAAATCAATATTTTTTTATTTGTTATATTGGAAGTCCTTGTATGTTAAACATTTCCTTGATATGATGCATATTAAAAAACAATGTATTTGATAATGTGATAGGTACATTGTTGAATGTACCTGGAAAGTCTAAGGATGACATTAATGTAAGGTTGGACCTACTTCAAATGGGAATTCAAATAGGATTGACACCAATAAAGAAAGGTAAACGTCAATATCTACCTCTGTAGCTTATACTCTATCTAGAAAGGAGAAAATTGTGCTTTGTATGTTTCTACAAGGAGTTAAAGTTTTAGAGGGGTACTCATCAAACATCAGAAACCTAGTATCTATAAAAGATCTAAAGCTAATAAGGTTAAAGTCTCATAACCATCATGTTGTCATGGAGCATTTGTTACTGATAGGCATACATTCCATTTTGCCTAAAAATGTAAGATGGACCATAACTAAATTATTCTATTTCTTTGGAGCCATATGTAGTAAAGTGATTGACTCTGAAAAATTGCAAGCACTAGAAAGAGAAATTATTGTAATTTTGTGTGAACTTGAAATGTATTTCCTACCTTCTTTGTTTGACATAATGGTTTATTTTACCATTCACTTAATTAAAGAGACACAATATTATAGATCGACTTATATAAGATGGATGTATCTGATAGAGCATTATATGAAGATATTAAAGAGCTTTGTGAAAAATCAAAGTCGACCAAAATGTTGTATAGTGGAATGATATATACTTGAAGAAGCTATTGAATTTTGTACTAATTACCTCTCTAATGTTGAATCAATAGGACTTCCAAAGTCTTGACACTCAGCGAGAACCACAAGAGAAGGGATTACTAGAAATGTCATTGTGACTATAACCAAGAAAGATTGAGAACAAGCTCAATTATATATCCTACACAATGATGACGAAGTTGAACCATCTGTTGAGAGACACAAAGACATGCTTAAAAAATTAAATCCAACTAAGATTGACAATAGGATAAGTAGAGAACACAAGGAACTTTTATACAATGGCTAAAAAGCCACACTTTTGCAGAGTTAAATGTCAAATCCTCTTTAATTCCTAACAGATTGAGATGATTAGCAAATGATTCAAACTTTTTAGTCTTCTCTTACACTGGTTATATGATTAATGGTTGCACATTTTACATTAAAAAATGAGATAATTAAAGTATTATGCAAAATAGAGGTGTAACTTTGTGTTGGGAAAATCTCACTATACACACTCATAACGTGACCCACACAAATAATTTTACTCTTCAATCCATTGTGGGTGATTTTTATTAAACATTGGCAACCTTTAAATAGGTGCAAATCGGGTCTTGGACCAAGTACAAATAATAAAAACTGACAATAAAATATCAACTTACCTAAAAATAAAATCTCTTTATTCTATCATAAAATAATATTCTACCTAATAAACACAAAATCATAACTACCCATTCCTCTTTTATCTCTATCAAATCAAACCAAATATTACTATACCCAAAACTAATAAAATAATAAATCTCTAAAATTTAAGTTTATCCCAACAAACTCTCCCATAAACTTAAATTCTTCCTTTATTCTCGACTTCTGCTCCTAGACATCTTCTCCTTATTCTTCTCCTCTTTCTTCTCCTCTTTCTTCTCGAAATATGCTCCTCGGATTGTCTAGGCCTTGAGTGTTCCGAACTTTTCCTAAAGCACTTGAACTAGTGGCTAAAATCTCTGCTGTCAGTGCGCCTCCATAACCACGAGTAGCCCTTTCCAACCGCCGGAACTCGCTTACCTGAATACCCTTTGCTAGGAAGACTTTCCGGAACTCGCTTACCTGAATACCCTTTTCCAGGAAGACTTTCAGTATAGGGATCACTATACTCGTTGTGGACTCTTCTACAATCTCGTAGAACCTATCCTTCATCTACAATATCGTAGAAAATCCTTCACTTTGCGTCTTTTTCACCGCAAAATTTACCATAGTGTGTCTTTTTCACCGCACTCAAGAGGAAAACACTGTTTGCAAGATTAGCCATCTCTTACTCTCTCTTTCTTCTTTCTTTCTTCTTTCCTTTTTACTCTCTTTTTCGGACACTCAAACTCTTTTCTCTCTAAACTCTCCCCTCTCTCATTTTTTCTCTCTCGATATTTGATTCTCCCTCTCACTTCTTTTTTTCTTTTTCTCTCACTCACTCCCCCTCCAGCGGAAGCATTCCCAACACTTTGGTGGTTGAATCTATGCATATCTCAAGTGCTAAAGATAGAAGTCCTATATATACAAATATGTCATAATTTTGGGTAATTAAACATATATGGGAGTTGGATTACACTATATTTTCGGGTAATTAAACATATATCGGAGTTGGATTACTCTGGAGCCAAATGTATCATTGCATACACCTAATATTGATGATGATAGGTTGACAACAGGACAAGCAATAGGTACATTTGTGGCATGACCTATAAATCTCTTACAAGTTGTTGACGAGGTATGTTTATCCAATTATATTTATTCATATTTATGAACATATACTTTATCTATTAGCTAACTTGTTTAATTGATGATGGTTTAGGATTCCACTCTATCTAAAAGGAAAAAGAAGAAAAATAAGAATGAATTTGTTGCACATAAAAAGAAATGTCAAGGGAAAATGGTCATTCAACATACTCCTAAAAAAAAATTCTATCTCATTCTTCCTTAATAGTGCAACTATCTTTCTTCATGCCTGAAACTAAAGCCATTAAATTCACTTTCCCCAATACAAATGGAGAAAGACATATTTGGACTAGATGGCAATACAAAAATTGTTGATGTAGAAATTATTGGAGAAGTTATTAACTGTGCATGGCTAAGTTCAACTACAATTTATATATATATATATATATATATATATATATATATATATATATATATACAACATACTACTTTTTATAATTAAGTTTATTCTTTGATTGACACATCTTATCATATTACTAATATATTTTTAAATTATTTTTATAAGGTACCTCTATCAAAATCTTATTAAGTTAAATGATAAGACATTCTTTTTTTAACATCACAAATCTCAACACATGAACAACTAGTGAAAGAGAGAATGAAAAAGTAGTTTCTCTTTTTCTTAAGAATAGGGTGATTGATAAATTTTTTCTTGCACCTATCAATACAAGATAATTCTTTACTTCCAACTTTATCAACAATGTTTTATTTTCAAAGTTAGGTGCACGAATTCTAATTTTGTTGGATTATTTCATATTGTAGCCAACAATGGGTTTTGCTCAGAATCAATCTTAAACTGGACATAATTCATTATCTTGACCTATTGGAAATAAACATCAGTGTGAGGCAAGATTTGAAGTTGTTTGACATGTAAGAATATAAGTGTGATTCAAATATATGTATACTTTTAGCTATATTATTTTTACTTATACATATGCTTTAAACTTATGTATTGACTAAGGTTATACAAACCTACCGAGCTTAAAGGGGATCAATGGTTTCGAAGTCTAAGTTAAACAATATTAAGTGAATACCAATAAAAGTACATTTCAATTGTTTATTTCAAGTTATTCGTGCAGTCTTCGTGCTTCTATGTTTACCATACTTGAGTGGTTATATTGCTTGTTGGGCTACTAAATATGCTGAGCCCTTTTGGTTGATTGGGTATGTTTTCCTTACATGAATTGGGTGGCAGTGCAGAGTTGTTGAGGATAAAATTAGCTTGTGTTTGATAACGATTATGTGTTTTTGTGTATGTATTTTGGTGAATAAATCAACTCCTCCATAGATTTTACCTTGTTTTATCCCTAAGTTTAGTGTGTTTTCATGTTTTCTTTAGTTTTAGTTAGTATATGCTTGTTTTTATCTCTAACCTCTCTTTAAGTGTGAAATAAGTAAATAGAAAGCAATTCTGGTGAAGGAAAACAAACCAGAACTTAAGGAAGCATGATTGGACAATAAAAGATTGATTTTAAGTGAATACCCACACTGGGTGCCATGTTCAGTGCTGCGAACACAATGAGAAACGAAATTATTTAAATGGTATTGTTCATTATTCACTGTTCACTATTCACTTGGCATTGTGCATGCGTTGACTGACACTGTTCATGCGTTGACTAACTTTGCTCACGCATTGACCGACATTGTTCATGGGTTGACCGACATTATTCACTCGCTTGGGCAAGTTACTTTTTTGCTAGGCGAGTTGACCAATTTGTTGGGTGAGAATTGAAGCTCGTTGGGCGAGTTTGTCAAACTAGATATGCATAAAATGGGTATTTAGTCATGTTTTCGTGAAGATTTTGCAAATTCTTCTCCTCCTACACTTCATTCTTCACCTAGAGCAATTGGGAGAGGCTCTTGGAAGCTGTTTGGGGTGTTGGGAAGCTCTCCTTTCTCCTTTTTTAGCTCCAAGCTTCATCAATGGTTATTCTACCCCTTTTGGGTTGAGGAAGAAGATGTGTTACAAATTAGAGATGAAATCGTGAAGGGGAAGCACAATTGGAGCATGAAGTAGCTGCAAAGAACCTTGGGAAAGGCTGTGCACCTCTTTATGTTTTCAATTTCTTCCTTATCTCTTCAATTTTTTAGAACCCTAAGTTCTCCACCATGGAAGACTTTTCCTATTTGTTGATATTAGTTGTAAAACATGATATTCTTATGCGTTTTGTGATGTTAATGATATATGCTTTTACAATTCATGTTAGTATGCTTGCTTTGGATTGACCACCGATGTATGAATTATGTTCTTGATGTATTGAGAAATATGATTTGAACCTAGAACCAAAATTCAACACCTAATGGATGGATTTGAGATGTTTGTGAATGCATGAGAATGAAGTGGATGAATTATAGTCTTAACAAATTGTAAATACTCTATGTTAAATTCCTTGCACACCAATCGTTTGATAAAAAAACAAATGTGTTTTTGTGCACTTTAATGTGTAATTGAGTTATGAAAGGAAGATTTGTCATATGTTGCACAAGTCCCTTGGGAGAGAATGATATTTATCACTTACTACATTGCAACCAGTGCATTTCCCATTGGTTTTGCAACCAATAATGTCATAGGTGTTAAATCTGTTTGGTATCAAAAGGTTGTTCTAGCAACATGGTTGTGACACCCGGGCACTGACGAGGGCGAGGAGTGATCGCCGGTACAAGAGGCACGGACAAGGAGCGGCTCTTGGCAGGCTTCCAGTGGAAAGGGCACGTGGACGAATCGAACATACACCGGAATGAGAGGGATTTAGAGACTGTATAGGTATGGGACTATACAGTTGAAGGATAGCTTAAAGGAATTGATTTGGCTACTTATATCAACAAATGCATTTGCTTTTCGATAGCCTAATTCATAAGAACTCCATGGTTAAGCGTGCTTAGCCTAGAGTAATTATGGGATGGGTGACCTTCCGGGAAGTTTTCTCGGAAAGTGTCTGAGTAAGGACAAAGCACACTGTAAAGCCTCGTGTTGATGAGTGGGGACAGTCAACAGTCCCTGTAAGTTGCTTTGAGGCATGGGTCTTTGTTGAAATAGTTGTGTCGGTATTACATTTGTCGTTACATGATAGGAAATTATGATAATGTAAAGGAGCAACAATCCCAACATATGTAAGTTATATTGATTATATACATAATTAATTTTAGAATTTTAATGGACTAATGTTATGCTATTTTCCTTTATTGTAGTATTTTCCTAGTTGCAAATGTCAATAATATTCTGAAAATCAAATAATTGAAGTTAGGGAAGATTAATGTTTTATGTCATTGGTAAGTTCTTATAAGTTAGTATGTTATGATTGTATATATGCTTAGATAACCATGTCATGATTGAACATATGCTTATTCATTTTTTAGAAAACTGTGTGTACACCATAGTAATGAGGTTGTATATATGCTTATAGATAATGATACTCTAAGTGATTATGTATTCATACACTAAAATAACAAGAATTCATTTTTGAGAAAATTAGCTCTATTTAACCAATATATATACAGGTTTGATAAAACTGAGTTTATTAAAAAATTAAATAAATTGTTTAAAAAATATTATTTAGAAAAACACTTTCTATAAAGAAATTAAAAAAATTGAATCATAAATCATACTTATTTAGAAAACGCTGTCTATTGAGAAATTAAAAAAAAAAAAAAATTGGATCATAGACGACACTTATTTAGAAAAATACTATCTATTATTGTTATAAAAAATAATGCTTTATAAAATAAGCGTTATTTATTAACAAATATTAATAGAGAGCTTTTTTTAAATAAGCATTGGTTATTGACAAACACCAATAGAAAATGTTTTTTCAAATAAGTATTATCTATCGGTACTTGTTAATAGAAAACATCTTTTTTAGAAGTGTTATGTATTAATAGACAATATTCAAATAGACACCATCTAAAAATTGCAGTCTATATATATAATAAAAAAAATTATCTTTACATTTTTTTGTAGTAATTATGTTTAATATTGTGTATATGAACATGATTGTCTTGCATACATGATTCATAGTCTAATTATGTGCCACTATAGAATTGTGAGTGTTCTTATTTTAATCACCTTTCATGAGATGTTTGGTATTCTTTTCCTACTGGTTGGATCATTATGACGCCGCTGCATTGCCGTATACTTGACTTGTGTACTATTATGCTACTGTGATGTTGCTGCATTAAAGCAAACTTACGTTGTAAAATAATAATAATTGAGTGATAAAATATATAGCTTAAGCCGATATACAAATAACTCATTCACTGTACTTCTTCAAAATAGACATTGAGTTATAATAATAATTGAATGATTCTTGTATTTAAAATAGACATTGAGGTCAAATTAAAATACATATTATCTCCCTCCAAAAAGCTTAACCAAGCATTTTATGAAGAAAAACTGAAGTATTTAGTAGAGTAACTTATGATTAGTTGTCATTTTCAACTAATCAATAAATCAAGAAAAAACTACCCTGTACAACTGAGGATACAACCCCCTTAATTACAATTGTACAATTAATCAGAATATTTGCTCTGCTAATTTAGGAAACAGCCAAATATCGAGTCTTATCTTGGCCGGATATCCAACAAATCCCAACCACAGTATGATTGCAGGGCACAGATAGCACAAACGCCTCATTATGAAAGAGTGCGAAATAAATTGAGACGTGTGATTAAGAAAGGGGTTGAGGGTAAACAAATAATTCAATTATTTTTTTACAAAATCTCCCGAAATGAAGAAGCTGGGCGAACCTAAAGACAACTTTTCTTTTATAACTTATTCCTTTAGTATTCTAGCAAGTATTGCCAATTCAGCATGCCAATGACAGAAGTTTCCATTTCCTCTTGCTAAATATCGAACTACATTCCAGGATCAACACAAGCACATTTCTGTGTAATGCTCGCAGTAGCATGCTCTTTCACTAACAAACAAGGTGAACATATTCAAATATAATTGAAGGTTTAAATATATTTTTGGTATGAATCACTTTAACTTTGGTTTTGATCCGTATACTTTAAAAATTTTGGTTTGGTCCCTACTACAAACGGTATGCCAAAACATGTCTTGTAAGGTACAACCATTTGGACCAATGTCTGGTTTACTCGAGAGACTTAAACCTAAGTAGAAAAAACTATAAGAATAGAAAACAAAACAGAATAAAACTAGGCACCAAGATCTTGTTGGGTGAACTTCTAATAAGCAGTTATGAGAGAAGAAAATAAAAGTAAGCGAACTGAATTTCTACAAGTTAAAATAAAATAATGAACCTCAGTTTTTGGAAAAGTTGGATGCGAGAGCTTCTATACAAATTGTGGCGCACAAGTTTATTTTTCTTATGGAATATGGAAGAAGTTTATCCAAACTAGATGCAAAACCTAAACTTGTAAAACTATAAGGACCACATATCAACCTTATTAAGTATAGGGACCAAAACCAAAATCAAGTAGGACCAAAAATATTAAGACCATAATTGAATTGTTCCAAAAGAAGTCAGCCAGAAGCTCAATAATATTTGACTCCACCATCCCATAAGGCTTTTTCTGGACATTCCCTTTCTTTCTTACCTTTTCTTTACCATTTCATGATAGTTACTTTGTTGCATCATGGTCCCTCCAGATTCCAGCTATTTTATCTTGGAAGCTTCTTCCTCTTCTCTTTTTTTCTTTTGAATTTAAGTTTCTCAAACATATCACTTGAAGCCCACACCAAGTTTCACCTCTTTGACTTTGCAACATTAGGAGGGACTGTAGCCTCTAGCTCAATTCCAAACCTCTAAGAAGTACCCCATAATTCCAAGTATTCTCGTTTGATTCTAAACTTTTTCCTTTCATGATAATCATTCATTTAATGCACTCTCCTCCGATGAGCAAATGAGCATCAAGATTATTATCTCCATGGCTTTGGCCTCATTTTTCTCAGTTTCCTTGTCTTCATTTATCTGTAATGCAGAAAGGCCAAAGCGAAACTTAGTTCTGATATATGCCTTGAACTTCCAATAGATATTGCAAATCTGTTGCGAATTTTACATTTAGACAGGAAGTATTCAAGTTGATCTCAAAAACTTTTACTATACTGGTTTAGTTACAAATTCACCAGAAGATCTTTCATCATTTGCTAATCCAGAAATTTAATATAGCCCTCAGTGATAAGATATAGACTTGAACTCAATTAAGAACAGAGATTAACGTAAAAGGGAGTACTAATTTTAGACAACAGAAAAACGTTGAGGACGTATTATTCTGACCCATTGGTAATCCTTAACATGTTATCAATTCTAAAGAAAGAGACAATATAGATTTTAAGGCAGACAGACAACTGTGAAGAAGATAACATTTTCAATGCATTGTGAACTGAGGACAATGGTGAGTGCCTAATATGTGCAGCTCACTGCAAAGTTCAAAGTAAAAATCCTGTTTAGACAGATTTCAGTGAATATGGCTGTGTAGAGGGAACATGTGAGCCACATAGCAGAGACAATTATTTAGAGCTTAAAAAAAATTTTTTAAAAAGAAAAGGAGAACCTGGTACTCTAAGCTATAAAGCTCGTGAAGGGAAGGAATGGCCAGACACATCATGGATTGAAGGCAGCCTTACCTAGCATTTGCAGCAGACTAATTCCATGAATTGAACCTATGACCTCCTAGTCACACTTCAACAAGTCTAACTGTTACACCAAGGCTACCCTTTCTCTTAAAAGGTTACTTAAAATAAACTATCTTACATCAAGATTAGAAGCATAGCTGGCAAATTAGGTCAAAAGCATCTATAAAAGTCAAATCCAAATAGGTTAAAACATCAATAAAGGCAAGAACCCAAACAAAGCATGCGAAAATGGAAAATCCTCATGCAAAAAACAAAAAGCATATCAACAATAAATCCTCTCTCTCTCTCTCTCTCTCTCTCTCTCTTAATTTACATTGGCGAGATTTCTCTACAGCATCAAAATGTGCATATTTTGATATATTTATGGTGAAAAAAAATACAATTATAAGAAACTCTCATTTTATCGTGTGAACTCCCACCTAATCTTTTGTTTGCCCTTCCCTGGCTCTGTAACGAATCAATGTGACAATTAAGATGCAAAAATTTGTCGTTCATAGATTACCAGCTAAACTTTTTCCTCATCAAGGAAACCAAAGAAGAAGCCCATTTTTTCAGTATCTCAGTCGATCAGAATTTTTTTAACAGTGTCAGATCATTTAGTTTCATTTAGTATTTTGTCCTATCAAACAGTAATAATGAGAAAAATCAATATCTTTTTTTTATATTTATATGCAATAATTTAGTAACAAGAATAAACAGTGCAGGCACATGAGCTTCACCAAGACAGTAAAGAGAAATATAAAATCATAGCTGGGCTTTCACCTTATGATTAAGCTTTTGAGAGATGTGCTTCTTAACAATGTTCAGTTCTAATTCCCAGATCAACACAAGCCTGAAAATAAAAAATGAAACTAATCAAATCTTAAATCCAAACAGCGTGCAATACAAACTCAGCACCACATACTACAACCAAGACACAAACATACACAAGGAAGATTTGATATCACAACTCTCTAGAAGAAAAATAGATTTACACTTACAAAAAAACTCTCCAATGTCCATCACCTGCAGTTCAGTAGATTCAATCACATTTTAGACTGACAATGTTCTCAAGGCTTCGATCATAGAATCAAATTATGCTTCCTTTGCAGCCCTCTAAAAATTGGCTGTTATTATCCATTATAGAGAAACACACATAAAACCCTCCAGAATGGGTAGTAATAACCAATGAATTTATCTTCAAAAAGGGTGATCAATCCCTCAATGGTTTCTTACAGTATATGACACAACGTATTTTGATCACTTGTTTCATGTAATGCTCGAGTAGTCAATGAATGAGTCCAATGTACTGTTCTCACGATTACATAAAATCATGGCAGATTTCAAGGATACTAGAAAGATGAAACAATAAGTTCACAAAGCAATGAATTTATTTTCAATTAACTCTACTCTATTTTCAATCTTCTGAGGTTTATTTCTTGAAAAATAGTCAAATGTGATGTACATGAGGAAATCCATAAAAAGGCCTTTTTCATATGTTTCTCTCACAAGTTCAACGTTATCTCGTTTCAAACGGTAAGCTTGATCCAGTATTCTATATGAGATTTCATCAAAACCAAAGGAAAACTCCGACAACTTTTGACCCCATAGTAATGCCTTCTCTGGCATCCCCTGCTTGCAAAATTGTGACAACAACATATTGGTTGTAATCACATTTGGCACAAAACCGATCTTAAGTAATTTGGCAGTAAGAATCATAGCTCGATCTAATATATCACTACAAATACCATTCATCATAGTGTTGTATGTCACTGTGTCTGGAACAATGCCAGCGGAGATGAGCTCATCCAAAATGATAACTGCTTGATTCATTTTTCGCATTCTGCAGTAGCCATGCATTTGTGTATTATAGGTTGTGATATCTGGGTCAAGCCCACATGAGTACATTTTATCAACCATCTGACCTGCGCCAACCATGTCAAATGCCTTGCAATACCCTCCTATTAATATGTTAAATGTGAAAATATCAGGCGGCAAACCAATCCGTTGCATGTCAAGAAATGTATCAGTTGCAAACTTCATTTGTCCCCGTCTACAATAGCCATCAATGACGATATTGAAGGTGAAGGTGTCAGAAAGAATGCCTTTTTGCCTCATCTCTTTCTCCAACTTTAATGCTTCAGTCATCCTCCCACAATTGCAGAGGCCTCTAATCAAAGAATTGTAAGCAAAATTATTAGGAATAAAACCCATGGCGGACATTTCTAAGAACACTTCATATGCCTCCTCGACATTACCTGCTTTTGAAAGCCCGTCAATTAAGGCTGTAAAGGCAACAACATCTGGATATATACCCCTTTCTTTCATTTCCTTCCACAGAAACTGAGCTCCATCCAAATCATTCATCTTGAAATATCCATCCAAAAGCACCGTGTAAGCCACTTTGTTGATGGGAAACCCCTTCTCTAGCATCCCATACAAAAGTGTCCTGGCTTCTTGCAAGCATCCTTTCCTACACAAACTCATAAGCAAAGAATTACAAGTGGACGATGAAGGAGTGAAACCGCCCAAGACCATAATACGATAGGCTTCAAAAGCTTTGTCTTCTAAACCTGCCCTGCTATAGGCACCTATTACTGAGTTAAAGGCGACAACACTAAGAGTTAGTCCCTTTTCAAGCAGTTCTTGCAATAATGCCATGGCCTCATCAATTCTGCCAGTCCAACATAGCACAGACACAGTTACATCACACAGTGAACAATCTGGAAACAATCCCAATACAATCAAATCTTTCAACAACTTGTTCCAATCATCTTTTCTCCCATACTTATAATATCCCCCAACCAAAATATTAAAAGTCACACAATCAGGAGAAACACCCTTAGTCCTCATCTTTTCATAAAGCGAGATAGCCTGACTAACTTCCCGTGCCTTGAAATACCCATCCATCAGTGTATTATACATAGCTGCATTTGGCGCAATTCCCATATCCTGAATCTGATCAAAGAGCTTCTGCGCCCTCCCCACATTCCCTTCCCGGCAAAGTGCATGCATAATGGTATTAAACGTAGCAAGACTCGGTTCAAGACCACTTCTAACCATCAAATTTAGCCAATCAAACGCAACCGAAGTCCTCCCCCTCACACAGCACGCGTTAATAAGAATGTTAAACGCAAAAACATCAGGACTACACATAAACTTAGGCATCAAATGTAACAAACTCTCCGCAATCGCAATCTTCTGTTGTCTACAAAACCCATACAACATCACATTAAACGTGATATTCGAAGGGCGAGGCCCTCTGTGGATCATATCCTTGAACACCTTCCACACACTACCATAATCGCCAAGCCTAAGCAACAACCTCATGAGAATAGTCAGTGAAGACAAACCAGGCCTAACTCCCACATCCCTCATCTTACGCAAAACCTCCAACGCCTCAAAACTCATCCCCAAATTCAGAAACCCCCGCAAAAGCGTATTCAACACAGAAAAATCAGACTCGTAAATAGCATGATTCTTCCACATAAACTCAAATATTTCGTTGGCTCTCCCAGCCCCAACCCTGGCAATGAGCCAGGAAACCACGTCCTGCGCGAGCAGGTGAAGCCCCTTTGCGGCCAGAACATGCGCCGCGACGCAGCTCAAGCGAACGGTCTCCTCGGAATTGTTCCCGAAGGCTAGCTTGAAGAAGGCAAACGCGGCGTGGCGGGTGTCTAAGAAGTTCATAATCTTGACGAGAAGGAAGGGGCAGAAGCGGAGGGAGAAGGCCTTGAGGGCGAAACCCTGGTCGGTTTTGATGGCGGTGGATAGGCCCAGGACGACTAGGCGACGTTCACGTGCGGTGATTATGTTGAGGGGTTTGAAGGTGGAATCGGCGAGAGGGAGAAACTGAGAGAGATAGTGAGAAGTGTGAGATGGTGAATTGGAAGTAGAATAGTGAGAGTGAGAGAAGGAGAGGATGATTAGGGAGAGGGGATTGAGAGAGGGCTCGCTTGAGAGAGAGAGGAGCGGACGAGAAATGTGGAACTTCGGCGACATTTGGAGGTCGGAGATGGAGATGAAGATGGGAGCGCCGGCACATAACACGGCAGCCCTAATCCAATAACATTTTGTGTTTCTTCTCTTCTCTTAATCCAATCCAAAGCAACTTGTTCATGTTTCTTCTCTTCTCTCATTCTAGTCTAAAAATTGACAGCATAGTACTGTCATGGATGCAAATGCATCCATGACAACACCAATACTATCATCTTCATTACTCAGAACAAACAACAAGGTACTCCAATCTTCGTCATGGTTTCTATCAAGGCTTCAATGGTGAAGGTTATTGTTGGTTGAGCTCACTGTCTACAGTCACTCCTTATGCAGGCAACAAGCCCATAAGCTTTCATTTCTTATGAAGGATGGGTGGCCCAATCCACACATGTAAAGAGGCCAAACGGGAAGTGTTAGTTCACACTATCATCCCTAGGAAGAAAGAGTTTTAAGCACCTCGTTGTTGATATCATATTGGCTCGTGTTATTCTTCCAGCTTTGTTTATTTAAATAGATTTGGAGAGAGTGATTCATAGAAATTAAAGGTAATTTATATTGTGGTTTATTTAAATGGATTTGGAGAGAGTGATTAAGAGAAATTGAAGGTAATTTATATTGTGGTTTATTTGAATAGATTTGGAAGTAAGTGAGAGTAGATTTGGAAATAAAATTTACAAAAAATTAGTATAAGATTTAATTTATGTGTCAAATTAAAAAAATTTATTTTCAAATTCACTCTCACTTACCTCCAAATTTATTCAAATAAACAATAAAAAAATTTTATCATCAAATCTTCTCAAATCATTTCAATTACTCTCCTCTAAATCTACAAGTAAACAAGACCTAATAGATCCACTGTTTAGAATAACTACATATTGATTGGATTGTCTCATTTTCGCTTATGGAAAATGTTTGATATTGAGTCCTCAACAACTTTAGTTTGTTACTTCTCACTTCCTTGAAATCTTCATAGGAAAGCACAAGTGTATCCCACGTACAATTGTATCCCACATTTCCTTGATATCGGTCATGTTATGAATTTTATTGACATAGTCGTTTCATAAAGGGATAAAATAATTTATTAATATAAAAGATTTATTTTATTTAAAAGATTTTCTAAGAAATAAAAGTGTTTATTAATTATTTAATAAATTTATTTTATTTTAAAGATATTATAAAAGACAGAAGGGTTTATTAATTATTTAATTTCAAAAGTTTATTTTATTTGAAAGATTTATTTCATTTGAAAGATTTTCTAAGATATAAGAAGGTTTATTAATTATTTAATTTAAAAGATTTATTTTGTTTAAGAGATTTTATAAAAGATAAAATTTAGTGAATAATTATTCAATTAAAAGATTTTAAATAGATTTTCTAAGAGATGGAGTAGTTAAGGAATGTATTTCCAACTTTTTTTTTCTTTATTATTTTTCCTTGAATTTTGTAGAAAATAAAACTAGAATTTGAGTTAAGAGTTTTACTGTGAAAAAGTGAATTGGGGTAGTGGTGAGACATTTAAATTAAAGCAAAGTAATGGTCTAATATTGTGTTCAAAGTTAAAATAAAAGTATGAGTGATTTTTGAAGAAAAACAAGGAGAACATGTAGAAGAAGCATAAAGTATGAAGTGAAGGTTGAAGGGTTTAATTGAAATGTTGAGTATCCAAGTGAGAGAACTAACTAGATTATTATTTCTTTTTACTTATGTTGTATTGTTATTATTTAACAATCAAAAACATATTCTTAGTTCTCTCTTTCTTGAAATTATATCTAATAAACTTTAATATCTTTCTTTGAATGAAGGAAATCATTCATAAAAAATTACTTTTCAGATGTTTTGGAATTTTAAACACTTTGTGGGTTTATTTTCAAATTTAAGGTTTTTACTTTGTTAAGTAAGTTTATCATTTTATTGGTTTGTGTTTGTATTTTCTTTTATTGTGATTATTGTATATTTTTACACTAAGCATAGGATAGTTCAAGTTGTGATGCACACTAATGAAGGATAAGATTTGGAGCAAGACCAGTAGATGTGTGGGTAGTCTTAGAGTATTGTTTCATTATTATTTTATAATTTTGTCAAGTTAATAAAAGTATTGGATGTAAGACATGGATTTCCTTTTTATTTGAATTTTAGTAAAGTGGTGACGATTTATTTTAAAAAATAATGACTTGAAATATTAATTATAGATGTTAGGAAGAAAAAAATTCTGGTGTTACATAAACAAGTCTCCTTTATCATCAAACAATGTTGGAATGTAATTTTTTACAACTTCCAGCAAATCTATGTTTGTGGAATAAAAAATAAGATATCATTCTAATCTTCCATAGATCATAAAACTCACCTTTGAAGACAAATAAAGGATTGATAGCCTATTCTTCGTTCTCTATTTGATCTACAACGATTAATTATCTCATTCTATTAGGAACTCCCTTAAAAGTTGACTTTGGTACCACTTAATAAAATAATTGGGCTTTAGAAGGGAAGTTGAATAGAGCTTGTACACATTTCTTGTGTAGAGCTAGACTAAACATCTAGTAACAAGAACAAGCATACAAAGATTTATACTGGTTCAACCAAACTCACCAGTCATATTCGTTTCTCCCTTAAATCTTCATCTTAAGAGGTTTAACTAATTAAATAAATTGATTACAATCAGTACAACAACTCTCCAGGTTAGAACAAGAACACACAAGCTTCTCTAGATTATACGAGTACACAAAGCTCTTTAGGTTATAACTTATCAATATAGAAAAGTATTTTGGATGAATTGATTTGATCATTGGATTACAATAATATAAATATACAAATTGATAACCTAATTGGAAAGAGTTAAAAGGGAATAAACTCCACCAATTTAATATCAATTATAATAATTGATATTTAACACTAATAATTAAATTAATTAAAGGGAAAGTGAATATACAAAAATTAGTTAATAAAGGCTAATTATTCCAATTTAAAACTAATTATTATAATTGATATCCTCCCGCAAGTTGGACGATCAGGAAGAGAGATGCAACTTGAACAATAATGAGTCAAATCGAGGATGAAGCAAAGAGGCTTTGTGTTCTACTTCAAAGTAACGTCTAATCTGCATCTTTGGACGCCGTGTGGAGACGCTCCTTTAACTACTTGAGGTGGTTGCGAGATGCCTTGGCATAGGTGCGCTGGAGAAGAGTCCAGAGATCATGTGATGTCATTGTTTGAGACACCAAGGATGCCACTTCAGGGGAGAGAGTGGTGAGGAGAGCATAGTATATAAGACGGTCCTATCGACATAGGTTTGATAAGCAGGATTTGGAGTTGGAGGTACCACAGTGGTGGAGATCGTATCGGCGGTGCATGAAAGGATCCATCTGGATATTTGAGAAGATCATAGCCATCAAGAAGAGCTTCAACTTGAAGTTTTCAAGTGAGGTAATTTGAGGGTAGAAGCTTGGTGACACTGTTAAGGGTGATGCAAGTGAATGGTTTTGATGGCTCATGAGTGTTGCTAATAGATGAAGAGTTTTCATTGGTCATGGGAGGCAAAAGAAAGGAAAGAGCGACGTCTTGTGTTGAAGAAGATAAAAAAAACGAAGAGGATCGTGAATGGCAAAAATTTTATGACCAAACCATCCATGAACAAGTAGAAGATAAAAGACATCAGATGAAAAAGAGACTTTTAGGGGGCCGTCGGTGGTGGCAGTCATAGGCCACCGACGACAACAAAGACAGAGTAGAAAAGGATCACAAAACCTACTTCGATACCATATAGAAAAGTATTTTGGATGAATTGATTTGATCATTGGATTACAATAGTATAAATATACAAATTGATAACCTAATTGAAAAGAGTTAAAAGGAATAAACTCCACCAATTTAACATCAATTATTATAATATCAATTATAGTAATTATAGTAATTGATATTTAACACTAATAATTAAATTAAATAAAAGGAAAGTAAATATACAAAAATTAGCTAATAAAGGCTAATTATTCCAATTTAAAACTAATTATTATAATTGATAATCAATCACCCCCAAACTCAAATATTAAAACCATTAACATAAACATATAAACACTTTAATAGAGCACAATTTAAGCTCACATGGGAAAAACTTCTTATAATGAAGTATTACAAGGTTTTCTCTTAATCTTGAAAGACACTCTAAGATTTAAAATATATGTTATAGGTTGTTGTTGTTCTGGTTGCTTTCATATATTCAACCTTCAACTTATTCTCTATTTGTAGCTTATGAGAATATGATTGTTGCTTCTTCAAATGGAAAGCTTTAATCATGTTTGCCTTCTTGTAAAGCTTTTAAACTTTATCTTCTATCTTGGTATCAAAGGAAAATTGGTGTGGAATGATTTTATTTACTTCTTCTCCAACATTTAAAATTATATCTACTAAAGGAAACTTTTCAAGGAGATAAAGCAATAACATGAAATTAGATAATAAACAATAGACAATAGATGAAGTTTTGTAGTCATCTAGTCCTTTGATAACACTTGATAAAGAAATTTTATCGCTTTGAGGTCCTTTATCTGCATAACTACAACTTGCTAATTGAATAATAACATTTAATTTCATCACTTAATAGTGTTTGTTATTATCAAAATCACTTAAATCTCCCATGCAATAAAGTTTATTGTATCGTTTGATCTTAATAATAGAAATGAGGATGAGACAAAAATTTAATACTTATTAAGTATGAGATATGGATAAGGATAAATTTTTAATTTGAGAATGAAAATGGGATGTATAGTTAAATTACATTTGTTTGCCCATCTTTCATCCCTACTAAATAATGATTATATTACTTTAAAAGCAAGATAAATAATTGATTCAATATAACAAGTATTAACATATTTCGTTTTTAGTACAATACAAAAACTATTGGTATAACCATTTAAATTATGTTAGTTTTCGTTTGAACTCCATTAATTATTAATATAATTGAACACATGTTTCACCTTTAATAATTGTCATTTGTGTTTATTTAAGGAAAAATCAAGGTTAGTATGTAATTAATATGGAAGGAATCATGAAATTTTTTAAGGATTAAATATATTTTTATCCCTTAACTATAACAAAAAGTTAAAATTAGTCCCTCCGGGAAAATAGTCTGTTTGGCCCCTTTACTTTCTAAAGCAATGAATTTAGTCTCTCTTTTTTTCATGACATTAAATTTTGTTCCACGTAGGCATCTACTTACATGTGTACTGACATATGAATAATTTTTTTTGAAATGAAAACCCCCAAGGATCTTTATCAAGCTCATTCCTTAATTCTTCTTCAAATAAAAAAACCCTAAGGGCTTCTCCATCCTCTTTATCACATGAAGCTGAAGTACCTAAAACCACTAGAGAAGAGAGTTGAATAATGTTGATGGAAAACTTTTTCGCAACCTATCTGATATAACACTTTCGTCAAGTATAAGGAATTTTTTGTAAGTTGTCAAACGCTTGACCTTGCGATTAGTTTAAACAATAACTTCTTTTCAAGTGTTATTCAGAATATCCGTTGTAGTATTTTAATGAAATTTCATGTTTAATGAATAATCGTTTAATATAGGAAGCTCTTATATTTGAAACGAAAATGTAACTACAGGTTTTTAGAAGAGAAGCGTTGAGAGAGAATAAAATAGTAAATGCATAAATATTTTTATATTGGTTCACTCCAACTGGGCTACATCCAATCTCCTATAACCTTATAGGGTTCCACTATAATTTTCAACAAGATTACAAATGAGTATTCTTACTACTCCTCATATCCCTAGACAATCCTGGTATCCCTTGATACGCTACCTAATTGAGTTTCACCCACTTCTGGTTGCGTAATATTCTTCACCCACTCTTGGTTTCCACTAGACAATCCCGGTATCCCCTGATACGCTACCTAGTAATCCTTAACTCTCCTAACTAAAACAAGTGTTTGAATTCTCTTCAGACTTTGCAATCAATCTAATTGCTTACATGTCGTTAGACGTTTACTCTCACAAAGAGGATATATGTTCAATACAATACTGTTTACAGACTCACTAAGTGTTTTTCTTTCTTTTCTCTCTACTTACAAATAGTAAGCTGATATTACAATGAAGCTTAAAAGTGTTTCTCGACTTTTTCTTTTTTTCTTCTCAGATATTCTCTTTTGCTCTTGAGCTTTTCTGTGTTTTTCTTTCGACGATGTTGCTTCTCTTATGATATTCTCTTTTTAAGCTATTCTCTCGATTCTTTCTTTAAATCTTCTTCTATTTAAAGGCTTCTCAAAAGATATCTGTCAGACTTGAGCTTTTTCCTCGAATCTTGTGTCTTCTTTGTTTTATTGTGTGAAGCAACCATTGGTTAAAGTCAATACGTTAAAGCATACTTGCTTTTCCAATAATTTGATAGAAGTAGGTTATACTATTTTATTGGCACGACTTCTGATGGAGAAAACATTTTGTGAATGTCTTCTTGTCTCTAATGTCCACTTCTGATATATTTCAAATAAAGTAGGTAAATACGTGTAGTAGGTAATCTGCACAAAATAGAGTAGATGTGCATGCAACATATATGTCTTTTCTCTTATCACTTTTGTTGTTTTTGAACGTTCAACATATAATGACATTCAATGCTTGTTCAGAACAAAAAAGTGTTCTTTCTAAGGCTTTCCTGTGTTACTAGGTATTTAGAGATTTTGAGCTTAACACTTAAGGTTTTGCTATCTTGATATTCTAGTTATGACATCCTTATATTCTCATTTCATTTAATGTTGTTTTGTTAAACTTATATTAAAGTGTTTAAACATATTACTCTTATAGACGATTTTGTCTTAACAATCTCCCCCTTTTTATGTTTAACAAATACACATCTAAACAATATGATTTTTCTTAGTTCAACGTAAAGGTTCAATTTTAAAATGTTTAAAGTTTTTAGTTATTTATTAATTTACGAATTTATATTTCTTAGTGTTCATCTTATGCATGCAGGTTAGTGTTATAAATAGTTAAAATAAATAAGGGCAAAATAATCAAGACATACTAAATAATCAAAGCACAAGGTAAAGAAAAGATTAAAATCAGAGCACAAAATAAATAAATAAATAAATAAAAGAACTTAAATTTAAACACATTAACATATTACATGAATTTGTAAAACGTTATGCACAAACTTCTTAAGAATATGGAGACTCCCCCTAATTTTGTGCTATCCTATTTTATCTTATCGTCTAGCATACTCCTCCTACGTACATGCTCCTAAATGTTGACGTGTCTATATTTTCTTTCCCTTATTTAATAAACATAAAAAGGGAAGGAGAGGGAGGACATCACTGCCTGACGTAAGAGAACTGCTCCTGAACATCATTGCTCGCAGATCATTTTAGAACGTTGCAATGATGTGGGAAAAATATGGTGGAAAAGAAGAAGAGAGAAGGAAAAGAAGGATCACGAGAGGGAATGGAAGAAATATAGTGGAAATCAGGTAAGGCAAGGTCTGACGGTGAAAGATGTAGGTTAGGTGAAAGAACTACTTGCGTAAGGCAGATAAGTTTTGAATACGAGACTGGGAAGGGGTCTTAGATGATCATATTCATCTTGATCTGGTGATTGAAGAAGATGATGATGGTGGTATGGAGGTTTGGATTACGGTTTCATTAGTTAAGAGTTCGAGAAGATTACAAATGCGTTGTTTAGTAAAACATTCAACATACGATTATCAGATGGTATAAACATTAGATGCTTTTTAAAAAGCTATTTGAGAAATGCAACATTAGCGGGCTTTTGTTAGACAATACATTTGTAAGACACTTGCTTAAATTAACATTATTTGAATATAACATATTTTAAGCTTCAATGTTAGTATTGAGATAGATGCATCTTTTTGTAAAACACTTTTCTTGTAAAACGTTGTTCACTTAGATGATATTTATAAAACACTATTTTTAACGCATATCGTCTAATAAAGACGTTTCCTTTCATTAGACGTTGTTTATAAAGCTTTGTTTGTCAAATAATGTAATATAGAAAACCTTATTGTAAGCTTGTTTTGGTCTAGAAAAGATGTTCCAAAATATTTTTCTCTTAGACATTATTTCTTTAAAAAAAATTCACTCAAAGCGATATTTCGTTGAATCTTTTTTGTTAAATTTCAAAATCTGAGTTGCTTGATGATATAGTCTTTAGATGATATTGTCTTAACAATCTCTCATTTTTTTATGTTTAACAAATACATATACTAAACGAAATGATTTTGAAAAGATTTTAAGTACATATGTATCGTAGCGTATGTATATTGCATATATGTATCAGAGTGTGTGTTTTCACAACTTTTTTAGAAAATAAAATTTCAAAGCGTTTATATATCAAAGTTGTAGCAGAGCATAATTTATGATTCTTATCAGTGTGAAAAAAATGTTAGAGCAATAATATCATATCATATATGTATATATGTATCAAAGTAAACAAATATAAGCAACCAAATATATCATGAGTTTTTCTTTACATACTACT
Organism: Vigna radiata var. radiata; assembly: GCF_000741045.1. NCBI lineage: Eukaryota > Viridiplantae > Streptophyta > Magnoliopsida > Fabales > Fabaceae > Vigna > Vigna radiata. The sequence continues at coordinate 8,085,287 of NC_028357.1, read as the reverse complement.
AAAACATATCATTCAGAGCTATCAGAGCAAATGTTATGTACAAAAAAAAAATCATACGTTTATCATATTATTCAAGATCAATCATGAGACATATATGACTATCATAAGTCATAAATCATTTATGCAAAACATATGTGTATCAAAGCAAGACGTAGATGTTTTTATGCAAAACATGTGTATCAGAGCATAAACAAAAACCTATATGTATCAAAGCATAAATACTCATACATGTATGGGAGCATAAATATCAAATCTAAGTCATATGTATATGAGAGTAGACGAGTAGATGATATGTAAGAACATAATAAATATTTTATATTTCAATAGATAAATATTTTAACACATATGAGATATGTACTCCCTCTAGATGCAATAGCCTATTTTCCCTCTAATTCTAATAACTTTCCAATAATTATATCATAGCATTAAAACATTCAATCAACAACATATCAGAGGAATCAACAATATATCAAAGTTAGAGCAATATGACATTATGGCATAACATTACCTTATCCGAGTTTACCTCTCTTGGGATTGATTTTTGTCTGAGCTTTTATGTGACTGACCTATGTCTGACCTTGGATCAAATGTCGACTTTCAGAAGTGCTCTCATGTTGCTTGAGTGAGAGATATTTTCTTTATGATTAAGCAATTTCCATTCTTTTCTTCCGCTTGTGAGGAGGAAGCCAATTACAGTGATATGTGCACTCATCTTTCCTAGATTAAGCAGTGGAAGATGTTTTTGTACTATCCACTCACACCAAACAGAATGGGTCCCTAGCCCGAGAACGAGGGACAAAACATTCTCTATCCAAGTTGTCTAACTTTTGATTCAAAGCTTAGAACTCCTATTGGTGTGTAGTTGTTCTAGGTAGTCTTTTGTATGCCAAATTGTTGCTTCATCTCTTGCATTCCAATGACTACCTGTTGGAGATTTTCCTCATTTTTATTCAGGAGTGTCTCCATGTGGGTTTTGGTTGGATTGATGGCTTGTGAATCCATATCAAGTATAGAAGAATTGGATGATTGGGTTTGACTGTGCGACAACACCATGCACTCCTATGTTATGGGGAAGTATTTCTATTTGGTCAAGCGTCAAATATTCTTATCAGATTTAGTTGAGCAATATTCAAAGTAGACTATCATCATTGTTGATGTATTACTTTGTTCCAAATCAGTACGATAAAAAATTTCATCTACAAATAATCTCTAATGTTCAAATCAATAAAAAGTTTTAAATAAATATTTATAAATAAAAACAATTATAAAATTAAATTATCACACTTCCTATCCTATTAAGATATGTATTTATAATCTTCTTAAACTTAAGAATAATATATAAATATTATTAATGAATACTATTATTATAAATGGATATTGTTTTTATATAAAATATCATATATTTTATAAATATTATCTTAAGGTAGTTACGCTTGAATCCTTTATTTATTAAGCTGTTTCTAGACTTATCAAATAATAATATTTTAAATATGAAGAAGATAGGTACAATATGCATTGGAAATAGAGAGATGAATATGTTAGGTTGAAGGAAAGCTTGCAGCTTATGCAGATTTTGAAGATTTGAAGATAATATATATGGTAGTTTAAAGGATGTGATTGTTGCTTTTATAAATGAGAAAGAGGACACAATGAAAAAATGTTAATGGACATGTATGCGTAAATAATTGACAATTTTAGACTAGGGTTGGTGTTGTGATACATCTATTCTTCTATGATGGTTATGTTGAATGCTGTGGCTTATCATACCAACTTCAAATGAAATAATGCATGTTACTATCTAAATTTAATTTTATTCAATTCAAAAGTACATTGTTTAATTTTTAGGATTTTTAGCTTGAACAATTATAATTGAGTTTATTGAGATGTGTACTTTATCTTATCAGTTAGTTACCAGAAGCAGATAATATTCCTAAAAGTTTTATGAGATGATTCTATTAAAACAATTATACTTGCTTAATAATTGAGAATCATTATCTTAAACAAAACAAATTCAGTACAAAAATAAGTGACATGGTAAGAGAAAAATACTAAAAAAAAAATAATCATTAAATCATAAAAGAGAAAAGAAAGCATCCATAAAATCCAAAACATTAGAACATTAATTTGTTAATTATGATTTGAAATTGGTGATTATGTGTAATATTTTTATGATGGGAATGAACCTAACTTTCGCACCTTATAGTATTTATTTATTTATTTTATAAATTAGATAAAGGATGAAAGGGGTCCACATGCCATTCAATTAAATAATGAATGAATGAATGAAGGGCAGAGTTAACAGAGGACAAGGAGACAAGTGGTACCTAATGGTTCCCCACCATTGTATAAAAGTGGCTATGCATTGGGCTTGGCCCAATCATGAGTGGGGGCCCATTTTCTCATGCTTTTGCCATCAAATTCCCAAAACCTGTCTGTCCCTGCGTGCACACTCTTCCTCCCTTGCGTCAGATCAACCTCACTGCTTCATCTTCTTCTGTCAATTTTTATTTCAATTTATTCAATCATAAACTCTTTATTATTAAAATATTTATTAATGTGGTTTTATTTTAGATAAATATCTTGTGCGTTCGACTTTATTTTAAAGAATTCGGAATTACTTATTAGTGGAAGTATTTTCACTCAAATATTGATTCATTACATTGTACTTTATATTTAGCTATTTAATAATTGATAATAAAATAGGATGAAAGATTTATAATATTATATACATTTTTTATATTAAGTTTTAATAAAAAATACAAAAATCACTATTCTATTTTTGCGCGAAGTTTTAATAATCAATATAAAACAACTATATTTTTACATACATGGGTCAATTAGAGAAAAGTTATCCTAGGAATTGACGAATGAAGAAAATGGACATATTAAGTAGTTGAAGTGTCTTGTATCATAATAATATTATACTCTTTATTTGTTCTTGTAGCTGTATTAATTTGCAAGGTGGTTTGCAAGATGATTTAGTTTCTGTCTTGGACATTGAAAAAAATGGATAAACATAAGTGCTAGAGAAATAGACCATCAACTTTGTGTTATAAATTAGTTCATCTTAAATTTGTGTTTCACATTCAAAATTGAGACCAATATTGGGCTTAAGATTGATTGTATATTATTTATGCAAATGTTTTTAACACGTTGATCTATGTTGTGTTTGAGGAGATTTTGTCGATTTTTTGCGAGAATTTGATAAAAAAATATTTTTTTATACATATTTAATTCTTTATTTTACATTAAAAACAATGATAATATTCTTTAATTTCAATTTTAGATAATTTTCTTTTAGTAGAAATTATTAAAAGGATTAAAAATAATTCTGATGTATTATTTTAAAGAATAGAGTACCATATATATACATACAAGGATNCTATAATCCTTCATCTATTAAAGGAAAAACATGTGCACAAATCTGCACAAATTATAATAATATCTAAAATATAACTAACATAATGTTTGATTGCCTAATATCCTTTAATAGAATATTTGACATATCTTAACACCCCCACTCAAGTTGGTGCATGGATATCACACATTCCCAACTTGAATAGAGACTCATCAAAAAATCTTCTTGACACTCCTTTAGTGAGAACATCAGCCAACTGTAACTCTGATCTTACAAAAGGAAATGAAATTATTCCAGCTTCAATCTTCTCTTTGATGAAATGTCTATCAATCTCCACATGCTTTGTTCTATCATGTTGAACAAGATTATGAGCAATTGCAACAGCCGAAGTATTGTCACAGTACAAACTCATAGCTTCATTTTGTTTAAATCCCAAATCTGATAGCACATTTTTAATCCACAAAAGTTCACATACACCTAGTGCCATGCCTCTAAATTCTGCTTCAGCACTAGATCTTGCTACTACAGGTTGTTTTTTACTCCTCCATGT
>NC_028357.1:8001715-8078119 GCF_000741045.1 Vigna radiata var. radiata | reverse complement strand
TTAAAAGGATTAAAAATAATTCTGATGTATTATTTTAAAGAATAGAGTACCATATATATACATACAAGGATCCTATAATTCTTCATCTATTAAAGGAAAAACATGTGCACAAATCTGCACAAATTATAATAATATCTAAAATATAACTAACATAATGTTTGATTGTCTAATATCCTTTAATAGAATATTTGACATATCTTAACAGAAATGAAGTTAATTCAATGTACATAGTTGCTTTAATCTTGAATTTTCAGTTAATCTAGCCTTTACTTACTATTTTGGTTTTAACTTTTTTTAAGATATTAATTTTGATTAGTTTTAGTTGCATTGAATTCAACATTTTTTTTATATTTCAAAATGAGCATTCAATTTGTTGGATTTGAAATTGTATATATTTTTTACGATTTTTTTTAAGTCAAAGCAAATTTGATGAATTTTTTTTTAAAAATACCTAGATTCAATTTTCCTTCTTTTAGCTTAAATTGGATTATAAATCTTATCAAAACCTATATTTAGGTCTATATTTGATATATATATATATATATATATATATATATATATAACATTTAAACATATAAACAAAAATTGTTTGGTTAGTTTTTGAGTTTTGAAATTGTCTCTTCTTCTTCTTTCATTTAATTATTTGTTCTTTATCCATTAAGAACTAATTATTAAAGATCAAGATCAAATAATTCAAATTGAATTTTGTACCAATCATTTTGAAAAGATAGGTTATAATGAAGACAAATTCATAATGACTTATTAAACAAAACAAATGTTTCATGTATTTGATTCGTCTTGAAGTTACAAATTAAAATGACGATAAAACAATTGATATGATTGACATTCTTTACACAACATTTATGCCATTGAATACAATGTGGAAGACTTGATCCTTGCAATTCATAATGATCATGATGAAGGTCTATGGAAAAAAAATTCTATCTATTTGCATATAAAAAGTATGTTTATCACATTAAGATTTTTTAAAACATGATTAATGCATTTTATTTTTATTTTTATTCTTATTTGTACTTTGTTTTATTTAATTACTAGTTTTATTTGTTTTAACAAGTATGTGGTATCTTTATCAAAATCTTTTCCTTTGAGTCAAGTTCATCGTTTTCCTAAAAAAGAGTAGACACGTCAAACAAATGAAGGATTATTAGACGTGTGATTGGGGTGATTGAGGATCCTTAGATCTGGAAAGAGTTAAATCCAAATTTGAAGAGCCTTAAACCATTACCAAAGATGGAGGAAAGTGCTTAGGAAAAATAAGTTTGCTTAGGGTGAAAGTTTCTTTCCTTTTTTTCTTTTACTTGGTTTAGCTTTTGTCTTAAATAAAATCTAAGACTCATGTTTGTGTTATTTGTTTTCTAGGTTTGCTAGTAGCGCCTCCCTTTTTAAGGTTGTCACTTTCTAGAAGAAATGAAGGAACTAGCCTAAGGGAGTGCACTCACCACACCTAATTTTGTTAAAAGTCCACCTTTGGAGTGAAAAATAATCATCTTAGAAAGGAGGACTACATGTGGGGGGAGGGGAGGATACACATGCATGGAGAGAGAGAGAAATACATTTTGAATATTAGATGAGGTCCACAAAGATTTGGGACATCAAATGCATGGAGAGTAAGAGTATGGATGACAAAAAATTTTGTGCCAACAGATACTCGCGAGTAAAATCCATGACGGATACTAAATAGATATCCTTAATGAATACTCGCAAGTAATGGATAGAAATATTTAATTATTTGTTTGATGATGGGCAAGTATAAGTATTATGGTATTTGACTCATAGATACCTACTTGCTCATAATTATTTTTATTTTCAATTTTTCCTTGGATAATAATTATTAATGACGTTTACCTTAATATTTTTTATTTAAAATCAAGTGATCAATTATAAGTTACTAGTAAAACAAATATTAATTATTGAAGAATTGTTTAAAATTTGACTTCACATAATTATATTTATTTATTTATTTATTTAGGCCTATAAAATTGAAGTTATTTTTTTTAAATATTAATTTTTTAAAATTAATATTTTAGTCCAACTTTTTCAAATTTGCATTGTATTAATAATTTAATGAACAATTTGATTTAAATTTTACTTTAAGATTAATTGTTTATTTAATTCTATAATTTAAATATTTGTTTTTAAACAATTTTATTTAAAATTTATATATATATATATATATATATATATATATATATATATCAAAATATCCACATGCATTCATAGGTAACCTGTAGATGTTTTTCATGGATACCCATGCAAGTAATAAGGTTGATAAATAAGCAAATGTTTTTAGATGGGATGAGTAGTGGGTAGACACTAGTCATACACGATTCAATCTATTGTTATCCTTGAGTAAAAGCATGAAACTTTTGTAAAATTGGATGTTTTCTCTCACCCTTAGAGGATAAGGACCACCATACCTCACATTTGGTTGCTTGAGTTTTTAGAACATTACCTTTTATTGAAATTACTAGGACACCTTTTTCTTTTCTTATTTAACAGAGCCTCTCCATCAATTATAAGGGATTAAAAAATTAAGAGAATACACTTATATTTTAGCCATTGGTGTGAGTTGAGAAAGTGCTCTTTGAGTGTTCTTCAGCTTCCTGAGTCTATCTTGAACCAAGGTTCAAGTGGCGGGACCACCACTTATCTTTGGTGGCTTAGTACCTATGGTGCGTGACCACCTTGCTTCCATATCCATCTTCTTCCCTTTCATCTTTTGTTTCATTTAACTCAGCTTATACTTTGTTATATTATGTTCTTTGTTTCCTTGAGTTATTCTTCCTTTCATTATCTTGAAGTTATACTCCCTTTTACCTCATTGAGCACCTATGAAATGCATCTTCACATCTAGATAACTTCGTTTTCTTAATGTCCAGTGCAAATCTTCATAGTGGTTTTCTTAAGCAACTTATACACTAACACCTCGTCCTTTAAAAAATATAAGGTGAACTCTTATCATTTAGTATTCAAAGCTTTGGTTAAAGGTGTTCTTTTTTTTTTTGTGATTGTTCTTAATCTTGTCTTGTATAGATATCTTAAAATGGTCCAAATCAACCCCTCATTGGCTAAAATCCAAAAATTTTGAGCTACTGAGTTCATCACTTACATTAGGCACTAGTCCATTTTGTTGGGCACCTGCCTTTGGTAGGGGTTAAAGACTCATTATCCTCTCCCTCTTGTAGAGAATTTGACCATAAATCCTTAAAGTCCTTCTTGATTGAGTTTTAATTCATTTGAGGAATTGTGACAGAGTACTATGTTTGGAATTTATACAAGAAGAACTTGAGGAAGAACCATTACAGATCAAAACACCTATGACAAGGTCAGAATTCAAAGGGATATGAAGATCATGACGTGGAGAATAATTATGCAATAATTTAGGAAATTAAAAGTATTTGTAATTTTCTTTTAATTACAAATAATTCATTTCTATTTTTAAATTTTCAAGTTATTTTTCGACCTGATGTCTTTGGACTTTCTTTTAGGGTTTCTTAGGTGGCTTAAACATGTGTGCCTATATACAGGGGCATGTAGACACTTTTGAGTCATCTTATATGCATTTTCATTATTTTAGAGAGGATTCTCTTGGTTCTTGAATTATAACTTTAATTCTTATCAAAGATGAACATATTTGTGGTGAATCTTCACTTAACTTATCAATTTGCTAGGTTGTAGCATCCCACACCCCTGTCTTATTTCACACACTTCTTTGATTTATTATGCCTCTTGAGAATTCAAATTCAAAAACAATCATACTCTTTTCTAGATAAGATCGTATGAGACTTAATTAATATAAGTCATGAATCAAACTATATAGATCATATATATAGATAAACGACCCTTGACAATAAATAATTGTATTAACTCAACACAAAATTTTTGCTAATCAGGTCATTTTTTTCTAAGAAACATTTTAATCACTAATGCTTATCAACTTCTTTAATATGCGAAGATCAAAATATAATATATTTGATAAATGTAATGTATGAAATCTTATAGACATATCAAGATCAACTTATTAATTGACATTCATATTATCTTATTAGTTCAAACTTCACATGTTAAACTTGTATCGCTCGATATGTATAATACTTCATATCATCTTATCAGTATAACATGTATCATCTGATCAAGTACAAACTCAATCTGTCTAATGAGTACAATATGTATCATCTGATTATTTATTTCTTCAAAACATGTATTATCCGATGGTTTATTCTTCAAAACATGTATCGTTTGATGGTTATTTTGTACCATATAATCTTTTCAAGATGTATATTCAACCTTTGTTCACTTTACTATAAAACATTATTAAGATGAATCATTTAAATGCAATGTAAAACATATAATAATGTACATAATCTTTAATATAATGTTGTTTTGTTATCATCAAAACTTGTATCCATTTATGGCCAGTGGAGTGATGTATCATTTGATTTTAACATATTGACCCATCGAGTCTTTATCATTGGACTATTGATGCATCATACAACAAAAATATGACACTGATAAGCATACATGCATAAAGTTTGTTAAGATTCATACTAATGCAAAATGAATGATTTGTTTAATTATACCATTTTAGTTTATTATCAGTAATGATTAATAATATTTGTAGCATATCAATTTGCATAATTGGTTATATAAAAAATAATACAAGAAATATAATTGAAAATGTCGTCCTTGCAGTCTTCTATATAGGGGTATAATTTATTGAAGAAGAGAAATACACGAGGATTGGCTTGAAGATGAGTCTTTTCTGGTTACTAGGTGATTCTTGAAGATGATGTTTGAAATTCACAATCATATATTTTTTATTGTTCTGAATTTGGACTGAAATAACTAAATTTGGTTGCACCTAATAAGCAAAGGATATCCTTTTTTAACTAAAAGTTACTTGAAAAGAAGATAGAAAAATAAAATTACTTTCACATCTTGATATAATTAAGATGGAGAAAGCATATCCTTGAAAACCAAAAATTTATCATTAAGAAGAGAGTGTCAATAAAATAATTTCAATAATGTAAAAAAAATTAAAATGATTTATAGTCTCGGTGGTTTTGGAATTCCAACCCCAACAAGTACTGATAATTTTGAAAAACACCCGCAAAGTAGGGACAGTTTTGGAAAAACTTCACAAGTAAAAATCATTGGTAATTATTTATTGATACTGATTTTTTCGATGGTTTTTGTAACCGTTGAAAAAATATTTATCAGAAGTTAAAACCGACGGTAATGTGAAAAATATGAAAAATAACCTATAATAAAATTCAATATTTTTGTAGTATTAGAGGTTAAACATTAAAGAAAATTTTTATGCATTGATATGATTAACTAGAATGAATATTTTTTACATTAGTTATAATTAATGGAAAATTTAGATTATATATTTAAAATTTTTTATAGATAATTCAACTTAATCAATATAAAATATAATTATATGTATTTTAAATCCAATAAAAAAAATAACTTATAAAAAATTATAGATTCTACTTATAATTAATATTGAAGCAATTGATGTCTGATAACGAATTTTTTCCGTTAGTTTTGTAATTGATATAGAATCTCTGTTTTGAACTAATGTAGAATAATGTTACTGTAATAATTTAAGAAATTTATGTTCAATGTAGAAGAATCATGTAAAAATTAACTATCAATTACATTACAAATTCAGCTAACATATTCCTATACACATAACTTTTACATAGATAAAACGATTTAGGAGAAGGATTGATAAATAATTATACTTTAATTCACATCCACGAACATATAAAAGAGAAAGGTTTGAATGTGACAAGTAATATGGTCTAAAAAGTTAGAATAATAAAGTGTTTATATATCATTAATTAAAATTTCATGATGAATTTTATCACTAAATTATTTTTGCATTAAAATTAATTCTATTCATAACCAATTTCATTCAAAACGAATTCTGAAAACATTGATCCCAACATTTCCTAATGACAAGCGTTCATTTTCCCACGTATTCCCCTACTTATTTTTCAGTCATAAGTTACAATCATAATAAGAATTACATCAAATAAGGAGTAACAAGACAATTCTCTATATTCCCTCACAATAATTCATCCATTATTTCTAAAAATTCAATGAATCCTTTGGCAAATATTTCTCAGTGGTGTTGTGTTATGTCCTGTGAAGACTAAGAGAAACAAAATCAAATAACTTTTAAAATTAAGGTTTAATCTGCTATGTGTACAAATCTTTCTTGTTTATCTTAATACATTATTAAATAGTTATATATAAATTACGAATACTGAAATAACATATAATATTGGGCTGAGAGCTGTGACATCTTACGTAAAATGTGCAACACATTCCTGCTATAATTCGGGAAGAATTATATTAACCACTATTATTCTTAGATGGTGTGCGTCCTTTTGTTAAGACATGCTTCTTATAGAATAAAAATAAAATGTGTCATGATTCAGGTTCGAGTAATCCTGTTTGATGCATACATTAGTTGGAGAATCCTTAATTAGAATAATTCAATCAGGTTAATCAAGTTCATGAGTTACATTTGATGCACATATTAAAGCTTTTATAGACTCATGGCGCTTTCTTGAGCATGGGGTTAGTGTACTATGCAGACATGTTGCGCATCTTCGAAATCTCAGCACACAATCAACAAACCGGACAACACAACATCATCAAAACATGTGATTAAACAAATTTAAGGACAAAACAACATCTAAACCATAATTAAATCATACTTGAGCCTTCGTTAATTGTCCATATAGATAATAGTCCAATAAATATAGTATAAACAAGGTGAGTTTCCAAAGGTAAAAAAGTTACTTATTATTCTTAACAAAATTATCTGTCCAATAATGTCGAGTACTAACTTGATCATCAGAGCTCTTAATTCTTATGGTTACAACCTTCTTTCAGCGTTCAACATCCTTGAGTAAATCGTGGTATTTAGACTCAGGGTGTTCAAACTATATGACATGTAATAGGGAATGGTTGATCAATTTGGATGAATCAAAGAAAAGTAAAGTCACATTTGCAAGAAGATAGATGACTTGCATGCAATCATAGAAAACGTTCTTCTGGTGCCAGAAACGAAGTGCAATTTATTAAGTCTTGAGAAGTGTTTGACAGAAGCAAGAAGTTGATCTTGAGAAGCAAGATCTCTAAGAACCGTACGTTTCAGGTTTGTATAGTGGAAAGCCTGCGTTACTTGTCTACTGTAAAAGATGACGAAAACTGGAAATGGCATCTGAGATTCGATCATTTGAATTTTAGAGATTTACAGCAGTTGAGCGAGAAGACAATGGTTTCTGGATTAGCAGATATCATCATACCAAATAATTTGTGTGAATCTTGCATTGTGGGGAAGCAAACCAGACGACCGTTTCAAGCAAGATTGGAGATGAGATCCAAAGAGCGTCTTGAGGTTATACATTCTGATATATGTGGCCCTCTAAAAGTACCAACACTGGCTGGAAACAGGTATTTCATTACTTTCGTTGATGAGTTTTGATGGCATACTGCCTCATGTATTTCTTTTATTTTTAGTGTACATGTAGTTCATTTCTCTTAGAGCACGGGTTATTATAAATACATGTCTCCACCATTGTAAACACAACTTTTGAGTAAATGAATTGTATTCTGTTGAGAAACTCCAGATCAATTCTCTCTGAAAGTTCATGCTAGAGAGTCTCAATGAACCGCCTCTAGCCACCTTCCGGGCACACTTCTCCTATTTCATTTTCCATTTTCCACCGTGCCTTCTCTCTCCTCCGCCTTGGTACACGTCATCAGCCACGTCGAGCACATCAGCACCTCTCATCCAACGCGTCACCACGTCTTCTATTCATTCTCTCAAACATTCAGAGAAACACATTTCATTTGCTCGACATTCTTCGAGAGTTTCTTCGGAGGATAAGGTTTTGGATCGGTGGAAAGGATGTTTAAACGACAAAAATGGAAGAACAATCGGTAGATGATGGTGTTTCTCTGAATGTGTGAGAGAGGAAACGAAACTCTCGAAGAATGTCAAGCAAATGAAATGTGTTTCTCTGAATGTGCGAGAGAATGAATAGAAGACGTGGTGACGCGTTAGATGAGAGGTGCTGATGTGCTCGACGTGGCTAATGACGTGTACCAAGGCGGAGGAGAGAGAAGGCACGGTGGAAAATGGAAAATGAAATGGGAAAAGTGTGCCCGGAAGGTGGCTAGAGGCGGTTCATTGAGACTCTCTAGCATGAACTTTCAGAGAGAATTGATCTGGAGTTTCTCAACAGAATACAACTCATTTACTCAAAAGTTGTGTTTACAATGGTGGAGACGGGTATTTATAATAACCCGTGCTCCAAGAGAAATGAACTACATGTACACTAAAAATAAAAGAAATACATGAGGCAGTATGCCATCACATATGGTATGAAGAAGGATGAGTTGAGGCTGGTTAGCTATGCTGATTCAGATTTCGATGGTGACCAAGTTAAAAGAAAGAGCACATCAGGGAACATTTTCTTCTTGTATAAAGCACCTATTTCATGGTGCTCTAAAAAGCAATTTGTTATTGCTTTATCAAGTTGTGAAGTAGAATACATAGCTGGATGTTATGCTATGTGTCAAGGAGTTTGGTTGAGTGAGGTGTTGAAAGAGTTACAAGTATTTAGAGGAAGTTCGGTTGAATTGAGGATGGACAACACGTTTGCCATAAACTTGGCAAGGAATCCGATGAGCCACGTCTGCCATATCATTTTTTATAGGACATGGTGAACAAAGGCAGAGTGGAACTGGTTTATTGCAAGACTGGTTTACAATTGGCTTATCTTTTTACAAAAGCACTCAAGGTTGACAGGTTTGAGTTTCTTAGAAAGGAGATTGGAGTTTTATTTCGTAACAACTTGAACTAAGGAGGTGTATTAGATATATAATTTCAGTTAATTCAGTTGTATCACTTTTCCTTTTCCCCTTCTATCTGTATATAAGCACCGCTTCTGATGTAAATAAGACACGCTCTTAGTTTATTTTCACAAGTTCTCTTGCTCATCCTCTATACTCTTCTTCTCTGTTTTTTTCCTTTACTCTCTTTTTGTTTTCTATCACCTGGAAAGGAGCGATCCTAATTTGGTTTAGTTGCTTACCACTTCAATCAAAAGATTACTTTGACATACAAGTCACAAAGTTTAGAACACCATTTGCCACTAATCGACCCAATCATCTTACATTGATAACCCTCATGGTTATTAGGCTATAAAAGACATAATCTCTTTATGTATTCATGGTACGATTCGGGAAAGTGGCACTTAATACCTGAAACCTAAGCCTCAAAATTCCAATCATGACATGGTCACCGTCCTAAAACCAAGTCCATTCTCTAACAACTTGTGTAAGATGCCCACATTAAACCTATGCACACTCAGGAAGACAATTGCAACATTTATACAACTCAAAGAACTCAAATTTTAGAGTCATGTCAAAAGTGAAAAGGTTGTAAGATGAAGCCCTTGGATAGAAACCGTACTTGTCCATCCATGCCATCGCGAGGACTGAAAGAGTCCTCATGGGGCCCAAGGTTCACAATGTACACCCTATTGAACAACAACCATGCCTGAATATTGAGTTATTACTAACAATGATGAATGACATCTAGACAAAGTAGCATCAAACCTTTAAAAGAATTGGTTTGAAGATTGGAAGAAGAGGAAGGGCGTCAAAAAACTCTACTCTTCTAGAGGATAATTTACTAGCTTTTCTTCCTTTCTCTTGAGCTTTGTAAAAATGTACATAAGTCTTTGCTTTAGATATTGTATTTTGGCCAAGTTTTCATGTCATTTAGCTTGTTTTTGGCCATTTTCTTCACAAGTGACTGAAACAATCGATTATTTCAGCCAAATTTGGTCTTTTTCTATGTTTCATTATGAATGTCAACTAAAGTAAGCATCATCACTACCACCAGAACTAAAGAAACGACTCTAAAAAGTGTATGACCCTAAAGGATAACATCCAAGTAATAATACAAGATGAATGACTACAACCTTTATTTGAAGACAAACCGTCTTAAGAAAGATAAAATGCATCATGCCCCAATTGCAAGAAGAGAGGTTACCATAAACAAGGAAAGGTTTATAACCTTTTGAGGGGTAATCAATACCATCTTTAAAGCGTTGATGGTGATCATGCATCCCTACTTTTACTTCTTATGACACAACTGGGTCGAGGTTGACATTATCTTTAAGCTAACAATGTAGCATTCCCATGTCATTTGGTTATCCACGTGGATCATCACGGTCTCACAACATTCAGATAGGAACTTCATATCTGATACAATTCTGTCTAGGAAAGAATATAGATCCTTCTGAATTTCAATCCTCAAGAGGCATAATAAAAATAAATCAGAGAAGAATGCAAAATAAGACAAGGATGAGGATGCCATAATCTAGAAATTGATAAGTCTAGTGAATATTGTCACAAAGATGTTAATTTTTGATAAGAATCAAAATTTTAATCCAAAAACCAAGAAAATCCTCTCTCAAAGAATTCAAATACATATAACTTCAAAGTGTTTACATACGCTTTTGGTACCTCTATTATAGGCACATAAGTATAAAAAACCAAGAAACACTAAAATTAAGCCCAAAACACATAAAAATAGTAGAAAAGAATTACAGACATATAGACTTTCGCTTAGAGAAGCCTACTCGTCCAACGAACATAAGCTGGCTCACTTAGTAAATTTAACATTTTCCAAAATTAAAATTAAATTACAATTTATTTAATTTCCTAAATTATTTTTCAATTGTGCTAATGATCTTCATGTTCTTTAAGTTACGTCCATCATGGATATTATAAGATTCAATGAGACGTGTTTTGATTTTGACCTTGTCATAAATCCTTTGCATTGCAAATGTTATTCCTCTAGTTCTTCTCATATATGTTTAAGAGATAACTCTTTTTCATACCTTCCCTCTTGAAGAGAATTTGTTTTAAAATTCATACCATTTGAAGATTTCTTATCATTCTCCCCTTTTTGGAGAGAATTCGTTTTGAATTCTAGAAAATCCTACACATAAACACAAACATAAATCAAAGACACAAAACTAAAATAATTCAAAATAAAAATTCTACTAAAATGAGATTTGGATCTTGAAAGAAACAAATTTATTATTATTATCAAAGGCTTTGGAGGTCTGCCTCTAAGGTCAAATGCCCACCTGCACAAAATCATCAAACATTTCTAAACTTAAGATGTAGTGCTCAAAGAAAGTCTAAAGAATATTGTCCAAATAAATACTCAAACTATAAGTATGACTTTTATTGTCCTTAGGTTGCTGAGAAATGGACAAGAAAGCTAACTCATGTGCATATTGTTAGAAAATAGGTATGCTTCGTTTCAACACCAAAAGAGGGGGGGGGGTGAATTGGTGAGATTTTAAAATCAGAGTTTCTTTAAAATCTTTTTCACAAAGTAGAAACCTTTGCACAATTTCTTGAATCACAAGTAATGAAAAATTAAGTGCAGCAGAATATTAAAGTAGACTACGTGAATTATAGAATCAACTGAAAGTAAAAGAGTATGGATAGAGAATTCAAACGCAGGTTTTTATATTGGTTCGGCCTCAATGCCTACATCCAGTGTCATTCCAATCCTAGGAAGCAAATGCATTATAATGGTCAAGGTTTTTACAACAAGGCTTTTATAGAGACCTCTACGTCAAAACTATAAAATACCTCTCTAACCCTCTAACCAAAATATAGGCAATACAAAAACAAATATCAACAGCAATATATCCCCTCTTCTGCAATCTTCAACCCACTTTGAACAATCCTCAAAGTGTCCAAACTCCACGAGTCCACCCCCTGTAATCACAACAGGTATAACAACACGAGCCTTGATCAACCAAAGAACACCTCAATTGTGCAGATAATGATCAAGTAGTAAGCGCAACAGAATTCTCCTTCAGAACCTCTTCAAAGAAAGATCTCCACCGTCTTCTTGATGAGTTCTTGGAGCACTAAATCATAGAGAATCAATTTAAAACACAATATGAAAATGTCAGTTTTACCTAAAGTTCTCTGAATAACTCAAGTCTCATCTATTTAAAGATTTCCATAAATTAGACGCTCCTGTAGTCGACTACGCTACTAATACAGTCGACTGTCCTCTGACAGTAATAACAGTTAAGTCAAAGTAGTAGCTGTCAAGTCAAACAAACCAATTCCACATTCAATACAGTTGACTCTCATTCAATGCTTAACTAACTTTTGAAAATATAGTCGTTAATATTCATAAGCATAACAGAATCTCAAATAAACAACTAACAAAGTCGAATGCATGGCGCACACAGTCGACTTTGACAGATCTGCACATATTGAAATTCTTTTCAATGTAAAATCTCACATAGCAATGTATTTGAAAATTTGTGCAAAGTCTTTAGTCTTAATCGATTCACTTAATAATGGAGTCGACTTAGGACTTGCAGATTTGCCACACAATATAAGTTCATCAAAATGCATGTGGTTTTCCATTTCCAAAACATATGCAATGCAATCACAATAGATGTAACATATATCAAAATAGTGAATATGCATTCATATATCAAGGCTAGAACAAAACATGTTCAATAAGATTTCAACCAATAAGCAACAGAACATGTAACACATAACAAGACATGTGTTATTAAAAATGTGTCATCATCATCAAAAACCAAAGTGATTAAAGCATTGTGAGATTAAGGTTAGCTAAACCAGTGCTTCCTTTATCAATAATCTCAACACATATATTTCCAAACTTGCATCCTTGTCCATAGATTGGTTAGGAATGGGAAAACAAATTAACTCATGTGCAACTATTTCTAAGTTTATGTCCAAACTAAAAATACAACTTTGAATTTCCAAAGTAATTAGTAAACAAGGTAATAGATTATCAAATATAGATTCATTGAACTCTAATCTTGTGTCTTTCTTTTTTATCATTCTTTCTTTTTTGTCATTCTTTCTTCCTTCCATTGTTGTTTCCATTACTCCTTGATGAATAAATCTTTCCTAGGCAATAAAACAAAACAAGATGAATTATTAATTTCTTTCAATAAAAAATATGGATGCTATTTTCTTTCTTTTTCCTTTTCTCTCCTTTTGTTCTCTTCTATTTCTTTTACTTCCTAGACAATTCTTAATAAAGATAACGTTTAATGACAAGATATTTTATAAACGACTGTATTAATAAGCAACTGCAGAGTTTAAAGTAGAACGCTTTGCAAGGCTGAAGTAGTAAACACACAAGATATACTTAAGCTAGTATATACTAGTTTAACTTACGACACTTTATTTCGTCTTTGGGGAAACTCTTAAATGGAGGAGGGAACAATTGTTAGAGTGGCTACAGCGGAATGGTTAGCGTAGAATAACAAACCAAGAAGGGTTTTAATATAAACGTGTGTCTTTTAATTTCTACTCAATTTATATTACTACGTAAATAATAAATATAAATAAAAAAGTAAGGTTGAGAGAAATTTGCACATATGATTTTTATACTGGTTCAAATCTTACCAATCCTATGTCCATTCGCTTATCTCAAATCAAGATAAACAGTTCATTAATCGCAAAACAATTACAAACTACATTTATAAAGAAACAATTTGTAAGAGTTTAGAAACCACCTCTCTTGATACTACAAGAGATGAACCTGCACCTCCTTTGAGTCTTCATAAAGGATGAGACACCTCCTCCGAAAACTTCACGAAGGATGAAACACCGCCTCCGAATACTTCATGAAAGATGATCCTCTTCCATACACCTCCTCAGACGCACCAAGGTTGAACCAACCATTCCTCCGTCACCGTAGCAGCAATTCACCAGCTCCACAAACAAGAGTTTCCTTAGCTGAACAAGAGTACACAATTCTCAAAGAGTTTTAAGTATTTGAGCACAAGGGAAGAGTTGCTGATGATGGATAAAGGGAGTCTATTTATAGACTCAAGCAAATACATTTTCATTCTTCGTAACTGGCCATTTAACGTTTTTAATCGATTAATATTATTGTTAATCGATTAAAATGAGTACAACGGCTAGTTTTCAAAACCAGAAAACTCCAACAGCTATCTTTAATCGATTATTCTAAGAATTAATCGATTAACTAATCGATTAAATAAGGTAATAATCGATTATTTTCGTGCCCGTTGAGTTTTCAACACCTGTAACGTTTTAATCGATTAATACTTGATTTTATCAATTAAAACCGTGTGTTTTTTATTCTGGACAGCAAATATAAAGTATGAAGGTACAAGAATCAAAAATTACTACAAATCTAAGTCCTAAACATCAAACTACAATTATTACAAAAGCTTTTAATAGCAAAACAAGTCTTCAAAGGATCTTCTTGAATCTTGATATATCTTGACTTGATTTGGACATCATCAAAACTTCATCTTCATCATTTTGCTAACAACAATTCACCTTTGGGAAGAAAGTAAAATTTGGAGAAGAAATTTAAAATGTCAATTTAATTTCACAGAGTAATTTGCAAACAAAACATATTGATAGACAACTCACAAAAATTTACTAACAAAAATATCTATCGATAATTTGTTCAATAATGTTTCATTAGTAAGTTTATCGATGGAAATTTTCATGGATAATTTAAACAAGATATCTAGTGATTTTGCAAGAAATTTCTCATTATCGATAGATCTACATGTATCGATAAAATATTGGTTATAATTTGAGTTTTTCTTATACGTTTGGAGCAAGAAATGAAATGGGTGATAAGTGATGTAAAACTGCGAAGGAAGAGGACATCATTATGCTAGTAAATATTTTTAAGAAAACAAAGCAAAAATTCATTATGGTCTCTAGCTCTATTAAACAAAAACCATAACATGCAGGAATTTTTGGTTGAGAAGGTTATACAGGTATTCTTCTAGTGTTCTTGATAAGTGTGAAAAATACTTGTTTTCATACTTATTAATTAGCTCAAAATTATGTTTATTCATGAAACAATGTGTTTTCCTCATAGAAAAGTTGTAATAAAGAGTAGGAAATGTTTGTAGTCATATGTACAGGAATCTATACATCAGGGGAGTGTTGTCACCGTAAATTCCCGCTAAGCTAGTCATCATTCGCTCAACTACAAGGAAGATTATTTGCTCAGTGCGCCATCACAACTCGCTAAGCGAATTGCATCAGTTAAAGGATAAGCAGTTGAGTTTTCACTCAATGCATACATAGTTGTGCATTGAGTGAAATTAAATATGAATTGACTTTTAGTTTGAGAAAGACAGGAAAAGAGTAACTTCTAACAAACAGAAAATACAAAAACTTCTTCAGGACTTCAGGAGACTACTTCAAGGCATCAGGATACCATTTCTGCAAGGAATTGTTTCAAATGTGTACGTTTTAGATGACTAGGAGTAGCTAGAACTTTATTTCATTAGAATTGGATGTACTGAACTCATTTTGACAGTATATTTTGTGTTCAAATGCTCTTCTTTCTTTTCTTGTCATTATATAAAAGTATGATGAATTTTTTATTGTTTGTGTTTACTGGAAAGTGAATTTAAATGTTGACATAAGAAGAGCAACCAAAAGAAACGATGTTAGGAATAATGAAATTTCTTCTAGTCATTCTTAAGCATCAAATTTTAATGCAAATTATATGTTAAGTTAATTAAGGAATTAATAATTTAAGGAATTGAATCAAGTATACAATGATGTGAATGTTTGAACTTTTAGAAAATATTGTCCAGAATGTTACTATAAAGGAATTCAGGAACCCTATTCCAATTAAGCTTTCTTTTAAACTTTTGATCATAAATTTAAGTTTTTGTTATTTGATGCAATTTCATCAATATGAATTCAATTGTGATCATTACTAAATTGATATTGATTTTGGTAAAGGAGTTCAATTAAACAACGTAAATTAATTATCTTAGGAGAACAATACTCTATACTTATTTTGCTACTTGAAACGAAATAGTATACTTATAAAATGTTATCAATTTTTCATTATAAGTATTTGAAACTATTGTTAAGGAGATCATTCTTTAAAAATTCTTATAAGTTCTATATATGGATTAGAATACCCCAAGTAATTTAGTATAATTATATGAAAAAATTTCTTTGATAATAAAAACATAAATATAAATAGCTTAGTTTTAAGTGAAATTTAAATTTTATATATTTATATTTTTTATTAATATTTCCCAGTATATATATTAGATTTTATATTAAAAATAAAAAAAATCAAATCAAATTTTATTGAAACTAGTCCAGTCTATATAAATCTTACCTGTTTTAATCAATTCAATGACTTAATAGACCAATTTGTTTATGTTCATGTTAAAAAAAAAGATTAACTTATATTTTAAATATTTTAAAATAAAATATTATTTTTTTAATTAGTAAATCATTTCTATTTCTTAATAAGTAAATGATCTTTAGAATTGATTTTTTTTTTCAAAAACATTTTTTAAAGTTTGAAAAACATTTAACTGATGCTTTATGGATTACAGCAGTGGTACAGTGATACACGTATAGTCGATGCCGAAAAAAGCTGAAATAAATGAATGATTACAAACTCCATAGTTGAATGAGTAAAAAAATGCAAGGAATTGAGCGTTAACGCTCTCTATTACCTGTAAACAGTTCATCATGCATTTACTAATTCCTTATTATTCTAACCATTTTTCCAATATAGTCACTTACTTTCCATTGTGAAATTACCATTTACATGCCCAATTTGACAACTTTATTGCCCATAAATCAAGGACCATTGTAAATTCAAACATCCATCAAATCATATCATATCTTATACTAATTCACACAAAAATATCAAACCCAATCATCCATCAAAAACCATTTTCTTTTGCTTTTCAACTTCTCGTTCACACTACAACTAGTTAGTTTCTACATAATATACAATATCCTTTTATACTAGATCCGTTAAAATGGATCACAATCCGTGAGTCAATCCGACTTACCACGGGTTTTGGTTGGGTTGGGTTTGAAAAAATTGAATTTTTTTTATGCGGGTCAAATTTCAACCCAGCTCATTTAAACCTTGCTCATGCAAGTTGAACCCATGGTGGATCGGGTTGGCCCGTCAACCCACCTACCTAATTTAATTTTATTTTTTTTTGTTTATGAAACTTATGGCATATAAGAAACTTATTTGTATGTTTTTTAGGTTTGTTTTTAGATGACATTTGGATTATATTGTACTTTTTATTATTATTTTGAATTGTCTTCAATTTAACATCATTTCTTGGGAATGAAATTTATTTAAATTTGAATATAAAAAGTTTGTAATTTTTTTTATTTTAAAAAAATTATAATTAAATGGACTAGTGAGCCAACCCGTGGTGGGTCGAACCGGGTTCAGATTTTTCTGACTCGCTAATAAATGAGTCGGGTTGGGATGATTCACTAAGTGACCAACCCATGGTGGGCCGAGCCGGATTACGTGTTTTGACAGCTCTATTTTATACCATGCAACTACTTACTCCAACTTTTTAATATCACCACTTGTTAAAGAAAGTAGTCTACTCATTATATTTTGTTACTATTTTAATATGCCTATTATATAGAATATATAACTTTTTACTTTCCAAAATACAAATTATTATTATTAATATATATATATATATATATATATATATATATATATATATATGTTTCAAATAAATTTCGGTTTTACAAAGTACAGAAATCCTTTCCTTGTTAGGGTTAAAATTTTAGTGAAGTTACTTTCCCACCATTTGAATGTATCTCTACAAAATCCATTTTTATTCTCTACTCTCTTATTGCAAACGTGAAGCATATACGTCATTCGTTCATTTCTTTCATCTCCTTTTTATTTTGTTCTTCCATTCTCCTTTTCTGGTCACGTCAGTTCTCTATTTGAATGTGAAACCTCCATATGTTATGTAATAGATAACAACTTTTGTGTTCCTCGTATTACAACTTTATTGGAAAATAGTAAGAACTTAATTCAATCAAATACTTTCCCACTTTACTTTTTTTAGTACAAGATATATAATAGAAATGCAACAATAGTACGTGGAATACTTACTTGTAAATTATTTATATTTTGTGTATATAAAAGTACAATAGTATATGTAAAACTTGTTGCATCTAGTTTTTGTGTGTTAGTTTTGGTTGTATATAGACTTTGTTTGGGGGTTTGATATGTAGATAGAAAAAAAAATTATTTAAAAAAGACATTCACATCAAACTTGGTTATCTCAAAAATCGAAAGAAGATTAGACTTTAGTTCTACTAATGAAATCTAATCTTTTTTTTACCATTATTTCCATAACTTTTCATGCTTCGGTTGAATTGATACTTAACATAAAAGTTTAAGTTATGGTTCAAAACCGAAATAAAAAATTAATCTTTTTTTTACTTCATCTATGTTTTGATTGTTAAATCGAAATATAATATCATAGAAAATATGTATGAAAGTGGTGAAATAATATAATAGTAGTGTTGTGGGTGTGTGATGAGGATGGTTAGGAAGAGTAAAGACAGAAAAGTGAAAACAAGTTTGTCTGTGTTGGTTTTGGTTTGTTTTAATGGTTGGTCCTTGTTGAAGAAAGCACAATGCTCCTATAGCTACTATGCCATTCCAATCATTTCCTAACAACAACTTTCAACACACATCAAACCCTACATACTACCATCTATCTATATCCTTTTTTAACACAATATTTCAATAAAATGCTATTGTATTTTTTAAAAGAAAATTATATTATGGACGCATTCTTTTATTTTTATATTTTTAAACTAATCATTAATTTCTTTGAAGTGTATTTTAGAGCTCAAACAGTAAAATCTTCACTAATCAAGATTAAGCTCTTTAAGTAATAGAAAAATTAAAAAGGATTATGTGTGAAAAAGAAATGGTTCAAGATCCAAAACAAAAAGAGAAATAAGTTTTTATTATTATACATTTGAAAGAGCTGCTTTTATACTAACATTACTGTTATCTAATTAATGCGTTCGTTTAAATCATTATATCAAAATTAAATTAATATTTAAAATCCGAGTGCAAAATTTAAATGTTTCTAAGCCTTGAATCATTTTTAAAATGATTAATTTTGTTTTCTTGAAAACTTTTAAATTGTTAACCCTCCGTTGAAGTGATAAAAATTACTAAATGCTAAGTTTGACCAAATGCTAATTATAACGTTGTAGGTTACTTTTTTTTTACAGGAAGTAGGTTACTTCTTGATGTATTATATTTGAAATAGATAATTTTAAAGATTATAATTAATTATAGTACATGCAAAGTAAATTTAAGTTTAATTAAATTATGCAAAAACTAATTTAAAAGGTAATTTAACTTATTTATATAAGTAACAGTCTATTAACAAATTTTATTCAAAACAAAACTCTAAATAACTACTAATAAATTTTAATAAAATATAGACTCTAGATGATAATTTTTTAATATTATATTAAAAAAAAAATTTAAACTTAATAATCGTATAAAATTAAGTTATAAAGTGAGATTTAATCCAAACTATTGCTGTAAATAGGTCCGATAATAATTAAAAATCAAGACGTTGAAATTCAATTCACATCTGATAGATAAAGGAGTTTCTTAAAGACAAAGGAGTAAAACTTAGAATTAATGTTGGGTTTGTAATAGTGTATAAGATAAAAGCTATGATAACATGAAAACTAGAAAATGAATGATGTTGTAGTCTTACAGACGTACACGTGTCAGTATGTTGGGGCCACATAGCCTTTGACTTGGAGGACCATGGTCAGAAACCTACACCTCTTTGATTTTCTATGCGCCTTTTAGGGTATCAATTATAATAAACTTGTAGGACTAATTAATCTCCCTATACTTGTTTATTTGACCTTTCTATATATCTTGACCTTTTTTCTCTCCAAACATTTCATCAGATCCTTTGCTGCTTCTGTCTTCCTTTTCATGTGTGTCTCCTTTACCTTTTTCACACAGATCCTCTTCTTCTTCTTCTTCTTCTTCTTCATCGTCACCAAACATCTTTTCTCATTCTATGGCGGTTTTACCAAGTGCCTCCTCCACCTTGGAATTGACTATATCTGTCCCTGGCTTTGCTTCTTCACCAACTCTTCTGCCTTCATCATCATCATCTGGTAATTACCAAACACACACACAATACAATACTTTATCTGTTTATCTTTTTCTACAACTGTCTTTGTCATTTTGATCCTCTTAAATTCCTTCCTTTTTTTGTGTTCTTGTTTGCTTAATTTTATGTTAAAAACTTCTACAATCGTGTATATCGTAAAAGTGGCCCCTCTGTTAAATAAACGTTTTCTTTAGGAAGGGATAATTTACTTTTTTTTTTTCTCAACCCTTTCTTAGATTAAAATTAAAGTCACGACCGCATGAACCCACCAAGGTTTTTGTCTTTCATCGGTTTCTCTCTCTGGTTGGTGATTAAACAGAAACGATATATGTAAACATCATATTCCAATCTTGTTCTTAAAATGGTAGATATTGGATCATGTAGAGAAGATGATATGTTTGGTTTGGTCTTTGATACTTTTTGGAAGTATATGGTATTGCAGTGAAAGAATTGGACATAAACCAAGTACCTGTAGAAGAAGATTGGATGGCATCAAACATGGAAGATGAAGAAGAAAGCAGCAATGGAGACCCTCCCCGCAAGAAACTCCGTCTCACAAAGGAACAATCTCGTCTCCTTGAAGAAAGCTTCAGACAAAACCACACCCTAAACCCAGTAAGTAACAATCTCGCTTATTAAATATGTCATTTAGATAATTAAACATTAGGGTTCTACATAACTCATGCTTCGGTTTTTGATTTCTTGGCTTTGTAGAAGCAGAAAGATTGTTTGGCAATGCAACTGAAGCTGCGACCAAGGCAAGTGGAGGTGTGGTTTCAGAACCGTAGGGCCAGGTAAGCTAATTAATCCTGATTAATAAAGTGATGGAAAAATGCCATTTATTTATTTTGTCATTTATGATTTGACTTTAAAATATATATATAGTTTCATCATCCGTATTTTGTGTGGGTATACTCATATACAGACAAATGTCAAAGTTGACAGAATAATGATAATCATCATATGGACCTCATGAATCTGAATCCGATTCTATACCCCTTTTCACTCTATCTGTAAATAAAAGTGGAAAAATCATCATTTATATATTAGATTCACTTCTTTCATATAATTTCTCTTTCACAACAAATATTGCTCATAAGGTGGAAGAAATGGGTATAAACATAGCTCAAATAGTTCGATCAAGATTAAGTCCTAACTTTTATTGTTAGTCATATTACATAACTTGTAGAATTAAATTAAATTTCTTTGGGTATAATGCATGGTGCCTATATAAATGAATATTTCTTTTCGTTTTAAACTTGATTTGTAAAAGTGTTTTGAATTGTTATTTTCAAATGTGAGAAAACTATAAATACACATAGAAAACGTAAAGTAGAAAATTGGTGATGATAGAATAATAATAATAATAAAAAAAAAAATTAGGTGATGAAGAGACAGCAATGACATGAGAGTGGCTAGCTGGGTGTTCAAATATATGAAGAGTTAATGATGTAATTGCAGTGTTAAACCATAATTTGAGCTGTGGCAAAGAACATAATCATGTTGTCGAAATTAAAGTAGACAAGTCGATAATGATAGCAGCGCATTGGTGGAGTTTTATTTGGCCTCGTGTGCTACACCGATCAGTATGACTTTGACCACTTCATTTGGTACTTTAGACCAACCATGCATATCTCATTTTACAAATCAATGCAATGCAGGAGCAAGCTGAAGCAGACAGAAATGGAGTGTGAGTACCTGAAGAGGTGGTTTGGGTCACTGACAGAGCAGAACAGAAGGCTTCAGAGGGAAGTAGAGGAACTGAGGGCCATGAAGGTGGGGCCACCCACCGTCATTTCTCCACACTCTTGTGAGCCACTACCAGCCTCCACATTAACCATGTGTCCCCGCTGTGAGCGCGTCACCACCACCGCCGACAAACTGCCTTCCGCCGCCGCCACTTTGTCCGCTAAAGTCCCACCGCACTCCCCTCAACCTTCTGCCGCCTGTTGACCCCTACCTCCCATCTAATCACACACATGCAAAAACTAAACTACACTTTTATAACTAAAATTTTAATATGAAAAAAAAAATGTTTTCCATATATTAGCTTTTACAAGATGCTACTTTTGGAGAAGGAGGGGTAAACTATTAGTTTGTAGTTTGTTCTAGTAGCACTTCTTTTCAAATGCTCAATGAATATTTCATTATTTGCTATTCATATTCACAGTACTTATATATATATATATATATATTATAACAAAGTTACTATTTTACTTTCATTTTCTTAAAAAAAACCATAATTATACAATTTTTTTTATTAAAATAATTATATATAAAGCAAGAATATATTTATTCTCACGTATTTTAGTATAATGATTCTAATAGAAACATTTCAAAATCATTAATTTTATAGCAAATAAAGATCAAAAAGTAATTCTATTATATGTACTTATATATATATATAAGAGAAAGATATTCTTCTAATTAAAAAATGAAAGTTCTAATGGAGTTTTATCACAATTTCGAAATATGTGTTATATATTTTTACATGATTTGGTTTGATACATGTTTTGTCGAAGAATTTTAATGAACCAAATAAATTTGATTTATAGATTCTTTAGATGAGACTAGTAAATATTTCGTTTTTTCAATCTAAACCATTTATATCTTAAATTAATTTTATAAATATACGTAACTCACCGAGTTGTCTTCTTAAGTAAATGTTAATCAATAACTCTTTTGTTACCTTCAATAAATATATCTCTGCACATTTTAAATAAATTATGTTTTGAACACGGATTCGATCAATAATTTATTGTTTAGTATGTCGGGAAAAAATTTGACTACATTTTAAACCTATTTCAATTTTATAATTTTTTGTCTTATTTAACTCTCATCTAACTTTTACTAAAACTATAAGATATAGACACGTTAAAAAAATCTACTAACTAACTTTAAAAAATAACAAATGATATTTTATAATTATTTCTTTTCAATTGCACTATTAAAATTTTGCATTTTATAATTTACACCATATTTGATTTTGACAATTTCCTAGTTCATATATTGTTAAAATATAGATTTTAAATATAATCAACCCTACAATTTTTGTCTTAAAATTTAATTCTCATCTAACTTTTGCTAAAACTATAAGGTCCTACAAATACCATTAAAATGAACACATGTAAAATAATCTAGAATAATATGAAAGACACGTTAAAGAGTTTTATTAACTAATTTTAAAAAATAACTTTAAGTGATTTTTTTATAGTTATTTGTGTTTTCAATTGCACGATTAAAATTTTGTATTTCACAATTTACACCACGCTTGATTTTGAGAACAAAATTTAAAATTTGTCCTACTCAATTATAATTATCAATATATTTTCTGTTAAAAAATTAACTTTAAATTTATATCTATTTATATACTAAGACTTTATTTAATTTATTCTGAATTACTTTTATTTTTTTTCCTTTAAATAAATAAGTGGTGGTTTGAAGGATGATGATGAAAAAGGATCTCAATCTTATTAAATGTTCTGCATCAGAATATATATATCAATCATCCATTAAGCACTGGGAGATGTGTTTGATAAATGATGCAAAAAATGAAAGAAATACCAAGACCCATGGCAATGGAATCAGGAGGGCCAGTGATGGACACTTTTAAAAGGCTAAGAACACTTTCATATTGGGCCCTAGTTAACCTAAAGCCCAACTCATTATATGAGGCTAGTTGAAGAACAAGTTAGCTATGCCAATTCATTTTCAATATAACTTTCAAACTAATTAATTTATTTCCAACGACTAAAACATATAGATGTTTCCTAAGATATTATATTGGTTCCAAAATGTATTTCATACGTTTCAAAAATTCTATCTCAGAAATCATATTCTGAAAATTCCAAATAACTTATGCCAGAAAATTTTATTTACAAGTTACTTTTACAAAGGCTAAAATGGTCATTTTAAAATAAGCTGTGCTAAGAAAGTATGGGGTACAGGAAGAAAAAGCCCTAATTAGATTATTAAAAGTTTGTTGCTTCAGGTGTGGAAACAACAGCATGACACAGCCAACAAGAGAATCTGTTTCTGAGTTGAAAATATAGGAAGAAGATGAACCGAAAGCAGAAGGCCCAGGAGACAGAGCATGGTCCAGTTCCATATAAAGATCCTAGCACGTGCGAGCATAATTGTGTAGAAATCTTTGAGATAATAACAAGTCATTTTGTTTGTAAATTGTAATGGTACTTGGTTTCTTTTCCTGTCTCAACATTTTGATAAACCCTTTAACATAATGTTTACATGAAGTAGTTAGTATAATGAGGTTGTGTAGCGAACAAGTAGAAGAATAAATTGACTTAAAAGCAATTAAGCAAAAGCACATGGGGTAAGATTTTGTGCTTTATTCTAAAAAATGAATGGTGAGAGATGAAGAAGAGGAATGAAAACATATAGCCAACATGTCTGGAGAGCCATTGAATATGTCTGTAAATTTGATCCCCAACCATTTAGCAAGAAGGTAGCTGTATTTTGGAAATTGCTCCTTCTTTTAGAGGATTGGTTCAAAAAGTTAGAAGAATTTCAGTCTCTCTACACTTTGAAGAATGTTCCTTTCCATGCTTCGGATTTGGATGAATTGAAGTATTGCAATTGTTGTTGGAAGCCTACCACATTGTTGAAGGGAGTGCATTCCCAACATTATTGTCCCATCCCTTATTTATGGTCCTAGATTCTTCAACAATTAGGTTTTTGCAAACCTTTCTCATCACTAAATCATCAAAAAAAGAGTGTTAGAATTTATTAGAGGGGGCTCCATATACCTACTTAATAGTTGTAATATGCCGCTGGCTTTTCTAGTATTGCAAAAACTAACAATTTCAACTTTCTTCTATACACATTTGCAAAACAAAGAATGTTTAAATTGTAAAACTAAACTAGACATTAAAGGAAGAAAAGGGTTAGAAGTGGGGTGGTTCCTTAGGCCTACTTTTAATGGTTGCCATTGATGATGGGATGGTGAAAATTCTGATATTTTGTGTACGGCCTTTGTTTTGTAAAGTTGTTCGGTATTTCTATTCCAAAAATGAACTAGTCTAAAACCTTGGTTTTCTACAATCATCTTTTAAGTTAATTTCACCATAATGATATTAATTAATTTGGTGGGGGTTGGCTCTTATGAAAGGCTATTATGAAAGATGGGCCCATTGGGCCGTGGGCAAGACAGGGTCACATTTAGTGCCCTAACTTTGCTAACTATGAAGTACTACTTACTTGGTTACTTCAAAAAAGAAAGGGAAAAAGGAGAGCCACTTTGAAGCACTGAAGAAAATGTTGAGGTAGGGGACCATCTTTTTCTTTTTTTTCTAGGACTTTTAACCCTTTCCCTTTTTCCTCCTTCACATGTCTCTCAATTCTTCTTTCACCTTTTTTTTTTATTATTATTATTATTTTTATTATGCCCATAGCCCTTTCTTAATTTAGACTTACTTCGTTTTATCCTCTACTCTTCTGTCATTCTTATACATCTCTCAAATTATACATAAATTAAATTTTACTTTTGTCCTCTGTCTAAACTTATACACAATTTCATTCAATGACACCTATACTTAAATTGCTATTTGATTTTGAAACACGTCCTTATACAAGAGTTAAACTTTCATACCTAATGAACTTAACGCTTTGTTTGGATTTGGGGGAGTGAATAAAAAAGAATAAATATGAATTAAAATTATAAAATAATTAATTATGAAGTTATTGTTTTATACAACTAAAAATAATGTTAACAATTATTTAAAATAAAATATATTTAAATAAATACTTTGGGCTCATAGTCGATCAATCGAGCATAAGGACATACGACTCGAGAGAACCAAATGGTAAAGGTGCAGGAGAGTTTCTACGTTACTATGGACTGATAGGCGATCGATCAGGTCTAATAGTGTACGACCCTAAGGAATCGAACGGTCAACATGCAGGAAAATGCCGCTCGGTTCCGACAACTGTTGAGTGTAGTTAAAATGCAATAAATACGGTAACAACTATTGATGACTAGTTAAGATAGATATTAATGATCACTAAAAGGTAAATTAACTGGTCAGATTCTTATCAATATAAGGGGTTTAATTTGGAGGTAAACTCACTTTTTGCTTAATGGAATTATTAAAAGATCCATAGAGAAAAAGTCTGACTTAAGCGTTGTGGAATATATTATGCAGGTGACCCCCCTACACCAATTGGTCGTTTGGAGCAAGGAGCAAGGAGGACATTCAACATACAAGACATTCACTCAGGCTGTTATCCTCGTTCCATTTCAACAAAAATATTTTGACATTTGTGGGATCGAGCGACATCCCCATGAAACTATAAAGAACCAGATGAATACTCGATCTCGACATCATTACTTCAGGTCAATACTAAATTCGAAAGACTTATTATTATAAAAATAAAATATTAAATATTTTATTTAACTCGTATTTTTATGAGAAAATATCCTCTAAGATCAATCACCACATTATGTTTTAATGTTAATGTGTGGAATTATAAAGAATTAAATGGAATGCATGGACGAATAGATGGAGGATTGAATGAAGGAGTGGATAAATTGGGATTTTTCAAATTTCAATTTCAAATACCAAACCTTCATTGGCACAACATTATTCAAATGTATTTTGTGCATGTGCTATCAAAAGTAAGGGCAAAAGAGTAAAAATCTTAAAAACACCATGGACGGGACAATCCATTCCCATATTTTCCATTGAAATGAGCAAAAGCAAACTCCAACACTCCACAATCTTCAATCCTTATGAAGAGTCCACACCCAAAACAAAAATATAGCATGTGTTTGAAATGGGAGGAGAAAGAGAAAAAAAAATGACAAAATAAAGTATGGTTATTTGGATTAAAAGAAATAGAGTTGTAATTGAAAAAAAATATAAATGAAAAGATGGTAGTAGATTTGATTGATATAATAAAATTAATTTTATATAAATAATAATTTTTAAAAATAAAAATTGTAATTAAAATTAAAAAAATATAAAATTTAATAAGCAAAAATATATTTTAGAATAATAATATATTAAAATATTTTTTTTTTCAAAATACTAATATTTAGGTTAACTAATTTCATTTTATTTATTATTATTTTAATTATTTATTTTACAATAATTTTTAATTGAACATAATCCTATATAATCAATTAAAATTTTACTTATGATCTTATACATTAACTTTCATATCTTTCTTTGCATTTTTTAAGAAGTTTAAACAGGTGTTTCTTTCTTCTTCCTTTTTTATTTTATTTTTTACTTTTGGTGTTTATTTATTTTTCATATGTTCTATTTTTTTTGAGTTTATATTCTCGAGTTTTTAGTGTTGTATTTTGTGTCTTTGAAATATATAGATTTTGATATAGTAAAATGTTTTTAATATATTTTAAAATATTAATATCAGTTCCGTGCCTAGATTTAAGTGGGCGTAAGAGAAATTAAATAGTTTGACTTTAAATCATGATTGGGTGAATTTCTTTATAAGCATTTTTACAAAAAAAAAATTAAAATTAAAATAAATTAGTTTATAAATTAAAAATAAAAATTTAGAAAAAATTATATGAAATAATTTTTACAAATTAACTTATATATAGGTTAATTTCATTTATAAAAAATATTTTAAATTCTTCATTTTATGCATGTTTTCAAAATAAAAAAAAAATAAAATTATATTTTAATTAAAAATTTGATTCATGTTTTGTTGGTTTTTCTATATAAAAAGTGTTGAAAATATTAATATAATATAAAAAGAAACAAAATTAATTTTAAATTATAAATATTATAATTATATAGATTTTATAAATGAATATTATTATTCTTATGTTTTTTTAGTGAAATTTTATTATTATCTATTATTCTTTACTTTTTTAACTTTTAAATACAATATATCTACATCGGTAAAATACATGGCAAACACTAATTTTTATCTTATGAGTGTTTTTTGGTCTTCTATTTCACGTCGTTTTTCAAAATCATTAATATTGGTTATTAATAAAGATATTTAGCTACACTCAATCGATTCCGTTGCTGTATTGTTGGAGAACAGCATACATTATTTTGTCTTAATTTACATTTTCTATAACTCCTTCATTTTTTGATAATTTATATTCTACATTATTATTATGTATTACAAAAATTATTTTACTTAATCAATTTTGTTTATTCATATATTTGTCTTCTTACAATGAAGACAACATTTATAAATCAATTTACTTTTACCAAGTTTTTCAGTCAAATAAAATAATATAAAAAAAATACACGTGGTCTAGACTAAAATAAGTTCATAGCAACATTATTTTTTAGTTTTATTAGTAAATTCCATCGTCAACTTTTCTTTTTCCTTTTGACAAGTTTGTTATGTGTGAGTGATTTGAAATGTATTTCAAAATAATATAATTGATTTTACAGAGTTAAATGTAGATTTTTTAAGGGCATTTCAAATGCTTTAAATCCTCGATCTTCAAGATATTCATTCTTTATTTAAGTATTTGTCTTCTTTGAGTTGGATATGGGCTGTGTTTACATAAGACATTCTGACACTTAAATTAGTCTAGTACATCAACAAGCAATAAATGTAATAATTAATGAATTTAATTAAGATGTCATATAAAATGTATTATTTATACTACTATTCATGGGCTCTTATCTGGATAGGTATACGCCTATTAGCCCAAATATTTTTGAATAGTTGTGGTTAAATATGGACTACTGTAAGTAGGTGACCTATGTGATGTCGTGCTAGTCGAGTAGGGATAGGCCAAACACATGTCAACTTAGTAGTTTGACATGTATTTTGCTAGAGGCAGGTCTTATACTGGTCTGACCGAGGGGTACTTGTTCATATATAGTACATCAACCCCTTAAGCTTTACATGCTACATGTTAAAGGTTCGTAAAGAGCTTCAAGGTACCATGTATTAGTGATCGATCATTAGTACTTGGCATACTAGCCATCATATTGGTAGTCCTTTGTCATGTTATATGTAAAGAAAAATTACATTTTATTTTGCTTATGTAGTCTTGTAGGTATAGTAGCCCCCTAACCTCAAGAAGCATAACAACGAAAAAATTGTAACGATGAAGTATCATAAATACGAGAACCAGGTAAGTTTGGGCTCCGTCTTAGGGAGTTACCCTACTGATTTCTCGTTTAACACCTTTCCTTTCAATTGGTATGATCTTAACTCTTATCTTGTTCTGATACTCTCTTACCTCTTCTAGTCGTATGAACTTGGCGACCCACTGCCACAAGTCATCCATGCTTGTTGACAACGTTATAGAGAAATGTTAGGCCAAAGCGTGAAGATGGAGATATGGAGGTGAGATTGGTGCGGAAGCAATGGATGGATGAAGATATTGTTGTGAGTTTTTGTGGTGGGATGGAGGTGTTTAATGGTTCTCTAGAGGTTGGGCTAACTCTAGAGAAGGGTGGTTAAAGGAGACCATATGCAATGCTCTAACCTTAACTTGAGACACGATATGGATGCGCATATATTTTGACAACATAACATTATAATTCTCAAAGTGGTTTTACAAGGGGGAGACACGTCTATTTATAGGAGAAGGTGTCTCCAAAATGCGTAGACACCAAATCATAAAAATGTTACATTGATACGAACCCTAAAAGAAGATTCCATCTTGGTGAAGGAGAGGAAGACATGTGGCCACTAACTTTTAGAAAAACTCTTCACTCTTAGAGTTTCATGTGGCCACTACTATTGCAAAAACTTTCCCACTAGAATTATGACACATGGTCACTTCTTCTAATATGGGACACCCTCCCCTTTACCTTGTTTACCAAGTTAGGTTAAAAACTTAATCACCCAAGATTAAATTAAGCTAGGCGCAAATTTGATAACAAAGAAAAAAAAAACTATACTATTTAGCCCATGATGTAACGCCCTGACAACCTATAGGGATGTGCTTTGTCCTCACTTGCACACTTTCCGGGAAAACTTCCCAAAAGGTCACTCATCCCTAAATTACTCTAGGCTAAGCACATTTAACCATGGAGTTCTTATGGGTTAGGCTACCAAAAAGCAAATGCATTTTGTTGATATGAGTAGCCAAATCAATTGCTTTAAGCTATCCTTTAACTGTATAGTCTCATACCTATACAGTCTCTAGATCTCTCTCATTGGGTGTATGTTCGATTCTTCCATGTGCCCCTCCCACTGGAAGTCTGCCAGGAGACGCTTTTTGTTTGTGCCTCTTGCATCGATGATCACTCCCCGCCCTCATCAGTGCCCGGGTGTCACACATGATACAAGGCCCCAAAAAAAATCCTTTAAGGCCTAAATATTCCTAGCCTACTAGAGATGCTCCATGATAGCCTAAGAAAAATAGCTTTGTTTCACCTTGCATAAATGAATCTAGCTCTTCTTTATTATGCTTGGGCCATGGTTAGGGGTTCTACCATCACCAGTATATCCAAACAACCGATGGAGTAGGGAGAGAGTTAAGTGAACCATTCTAAGGTCGCTCCCTTCAAAGTTGTTGCAAAAGTTTTGTACATGATGGAACCGTCAATTGAGTAGAGACTGACCTACGTAGTGTAAATGATAATGTGCTCATTCAGGTTGGTGCACTAGTTCAAAACAGCGTATAACGTCACGCGTTCAACGTCCAACCACTGAATAACCAACGTTAAAAATGATCAGTGACATTTTTATAAATAAATGCAATTGTAGAACGTCGAATTGTATGAAATTCGACGTTATATTATGGTAATTATTTAAATCAGCGCGTCATTCTCTTTCTTCTTTCTTTTAAACCACCAATAGTATGTCGAGTTTTGTAAGGGCTTCGACGTATAATTTGTCAGTCAGAAGCCAAAAAGTAACCTCTTTTAATTCTTTTCTTCTTTTTTTTAGACCACATGTAATACATCGAATTTTGTAGGGGCTTCAACATATTATTTGTTAGCCAAAGCCAAAAAGTAACCTCTTTTAATTCTTTTCTTCTTTTCTCTTTTAAATCACATATAATACGCCGAATTTCTGTAAGGGCTTTGATGTATTATTTTTCAGCTAGAAACCAAAGAGTTACCCCTTTTTAATTATTCTTTTTCTTTTAAACCACCAATTATACGTCGAATCTGTAGGAGCTTCGACGTATTATTTGTCAACCAAAAGTTTCCCCTTTTTTATTTGAGCGAGAGATTGAAAATTCATTCACTTTATCTTAGTGCGCGAGACCTTCTTCTCTTCTCAAACTTTATGTATGATTTTCATTTGTTTTGACCGATTGTTTTCGTGTTCTTGTCCTTCAATGGCGCATTCTGCTTTCTCTCTCACTGGTGGAAACACTTTATTCTGACGAATCCACTAAAGGTTAGTTTTCGTTTTCGTTTTCGTTTTATAGAACTTATTTGTTGAACTTGTTTGTTGTTTTTTTAACTTGTTTGTTGTTTTTATTTAGTTGAATTTGTTTGTTGTTGTTGTTTGATTGAACTTGTTTGGTGTTTGTTGTTGATACTATACTACATGTTCATAATTCATGCTTTATAAAATGTCAAAAATTGAAATTGGTTGTTTTCCTGTTTTTCAGGTATCGTAGAGTTGTAAAAACCAATCACAATTAATTAAAAAAACGATTAACGTCGTATATTGATAAAATTCAACGTTAAATTTAACGTCGAATTTTTTAAATTCGACGTCAATTTAACGTCTCCCAATATGACGTCACTTTTGAATTTGACGTGAAAGGTCCAAAATATTTTATGTTATACGTTGTTTTTGTACTAGTGGTGTTACCATCATATTGGTCTAAGGTAAAAGTCTTCTACTGCTTAGGAAGGGGGTATCAGTGATGTCGTCTGTGAAGGGGTGTTGGCGCCTCCAACCTATTGCTAAGGAGTTGTATGTCTTGGGAGTATGGTTGTACTCGCTTTCCTCTTCAGTTCCACGGATAAGGTTGGTGCGAGGTGAGGTTTTTTGCACCAAATTTGTGTTATCAAGGGTTTGCTTCTCTTTTCACTTTCCAATCGTTTCTTTTGCTTCAACCCTCCATTTTAACTTGGTATTCTCTTATCTTAGGGCATCCATCTCCTCAACACTTCTTTTCTTAAACTCAATGAACTCCTGATACATCTTTGTTTGGGCTTCTAAGATAGCAACTATGTTAGTCGAGGAGGGTCCCAATTCCCTTGTTTCAACCATCTTACTTCTTGTAGACACCATAAACGCTTTCTTCACATAATTCAAGTCAACCTCAAGGTAGACGCCAATTGTTCTTAAAAAGTCGAATGTATATCCTTTAAAAACTCTAAGGGGACTCCAAACTCTTCAAATCCTCAATCTCTAAGGTATTTATCCTTTTTTTGAGTACTTGTCCTTCTTGAGTTGAGTATGGATTGTGTCAATAAAAGATACTCTGACGTCCAAGTCAATCTAGTTTATCAACAAACAATAAATACGATAATTAATATATCTCATAAGATAAGTTATTCATCCAATTGTTCATGAATTCTTACTTGGATGAACATGAGGCTATTGATCTAAATACTTATTGGTTTCTGAATTAACGTGGTTAATTATGAATTATTATAAATGGAGACTTATGCAATGTCGTGATAGTCGAGTACATATAAATCAAGTAAGTATTTGACTTAATAGTATGATATGTATTGCGTTATAATAACCCATATAAAGTGACTCATTTTATCATAGTAATTAATAACTTTCATAAATTTCCGAATACAACTCTCAGTTTTTAATATTGAGTCATGAAGTCATTGGTTTAACTTGTGACATAACACATTTTTTTTTTTAGTTCAAGCGACATTTTTATTATTTTGCAAATCAATGACTTTCTAAATATACAATGCCCGATTGAACATGTTTTTACTGTGAATTGTAAAATATTTCTAAAATATACAATGGATAAATAAATTTAAAGCACAATAAGCAATAATTGTTAAATATGTTGAATTATAAGAAAAGTTTTGCGATAAAAATTCAATCAACGCAAACTCTGTCACTAATATTTTTATAATAAAATAAATTACTTTTGTGTCAGATTTCTTCCATCGCCAAAACCTATAGTGATCAAATTATAAATGGGAAGATTAAAGCTTAACTAAACACTGAATTAATTTTTTGTATTAAATAAATTGACGATGTTGAATTAGTGTAAGACTTACGCTAACATTTCAACTCTATTTGACACCTTTTTGGTCATCAATAACAGGTCGAAATTAATTAATCTTATTATTACGTGTTAATTAAGTTTAAAATTAATAGTCATACTAAAATTTAAAGCTTGATTTACTCTTGACACTATTCGAACTAAAATTATGTACAGCCTTTATATATATAAAGTAATTATGAGAAGTACTAAAAAGAAGCAATTAGTGAGACATTAAACATATATTATATAAAAAATTTCAATAATAAAAGAATATATTCTTGAATAGCAATTTATTAATTTGAACACATTTTAAAAAAGTCTAATACCGACACTGCATGAACAATGAACGCTATAGTGTTCAGACATGAGTGATTACCATGAAAGAATTATAATGAGGTCAAAGAAATTTGATTGAGACGTGAAAATAACTACTAAGATGTGGTGAAGACTGAAACAGTAAGCTTTTCTTCTACGAAACAACAATTCTGACTACTTTTTATATGGTCAATGATATTTTAACAACTATTTTTTAACAACTTTTTAATAATGTTTTATTGATCTGTTTGAATTTATTCTGAAAAATATTTGAAACGAACCAATCACAAACTATCACGTATGCATTATCAAAAAGTTGTAAAAAAAAATTGTTAAAAAGAAACTTTTTCCTTTCTTAACAGTCCATCGATCTAACGTGAATGTGATTTGTGTTGAAACAACTTACTTTTCTTTTCGGACTTGCTTCTGCCTAATGTAATAACGTAACTAGGCAATGTTTTCCAAACTTTGCTTCTTTTTCTTTTTTAAGCGAATGAAAACTCAAATATTAACTTTACATAAGCAAATTATTAGGTTTTATTTAAACAAAATGAAAATACCATACCCACTAAAAATAAAACCAATTCATAATATAAATAAATATAAATTTTATTTTATGAATAAATTAGACTTAAAATTTATTTTCTTACGTTAGATCAGATGCATGAACTTGGTTGAGTCTTTGTATTCTTTTTCAATTTTTTGGTTTCATGGGATTCCCTAACGTTATTCAAAATGGTCTCACTTTTTCACGCTTTATGCCGTGTCATTATCATGTAAGCAAACTAGCTCCTATAATGCTCTCCCCAACTTTTTAGAGCGCGGAAAACAAACCAAACTTACATTTTCTTTCTTTTCTTTTTCTCGTGCACTAGAATATATATATTTTTTCATTAATAAGAACTATATCTTTCTCACATTTTATTAAATTAGATGCTAATCTAATTTATGATAGTGTAATTGATGCTTATTTAATGAACCTTTGTACACAATAAAATTTTACAATGCACAAATACAAAATATCTAATCGTTATATCTAAGTTAAAAGAAAAAACATTTGAAGGTTAAACCATTCCCGTGGTTCCTATTTATGTTGGTTTTTCTAATAAATATCTTTTTTATTTTTTCTTTAATTGGGTTTCTAAAAATGAAAAATTGAAGCAATTGGTTTTCTGCCGTTAAATTGGATTAACAGAGTTCATTTTCAGATGACGTACCAGTGTAAAATGGATTAATTTAAAGATGTGACGCATTATGTGGAATATATGATTAAAAAATAAAAATAAAAAATTTCTGAGAATTGAAACCCAAATTAGGGTTCATTATCTTCAACCTTACATTTCTTCATCTTTAGCCTTAGCGATTGATGCTCAAGGTTCATCACGAAATTAGGGTTTATAAAACCCAAAAAGTTCTT
The DNA here is from genome assembly GCF_000741045.1 of Vigna radiata var. radiata. NCBI lineage: Eukaryota > Viridiplantae > Streptophyta > Magnoliopsida > Fabales > Fabaceae > Vigna > Vigna radiata. The sequence continues at coordinate 8,043,144 of NC_028357.1, read as the reverse complement.
GAAATATGAAATTAAACACTATCAAATTGGGGTTTATCAAAATCAAATTGGGTTCGAAGATTGGAGTGGCGTCCAATGGGAGAAGGTTGTAACCTGACTAAACAAAAATTGAAACAAATTCAACACTCCACCTTGGTTGGGAGCAGTCCATAACTTGACTAAACCAAAATTGGAATCAACTTGGCTGGGAGCAGGCAATAACCTGATTAAACAAAAATCAAAACAAATTTGATTATCCATGTTAGTTGGGGACTGCTCTAAAATGTTTGAATAACATTCACAACTAGTACAAAGTTTACATATCCATAAATTTTGCCTAAAGAAGTTTTGATTTAATTAACATATCTTGTAATCTAGGAGTTATATTTTAGCAAAAGATAAATGTTTTATATTTAATTATTATCTTTGTATTTTTTTATTAGCCTTTGTAATTGGAATATTCTTTAACATTTCATATACAATTTGAAATTATTTTCTTTATAAATAAATTGCTAACTTTCACGATCAAGGGACAAAACTATTTTGGTTTTAGTGTTATTTACTTTGAATTAAGAGAGTTTGTTGTAGTTTTTGTCTTTGGCTTAAGATTCTAAGCTTTTTTTTTATCGAAATAAGTTATACAATAAATTTTCCAAAATATTATTCAACCCAGCTAGCAAGCATTTCTAGGAACATTCCTACATACATATCGTCTTAGGGTTCTATATGATGTTGTAACATTGTTTTTGTTCTCCAAAGGTGTTGTTTTGATCCCAAGTCTGTCAATTGACATTGCTAAGATTAATCACCTCTCATTTAAAGTATTATTGGCATTGAAGTTTGTACTCTGTTATGGTTTTGTTATTAAAAAATGCTTTGGAAAATGAAAGAAAGAATGAATATTTAAATTACTTTAGACCTCAACTCTTCAGCACAGTGTTGTAGAAATATGTGTGTTTATTTTTTAAGATGATTTTGGAAAAGTGAAATTAAAAGAAAAAAGGTGTGAAAGTGAGGTTGATTGGATTAAAAGAAAGATGGTAAGAAGAGAAAGAATTTGAGATGAAAGTTTATAGAAATTAGAAAGTGATGGAATATTTTTTATGAATTAAAAAAGTTTTAAATAATAAAATTAAAAAATTACTATTGTAGCCTTATACATAAAAATAATTAAAAATAAAGTGTAATGAGTGTAGATTGTATTAAAATGAAATGTGAATTGTTATTTAAAATAAAAAAAAATTAATTAGAAATAATAATTAATCAGTATAATTTATATATTATTATGATAACAAAAATATTTATCATAATGATGATAATAATAATAAGTTATTATTGTTATTATTTTTGTGAAAAAAATTATAACTTTATTATTATCTTGAGAGAATCTCTGGCCAGGCCATGCATAGTAAAAAGCCATGAAAAATGCAACAATGCACAAGTTAAAAGTACATGAGCAATTTGGTAAATGTACAATACTAATAACGTCAATCTATCGAAACCAACATTGTAGACTCTCAAGCATCTTCGTCAACACTAATTAATCGATTGAAACAAATAAAACTATAAAAAAAAATAATAAAATGAAACTCTTTACTAATTACGTTAATATGAGAATTATTATTTCAACCAACAAATTGTTACCTCTTCAAAGAATAATTAATACAATAAATTTATCATAATTGTAAAGTAATCACTGCTACGCTTCTTAAAAGAGGTGAATTACACTTTTAATGAAATCTCACCTTTCTAAAAGGGATCCTGAATCAGTAAAAGTAATATATTTAATAATAATCTCTACCATCATAAAAGGGTTACAACTGTTTTTAAGTTAAAATAATTAATTTACCAATTTTATTTTTTTAACTAACTGTTTCTTTTTTATTTCAATTTTTTTTTTAAATTTGATTATTTTTTTTAAATTAAATAACTATTTATAATAATAGAATTACTTTTACAAAATAAATAAAAGACTAAAATTATCTTTTATTATAAATTTTTTTATGTTTATTTTTATGATTATAATTTTATTACTTTTTGGTATTATAAAAAAAATTGCATGTGTTCACAATGATAATAATAAATATTACTATCACAAAAAAATATGAATCTGCATATTTTTATATCATTTGATTATGTGTCAATTGATAATGAGATCAATAAATAAATTTAAAAGTATGAAAGGTAAACATTTAATATAATCAATTATAAATTTTGGAAATTGATGGGTTCAAGTGTCCCCTGAACTCAATACAGATCCTCCAGTGTGTCTACTCGTAGACATGCATGTGAAGTGTAAGATGAATACATGTTTGGTTTTCGGTTTCTACATTTTCTTTTTGGTTTTCTGAATCTTTGTCTTTAATTACATGACAGTTACTACGTTAATTTTTTTAATAAAAAATAAATAAACCTATTTTTATCAATTTTGCATGAATAATTAAAAAGAGAAAAACATGTTTTTTTTTAAAGTTATGAATAAAATAAAAATATAAAATGTAGGAAAAACTAAAACGGACTAAATAAATAGAATAAGGATAAATATCCTAGAAGAATAACACCTAACATTGATTCTCAAGAGAGTTTTCATAGTGCAAAAGAAAATACGATTCATGTTCAACTTTATGGATTTAGATTATTCTTGCTGGGCATTAATTGGCTTCTCATATTAATATTATATAGTTTATTAAAAAACTAAAAGTAGAAAATATATAAATAATTAAATTAATTACTACGTTTGCGTGTTTTAGAATTTATGTTCTAAAACTGCATAGTATATAAATAATTTAATGTAATGCTCCTTAATTTACAGATATCCATACGTACTATTGAATTGATTATAGGTTTTATTAATATGAAGTGAAACGTATCTTACCAAGCTTTATGAAGAAACTGAATTTATTTATGAAACTGTTGACTGAGTATAGGGCCTCATAAATAATTGTTCCTTCGAATTACCAACAAAATATACATAAAAGTTTATATATATATATATATATATATATATATATATATATATATATATATATATATATATATATATATATATATATGGGGTTTGTTAACACTCGTACGCCTGTTTTTCAGTTGGTACGTTTTAATCATGTGTACCGGATTATAATAGACAAAAATATCCTCATTTATCATGGATTCTAAGTTTTAAGGTCAAGGATATTTAAATAATTTTCATACACTATTTACACATCTACACCACATTTCATTATATTTTTAAAGAACAAGATATTTTCCTCTATTGTCCTTTTTCCTTTACACAAAGTGTTTCTTTTTCCTTTCTCTATTGATATGAGATACATGATGTAAGATTACAACCTATAATTGAAAGAATTGTACTCCTAGGATTGATAAATATAAAATGATTATAAAAGAGTAAACTTTTTCAATTTTTAAAAAATATCTCTGATTCAAATTACCACCACCATTTTCAATTGGGTTGAGATGAGAAAAAAAATGTTAAGGAGTGATGAGAGAGAAAATGTTGAGATGAGAGAGAAAATATCTCTGATGACAAAGTGTTTCTGATTTCTTTTTTTCAATTGGAGCAACATTAGGAATGACAGAGAAAATGATGTTGGAGCGAGAGAGATGAAAGAGAAAGGGTTGAGAGGAATGAGGGAGGTGAGTAAGGGTTTGGGGGTTTCTTTTTTAGTTTTGAGAATGAAAATTATTTAAATATCCTTGACCTTAAAACTTAGAATCCATGATAAATGAGGGTATTTTTATCTACTATAATCCGGTACACATTGTTAAAACGTACCAACTGAAAAACAGACGTACACGTGTTAACAAACCCCTATATATATATATATATATATATATNATATATATATATATATATATATATATATATATATATATATATATATATATATATATATATATATATATATATATATATATATATATATATAAACTAATGATCTGTTGAGAGCAATATGTTAATATGTTTATATTATGTATCCAAACATATTAATAAATGAACAATAAACTGTACAATTATTTGAACAATATCTAATTCTTCATAAAACAATAAGGAAAATATATTTGAATTGACCATTCAGATAATGTATATTAAATGTATTTGATCTTTTAATTGTAAAACACAATATTTTTTTATTTGATTTTCCAATTATAAATGAATAGAACAAAATAGGAATAATGGTATGTATTTATAAACTCATTCCAAATCCTAGGTCAATACCTTGAGATTATTATTTCTTTTAATCTTAAATATTTATGCTTGCATGTTTGATGAATTTGCTTCCAATTTAACTGAAGATACATGCATTATGTTGGCAAGTCTTCTTGACAAAGAAGTGATTTTTGAAGCTCTTACCATAATAGAGCGGAAAAGAAATTGATATGAGAAAGCTAACATTGCAGCTTCCACTTTACTCACTTATGTTTCAAAGATCCTTGATCTTGGTAGCAAACAATTTCAAGGTAAAGTTATTAAAATAATTTTAATTTTTCATCCTTGAACATTTACTTGTGAAATTTTCTAGTGAATGTACATGTGGCTTAAGTGTGGCTTTTTATTACTTGTTTGTTGCCTTTATTGCAAGCTTGCATTAGTAGATGCTAAAAAAAATAGTGAAGTTCACGAACATTGTTCGAAGTATCTATCAAATAGTAAAAACATCATAAACTTCAACAAATTCAATGAGTCTAACATATATTGGTTTGAAAGTTGAACCTGAATCAAGATGATATTTTGTAGTGGCTTTGCTTAGGTCATTAATATTAGCCCATGTGTTTTCAATGGCTAGTTATTTTCGACCATTCTAGATTTTTTAATCAATCTTTCAATGTTTCTTAAACCTTATGTATTTTTTTATATATATTTATATTATAATTGTCAATAATGTACTTTATCTTAAATCATCAATAAAATGAATTTTGATTAATTTTGTATACTTTACAATTTTATATATTTTATTTATTTTTTATTATAAATAACATATTTCATTAAATAAAGAAATTATGATTGTAGGTCGATATTTATAAATAAAGGAGGTTTCACACCTTCACAAAGTAATAATCACTAATAAAAAAGATTAAAACCCTCCACAATATAATTTTGATAAACCTTTGCAAATCCATTATGATGACTGTGACTGTGGAGGTTTGAAAAACTCCCACAAATTAATTTGAGGGTAAAAACCCTCACAAATTAATTTGTGGAGGGTAAAAACCCTCACAAATTGGAAAAAAAAATCCACTAAATAAAATTTATTTTTGTAATGTCACCAAATTAGAATATTGCATGTTGCATTTACATTGTTAATATTTCTTGACATATATACTCTTAGCCATAAATATAATTAATGGTGGCACGAAGTATGTCATCAAAATGTCTATCTTGTTGGTGGCACGAAGTATGTCATCAACATACAAAACTAGAAAATATACTTGCTTTCACTAAATTTGTGATACACACATCATTAGCAACATTCATCTTGAAGCCAAATGAGAGAATCACTTGATGAAATTTGTGGTACCATTGACGAAATGTTTATTTATCTCAGAAATGGATTTTTTCAATTTTCAAACCATATACTTTGGGTCTCTAGACAAAAAGTTTTATGGTTGCATCATATAAATTGTCTTTTCAATGTTACCATTGAAAAACTTCGTCTTTACATCCATATGATGAAGCTCTAAATCATAATGTGAAACAAGACCCATGATTGTCCTAAAGGAGTCTTTTGATGAAACTGGAGAGAAAGTCTCTTTAAAATTAATTCTTCCATTTTAGTATAGCCCTTCACCACCAGACGAGTCTTATACCTCTCTACATAGCTTTGGAATCCCTCTTAGTTTTAAATATCCACTTACAACCAATAGGTTTCACACCTTCTATTAATGTTCTTAAATGTTATTGCATGAACTTATACTTCCCATTCATTGCTTCAATCCATTTTTCTAAATTAGGATCTTGTATGGCTTGACGAACGGTGACTGGGTCTTCTTCTATCATACCATTATTTTCCTTATTTTCTTTGATGTAATACAAAAAAGTATTTAAAAAATGTAACTGAATTTGATAAATGTTATTAGAAATACTTTTCAAGTTTATGAAATGAATGTCAAAATAGATTAAAACCTATTAGCTAATCTTATTTACCTAAGAGTTCGAGTCAGATAAGCAAGAAACAATTTAGTTATTTTAATTATCAATTAAACTAAACCTAATTCACTTAATGTGTTGGTTAAACCGGTTAAGTCAAGTTAAATGTGGGTTATTCCGTAACATAACAATAACCATCTATTATTAGTTTTTTTTACCATTTTTTATAATTTTTTTTTATGATAATTATTTACTCATTCTAAATATGTATATTGATAATTTGATATTTTAAAACAATATTTAAATAATTTAGATGTTTATTTTATTTGTTATTAAGTTATATAAATTGATATTTTAATATTCAACTATTATCTTATAGTAATATTTAGTAGAATATGTAAACATTTATTGCACTATTATAAAAGAAATGGATAGAGTCGTTCCACTAACCTACCCACTTGTGATAAATTGAGTAAGTTACAAAATATAAAAATTTTAATTTATCAAATAATAAATTAAATTGAATTTACTCAATTTTAATTCATCCCTTATTGAACTTGTCTATATAAACGAGTTTATTCACTTGACTGTTGATGAAAGCTATAAACTTATATTAGTTCTAATTAAAAAATTTAAAACCTCACCTGATAATTTTAGAACATAAACAAGTGGAGAATCTTCATGGTAAATTTGGAAAGTAACCAAAAATAGGAAAAAAAAAAAACAATAAAAAGTTATCATCCTAAGATGACAAAAGAAGAATGTTTTTTTTTTTTTATACTTTCTTAATATTGGGTAGAAAATTTATTACATTGCAATTTAAATGTTATTCCAAATTTGAATTAATATCTTCATTGAACAAAATCAAATAGATAAGAGAAAACAGTAAAAATTTAAAATCAAGAACAAGTGGCACAACCTATTCTCACATTAATGTAAAAACGTTGATTAACGTCGGTTATTTTGGGCTTTTAACGTCTACAAAAGAACCGACGTTATTTCCGGTGACGTCAATGGGACGTCGGACATGAATATAACCGACGTCTAGGATTACCTGGACGTCGGTTGTAGGATTAACTGGACGTCGGGTGTAGGACTTACTGGACGTCGGGTGTAGGACAAACCGGGCGTCTAAAGTCATTATATAGACTTCGGTTTATACATTAACCGACGTCTAATCCAGTGGTTGTGTTTTAGTGCAGTTTTGTTCCCGTCTTTGGATAGCCTAGTAGCACAATCTCCTTTTGCTAGTTTCTCCCAAAACAAAGCTTGCGTCTTTTGAATTTCTTATGGATCTTTTCAACCTAAAACCGAACCTGGGTTGTTGCTTAGTTCCATTTTCATCCGCAAGAGGAAAAATCATGGTGAAACGATAACTAGGCAACGACCCAAGGTCGTTTTTGGGTTGAAATGATCAAAAGAAATTCACTAGACGCCGCTTTTTTTGGGAGGCAGCTAGCAAATGGAGAATGTGTTACTACGTTACCCCAAGAAAGGAATAAAACTGCAATAAAACACAACACAAAGAAAGCAAATTTTAATCAGTTGAACCAGAAGATAATCGATGAAAGACTAAACAAAGTTTAAACGGTAAGCATAAACAAAAAACCACGCACCTGGGATGCCGTAAGAGAGATAAAGGAGAGGAGGAAGATGATAAAGATATCAGAAACAACAACGGAATGCCTCAAGAGAGAAAAAGAAAAGGTGTCACAAGCGAGAAAAAGAAGAGGTGCCGCAAGAGAAAAAGGAGAAGAAAAAGACGATATCAGAAACTGAATGCCGCGAAGAGTTTGCGATTTATTTAAAATGAAATGGGGCGTCGGTTGCTCCCGAAACCGACGTCTATAATGACCTAGACGTTGGTGATCTCACTAATAAGACGTCCACGTTAACATTTAAACTAACTTTTTGAATGCCTATTAGACGTCGGTTTCCAGGGGAGCCGACGTCTAGGAAGCTGAACCGATTGACGTTTCATTTCCTGTCAGGGATGTTGACGACAGGTCTGAAGGGGCATCGACGTCTATAGTAACGTAGACGTCGGTGCCCCTCTATTCGACGTCTAGGGCCCTCGAGTTTGGTGAACATAATTAATTACAGACACATAGACGTCGTTTCCCTCTAACCGACATCTAAATTGAAGAACTTTTTATCTTCCCGCGTTCCAGACAGGCCTTAGACGTCGCCCCTTGACTACGTGACGTCTAAGCGCCTGAGAATTAGGTGAAGAGCATTAATTGCAGCCAAGTAGACGTTGGCCTCCTTTAACACCGACGTCAATGGACTGCCTTATCACCTACCTCAGGCCATTAGACGTCGGTTTGCTGCTGTCGGGACGTCTGCAATATCATAGACGTCGCCTTACCTTAAATTTGACGTCTAATTTACCAAGCTATTTACGACAATGCCACCGTCCACTCATATACGTCGGATTACCAGTAAACCGACGTCTACTGAGTGACGTTAAACAGCGTTTTTGCACTAGTGTCAAGAGTGTTGCATTTATTAATCTTTGAATTCGAAAATTATTCTTAGAACTCGAAAAATCGTAATTGAAGGAACAATGACAAACACTAAGAAAATGTGTTCTCCAAAAATTATATTATATTTCATTTTTTTTTCATATTTCTTGTTTAAATTAAATTTTAAGGAAAGATGAAAATGAGATTATACATAACCTGGAATGTAAAAAGATACCCTAATTTTAAAGAAAAAAAAGAAGATATTATAATTGATAATCTATTGATTTCTTAGAAAGATTTGTAACTTCTTGAATTCGACCTTCAAAACCTAAATGTTTAGCTTTCAAATGCAATTGGATACTTTTGGACAAGCTGAGTTAAATTATGCACGCTGGTCAAAGACACATTTGCTTCTTTTTATTCTGGTTAAGGCTCGAATATGGTTATAGACTTTAATATAATTCAGATATTAAATAATATAAAATAATATCGAAATATACATTTTGAGGAAGTAATTGAACTAAGGCCTAACCAAGCTAAAGAAAAGTGGTTCAAATAAATTCAAGTATGCTGAAAGGTCTATGTACTAAATATCAAGAAAAGTATAGGTGGAAAAATGAATTCATTAAGATGTGGTACTAAGTGACTTTATGTTGTTTCTTAGTCTAAAATAGCATTGTGCAGATAATCGCACTACTTCTTTAAAAACTTTACAAGTGATTTTAACACAAAAATAATTTATTAAAAAAGAATTAGTCAATTTGTTAAAATTTATAAATGAAAGCTCTAGATATTTATTCTAAATAATTAACCCATATGTGAGTTTTTTTTTCTCTTTTCAAATAATGTTGTCTACTTATCCAATCATGTCTATTTTCGAACGAGATTCAATGTAATAAACCCAACATTATGAAAGGCTAGTAAAATCTGGTACCTAATTTGTATATCCACAGGAATAATAATATCAATTCGGCCTAACTATATAACTAGGTCCTTATTCATGTGGATTGAACAAAAAAAGTCTACATAATAAAAATAAATCTTAAAAAAAGTCTATAAAGCCAAAAAGTTTATAAAATTCTTGAATCATGGGACTTTCATTTTAAATATAAAAAGAATGTTAATCTTTTTAAAAATATTATTAAACTTTAATTTAGGTTAGTTTGTCTTGATCTTCAATCAATTTGGTCAGGATATCAACCTTTAGCCCAGGCTGCTTCATCTTGACATTTGATCTAAAACGACATGTTTTAAACTTTGACCTGGGTACACCAGTCTTGACCTTTGGTCTAGGTCAATTATCTTGACCTTTGACCTGAGCCAATTTGTTTCAAGCATCAACCAATTAGGCTCGGACAAACCCTTCACGATCTTCAGCTAAGGATAGGGCCAAATTTGGACTAGGGTCAACTTTGTCGAATTTCTATCAGGAGTGACTTGACTGAATTTGGCCAAATTTCAATCAGGACCAACTTTACTAAATTTGACTAAATTTCAATCGAAGCTAACTCGGTCGAATTTAGTTGAGTTTTGATCAGGGTCAACTTGGTTGAATTCAACCCTTAGTCAAATTTTGCCAAAATTCGATTAGGACTAACTAGGTCGAAATTTAGTTAGGGCCGATTGGTTGAATTAGGCTAAATTTTGATTGGGCCCAACTAGGTGAAATTTGATTGAATTTTCATTGAAGCCAACTCGGTCAAATTTTGGTTAAGGTGTTCAGTCGTGCTAACCCGTCTTAACCAATGGCTCGGGCCAACATGTCTTGACCTTTAGCTCGAGTCAGCTTGTCTCGATCTTTGGCTTGGGTTGACCCATCTTATTCTTCAGCCTAGGTTGATTGATCTCGACTTTCAGCCCGAGCTCCATTCTCAAACTTCGGTTTGAGAAAGTTTGTCTCAACGTTTAGTCCAAAATGACCCATCTCGATTATTGGCTTAGGCCAGCTCGTCTTAGCCTTCAACCCAAGACAACCAAATTGATATATGACCCTAACTGAAGGTATTATTTTAAAGAATTAATTAATGTTTTGTAGTTGGGTCAAACTTTCCTTAGGCTTGACCCTAACCCACTTGAGAGAGGACTTTAGGGTCAGGGTTTTTCTTGCTTCCTCAATTGGGCCCCTAAAATGGGCTTTTTCAAGAATGAGTTAGGGTTGGTCCATGAACCATTGATCAATTTGACAACTTTACATAACTCAACATCTCAAAATTTTTACTTTCAAACACATGTATACTTCCTATCTTTCCAAATTCCTCAACTAATTTTGTATCGCAGTAAGCATAATTTTTCCTTTTTAAACATAGGAGTAACCTAAACCAATAATTTTGAACAAAATCAAAATAATATACTCAAAATTTATATATATTACCATTATCATTAATCTTAACCAAAAATTTTAAGAAACATAACTATTAAATGAAAAATAAGTGATAAATAAGTCACAGTTAAAAATTTATTACAAAATACATACATGATCGTTAATATTTTATTTTATTTCAAAAAAATTTCGTTGCACAATTATTTTGAAAAAAAAAAGAATACTTAAACTAGGGAGTTTGAAGAACCTTATTCATGCCAAATCATATTCGATAATGGCTAGTAGAGATGAAGGTTTTGCATGTGGAGCGCTAATCGTGCATCACTTGAAGTGCTTGTTCCTAATTGTATGTTGGAGGCAGCAGGTTCTACCGCTTGGTGAGGCATATGTATGATTTCTTCTTTGGATTTTTATATTCTTTGGGGTTGCTTACAGAATCAAGATCACGAAAAACCATTTTTCTCTAAATCTTTTTCACCTCTCGTTATCAAAGGTTTCATCCTTCCTCCCATTGTGCTTCTCACATTTGTCGACGGTTTTGTGAAATGCAAGAAAACACTAGAAAAAGGAAGGGGGAGGGGGTTGAATAATGTTTTAAAATTGTTTTGCAAATCAACGCTTAATAACTATTGCATGGGTTAGACGGTCTGCAATAGTTGTTAGACGTGAGTGTTTTTAATAAAGCGTTTTAGGAAAAAAAAATTAATAAGAAAGACAATAACACAAGTATTTTTATATTGGTTCACTCTACCTAAGTTACGTCCAGTCCCCTTTAAGACCTCTTAAGGGGTTTCACTAATCTTATACAAGATTACAAACGAGTACAAACCACTCCTAGTATACACAAAGTATTATCAACAATAAATGGTTAGTGGTACTCCAAGGCAGAACAATGCATGATATTGATGACAATGATGAAGTCATTCTTGATATTAGTGAAACTCCATCTTTCCCATCAAATATGTCAACCTTGAATGTCGATAATGAAGTATATGACATTTGTGCCATATGTGATGACCACCACAAAGGGTTATGTGAGAACATTCCAACTTAACAATGTATAAATTCAAATTTTAGATGTATTTCAATTTTTATTTGTTATTTTATCTAATAATTCTTACAAACACCTAATCATTTGGATATGGATTAGTTTGGTGGCATACCATTTGGTGGCTTCCCACCTTCACAAGATGGGGACAAGATTCATTTGCCTATCCAAAAAAATAATAGGTCTAAGACTAGGTTGAGAGAGTTGAACACTACCCACCGTGTTGAGCATAGGTTGCTCATTCGTTTTAATGTGCATACATGTAACCTTTGGGAGAGAATATCACAATTTTTTAGTTTTGTGGCCTTGGTCATTAGAACCAAGACATCCATTGTTTGTGATTATTGAGACCATATTAGAGAGAATGTGAAGAACCGAATATGACAAAGTATTTTGGTATGAAATCTTAACTTATAATAATTTATTGTAAACATATATAATTGATATTTAACATATGTCATTGATTCTTATTATACATGTCACATATGATGTCTCAAACATTAATATGTTGAGGATGAAATGGATTTCATATGTTAGGGAACAATGGAAGAATTTTAAGACTATGCTTACAACTCATTATATATATGGAGAAGTAATTAGATCTCGTCTTTCAGGTAATATCATATTATGTGTACGTTAAACTATTTATATTAACATATTGTTAACATAAATCATTCTTTACACTTTGATGTCATAAGCTAAGATAAGAGTTGCACAAGTTATCACAAAACAAATCTCCATCCCCATAAATTGTCTTGTGGGGGGTTATAAGAAATCCGAACATAAAATGATGAAAGAGGCAACTGGCTTTAATCTTAATGGGGCCTTTGATATAGGAATGATGGTCCGTCCTCCTTGCCATGATATAGGGAAGAGAGCTTGCTAATGACCATCAGGGGAGTACACATCCGAGAAAGCAACAGACACAATTAGACGCATTATAAGTACCTTAATAATGCTAACATATGGTTGACAGTACTTGGCAAATTTAACTTCAAATTTTTTGGATTGTAAGATGAGTTAGTTGGTGGAGAAGAGCACACAAGGTACCTTCACTCCACAAAGGTGTGAGGACATATTGATGGTTGTCATTGGTTGTCCAAAGCATCCTGAACGTGTTTATGGTGTTGGAAATTTGTTAACATATGTCAACTCTTTGGTCCTCTATAAACTTATCACAGTAAAGTCATGTCTCTAAGGAAGTCCTAATGTCTATCAGAGAAGAAATCACATAGGAGATAAGAGAGGAGATGAGGAAGGAGATGAGCGAGACGAAGAAGGAGTATTGTGATATGCAAGCATAATTGAAGGAAGAGTACTATAATATGTGGGTGAAATTGAAGGATGAGTACTTTGATATGTTGACACAATTATTAGTACAAGTGCGAGTAGAGTTAGTCTCTCCCTCAAGCCAGCCTAAGAATCCCCTTAGTGCGAGTAGAATTTTGTATAATAAGATAAAATTAACGTTGCATTATCGATACTAGAATTGAATGAAATAATATTTTCTTACGCTTACAAAAGAATTAATATAATTTATTATTATTATTAATTTAATAATATGGACTTAATGTTATCTTATCAACACTAAAATTAACTTTAATAACGTTTTTGTGCAAGTCAACACTAATTTTTAGTAGCTAATTCATCTAGTGATAAAAGTGAAATATAAGAAAATATGCTTTGAATAAGATTTAGAAGCTTCAAAACAAAATATTTAAGTACATGTAGATAAAATATACTACAAGATCAATTGTGCACATATATAGCTAACCTAAAACATTGTATATGTTTAAGAATAAAAATAATCCAATAATGCTATAAACCATTAATGGAAATGTCAAAGGTTAATTTGAAGTATTAAGATTTTGATTAATATAAAATAAGTAATATTTTAATTAATATTGAATGTGTATAAGTAAAAAATTTTAAAACTATAAGCGATGGTTCAATAAATACTTAAACTTATTGAACTTGTTTAAATAATGAAATTTATAACTAGATCAAGTAACTTAATTACTTACTAAAGTTTTTTATATTATATTTAAAGACACCATTAAATAGATCGATTAATTGAACTTAGTATTGTAGGTTATGTAATGTAGAAAAAACTTTAGTGTCACTCTTTGACATTAATGACATACTTAAGATATTTATGACTTCAAGAATTGAAGACATTAACTAGATACAGATATTTTAGATTAAAAATAATAATAATAAATTATTAACTTTTTATAATAATTATAAATAGTTAAATGTGATATAGATATTAAATGACAAGTTGTCTAATATAACCATAATTAATCTATAAGCCTATATATATATATATATATTTATAGGTCTTTATGACATTTATATGTTCTGTTATTCTTTAATATTATTCTTCAACATGCTATGTTTCCAATAATTTAAAAGGTTTATAAGATATACGCTTAAAAGTAATTACAAATTTCTTATCAAAATGTCATAAAAAGCACGCCTTATACGATAAAGCGAAATAAAATCAAATGAAACTATTTTAACAAGTTACTTTATATATAGTTATATATATAATTTAAGTTGAAAAAGAAAATTACTAAATGACATATCATGTATAATGACAACTTTATGAGTTTCTAATACATTTAAGATGAATATAAATATATCTCACTCTACCGTTACTAAAAGAAAAATAAGAATTGATAAATTGTTTCAGTTCCAAAAAACGAGAATTTAGTTAGATTTTGATTACAAAAGTAAATATATATGGAAAGATTGATGAATGAATTAGTTACCTAAAGCTTTACTAAAGTCGTGGTATAGATTAATATCGGAAATAATGTTAACCTAATTGCAAAGCTAAATGGGATTGAAAGCCTATGAATTTATGTTGTAGGAAATTGCATGAAATGAGGAAGTTTTTATGAAAGCACGAGAGATTTGAAGGACGGGATGATAATACAATAGGGGAATTTGATAAATGTATGTATGCCCTAAAAAATCATCTGGAAAAATGAATAAGAATGTTGAATGGATTTTGGACAAAAAAGGGTAAGTTGATGACACCATATCTGTAAGGAAATCTATAAAATGAATTCTTACAATCTATTTTGATGAGAGTGTCTTTATTCACGCATCGGACAACTACAATACTTTATTGGGATAAAAGGAAATTTTCACCTCCCAAAAAAGTAAAGATTTGATTTTGTTAAATATGCAGATGTGAAAGAACTTGTATGGATAGAATATAAATTTTATCAAGTGATTAAATTTTGGCTTTGAAATTAAAAGAGAAGGTAAAAAAAATGCAATTATTAGTGGGAATGAAAAGGGAGTATTTGAGATTGAGTAAATGAAAAGGGAAAAACGGAAAAGGGAAAAAGTAAAGGTGTTCCACGTCAACCAAATTAATAGGCATTGTTCCCCACCGCATGGTCCATTGCAACTTTACCTTTGCTATCTTAACCAGCCTTTGGTAACTTAACCATAGCAGGCGGTCACTTCCTAACCTAACCTCACACTGTTTCCTTGTGGTCCCCCAATCCCCCTAAACACACCTCATTCCCTTTTTCAATCACACTCTAATAAAAACTATAAAACAAATCCTCTATTTATTATAATCATCATTTAATTATACTTTTTTTCACTCCCTTCCCTCAGTGTATATATACATATATATAAATACATAGTTATATACATATATATCCACCTCTTCTCCTTCTATATATGAGTCTATTCCCTCATAGGTCTATATATATATATATATATATAGAGAGAGAGAGATATATTTATAGCGGCTAAGCTAAACTAAACTAAATCCTTCTCTCTCTTTCCTTCACAGGAGTTGATGAAATTCAGAGAACAGCAGGTGTAGCAGGCATAAACCTTCGCTTCCACTCAGACATATATCCCCTATCACTCCAGTTAGTTATCTAACGGTTTTCTATTTTCTCACTTTCTTCCCACTTTACCCTTTTTTTTCTCGCTTATGCCATCCCATCACTAGCACACCGCCGCACCATTTTATTCAATCAAAGCTACAATGATAAGCTGGAGCGATTTGTACACCGTCTTGACGGCGGTCATTCCGCTCTATGTTGCCATGATCTTAGCGTACGGTTCGGTACGGTGGTGGAAGATATTCTCGCCGGACCAATGCTCCGGCATAAACCGCTTCGTCGCGATCTTCGCGGTTCCCCTTCTTTCCTTCCACTTCATCTCCAGCAACAACCCTTACGCCATGAACTTCCGCTTCATCGCTGCCGACACGCTCCAGAAAATCATCATGCTCTTTGCGTTGGCAATCTGGACCAACTTCACCGCCAACGGCAGCTTGGAGTGGATGATTACCATTTTCTCCCTCTCTACATTGCCCAACACGCTCGTCATGGGTATCCCGCTCCTTATCGCCATGTACGACGAATATGCCGGCAGCCTCATGGTCCAGGTGGTGGTGCTCCAGTGCATCATCTGGTACACCCTCCTCCTCTTCCTCTTCGAGTACCGCGGCGCCAAGCTCTTGATCATGGAACAGTTCCCCGAAACCGCTGCTTCCATAGTTTCCTTCAAGGTCGACTCCGACGTCGTTTCCCTCGACGGGAGGGATTTCCTCGAAACCGATGCTGAAGTCGGCGACGATGGGAAGCTCCACGTCACCGTTAGGAAGTCCAATGCTTCTAGAAGGTCCTTCATGATGACACCTCGCCCGTCTAACCTCACCGGTGCCGAGATTTACAGCCTCAGCTCCTCCCGTAACCCCACGCCACGTGGCTCTAACTTCAACCACGCGGATTTCTACTCCATGATGGGTTACGCACCTAGGCATTCTAACTTCGGCGCTGCGGATTTGTACTCCGTGCAGTCCACGTCACGCGGAGTCACGCCGAGGCCCTCCAATTTCGAAGAGAACTCTGCACCCGCACCGCAGGCTATCAGCTCCCCAAGGTTCGGCTTCTACCCCGCCGTGCAGACCGTGCCCGCCGCCTACCCTGCTCCCAACCCGGAATTCTCTTCTGGGTTAACGAAGAGTGTGAGCAAGAATTCGCAGACGCAGCCACAGCCTCAGTCTCAGCCGCAGGCTCAAGCTCAAGCTCCTCAAGTTGCTCAACCGCCCAATAGCAGTAACAAAGCCAGCCACGACGCTAAGGAGCTCCATATGTTCGTGTGGAGCTCCAGTGCCTCACCGGTTTCTGAAGCCGGTGGCCTCCATGTATTCAGTGGAGCCGATTTCGGAGCTTCCGACCAATCGGGCCGCTCCGATCAAGGTGCCAAGGAGATTAGGATGTTAGTAGCGGACGAACACCCTCAAAATGGAGAAGCTAACAAAGGTAGTACCATTAGATTCTTTTATCTTTTTTCTGTCTCCTCGACTTAAATTCACTTCGGTTTAAAACTAGTTTCGATTCAATTTTCTAATGAAGTTGAAGTCTTCAATCAAAGATTAAATTTTGGTTGAACAAGAGAACTTGGTACTTTTGGAACTTAATTTAGGCTTTGTTTTGAGGAACTGATTTAATTTTGGGTGATTCCGGGTTGGAAATGAAGCTGCAGCAGAAGGAGAATTTAGGGGTGAAGATTTGAAGTTTCCAGGGAAAGAAGGTGAACAGGCGGAGGAAGAAGCAGAGAAAGCGGGCGCCGCCGGGTCCAACAAGCTGGGTTCCAGTTCAACGGCGGAGCTACACCCGAAATCGGGCGTAGCCGTGGCGGGGAAACACATGCCTCCGGCGAGTGTGATGACTCGTCTCATACTGATTATGGTGTGGCGGAAGCTTATCCGCAACCCCAACACTTACTCTAGCCTCATTGGTGTGGTCTGGTCTCTGGTGGCGTTTAGGTAAGTAAATTTCAAAGTCAATCTGGAACAACGATGATGATTTTTGTCATGGTTTTGACTTTTAGGGTTTAGCTATTACAATTACTGTAGGATGGTTATTTTGTGTTGACGTAGCTGTGATATATGATTACTAATTAATTAATTGCAGGTGGCATGTGCACATGCCCAAAATAATAGAGAAATCAATCTCCATACTGTCTGATGCTGGTCTTGGAATGGCTATGTTCAGCTTGGGTGAGTGGCCGTGATAATTTGTCCAAATTCTTGCTCTTCCAATAATTTCATTCCCCTATATTTGCAATTCCTTTCCTCTTTGGCGAAAACATGGTTATTCATGATGGCTCCCTTTTCCGATGTTTAAACGTACATTGATGAGAGTAACTGACGATGTTCATGTGATTGTATCTAAATAACTTTGTTGGTTCATTTCTTGGAGTTTCAACAATGCTACTAAAAATAATTGTGTGTGGAAATATGAAATGAGAATGTTGATTGAATGCGATGGTAAGGTGAGTGTAAAAAGTATGGATTTGGGGTAGAGCAAGTAATAAGCATAGACAAAGTAAAGGGCGTCCATTGAAATGAAGTTTGTTACCACATAACACAAGCAGATGATGTTGTTCACTAGACGATAATATGGGGATTGCATAGTGATAGTTCAATGTCCCCGACATGTGGGGTCTGGTCTTGAACAACGTCTCTATGCGGTCCAGGGCGGTGGTGGGGACCTGTACCATTTTTGGACCCGGATTAGGCAAAGGTAGTTGATTTAGACGAATCAAGCGGTACTAAAAATATCTTTTCATTCACAAAACTTAAAAGCATTTTCCCATCATGCCGTGACTGTAAATTTTTGCTCTTCTCTTTTCATTTTCACCTTTTTACCCTTTCTCCCAAGAAAATTATTGAGGACTAACCTATTGCGGTTTTTCCGCTTCTAGGTCTCTTCATGGCTCTTCAACCCAATATAATTGCGTGTGGGAACTCAGTTGCAACATTTGCCATGGCTGTTCGATTCCTCACAGGTCCCGCCGTCATGGCTGCAGCTTCCATCGCTGTTGGCCTACGTGGCACTCTCTTACGTATAGCTATTGTTCAGGTAATTATTAAGCTTGACCTATAATCCTATTTGATTGATATCACACTGTTAATCTTACTTGCGTGTGCAAATTACTTTGATATCTTTGAATGTGATAAATTTTCAATAGTTAGGACCCTTTGGCACTGTACATTCTAGGAGAGAAGAACCCAATAACAAATCGTTAAATAGACTCTTTCCACTTGACTAATTATAACTTTTACTAAATTTAGTTACTAGTAAAATGTATTTTAATGAAAACATGTTTTATATCATCTTACATATTATATGAAATTTTAATGGATTTTTCTAGTTCAATTTTAGCTATCATATTAAGCATGATTTGAAGAAAAGGCCCTGGAAAGCTAACTAGCTGAATATGCAATTATTGTTCGTAGGCTGCACTTCCGCAAGGGATTGTTCCATTTGTGTTTGCGAAGGAATACAACGTTCATCCAGCCATTCTTAGCACAGGGTAAGTAACTGAAGTTTCTCATTTTATTTGGATTTTTGTTATTTTTCTTAAGAAAGAAGTTAACATTTTTTCGTGAAATTTGGAAACTTAATTGCAGGGTTATATTTGGGATGCTGATAGCTCTACCAATTACTCTAGTATACTACATATTACTTGGTTTGTAAAATATGTATGCAGTAGTAGTCAGCACACCAGGACAGAATGAATGACCCTTTTGAACCTTTTTATACTTTGGGAGTTAGCATGCATGCCTGGTGACCACAGTGGATTACGCTGTTATTAACAAAGGTGTGGATCTTCTGAGCTGGGAGAACAAAAGCCACAAACTAAACTAGTATCCTTAAAGCAGAGGAGATCCTCGAGAGTTTCCAAAATTTTTGGAATTTCTGAAAACATTGACCAATTGGCCCAAATCCTCATAATTCTAATCCCCTATCAAAAGTCCAAAATAGACGCAGTTTTCAAAAGCAGAGAGAGAGAGAGAGAGAGAGGAACAAGTACAGGTTATGGGAGACATAGCAGAGGAAAACAGGGGAAAGCTGGCATGAGCAGAGTCAATGAAATCTAGAAATGGTTCCCTCCGTATCTGCATTGTAAATTTTATTAGAGTCATGTTTGTGTCATCAAGTAACAAAGACAACTGAGCAATTGGGTAGGGGAAATGAAAATGGGTTTCTTTAGTTTTGTTTAGTCATTTGTTTACTTGGATTTTTATTATTATATAATGGGTTTGTTTAAGTTTTGTTTTTGTCTTTGATCAACCGCGGATCCCGCAATTATTTGCGTTTGTCGTCTTTCTTTGGTCACGTTATTTGTTTAGTATATTTGTATATGATGAAGTAAAAAGAGGAAAAAGTGACATTGGGTATTTTTCTGGTTTAAAGAGAGGCAGATGAGGAAATGAAGATGGGACCATGAGACTGAGAGTTGAACTTTCAGACTGAGTGGGGATTATGTACTTCTCCTGTGAAGTTGATGGAAGGAAAAACTATTTTTTTAAAATTAAAAATGAAAAAGCACAAAACTTTTATTTATGCTTTTTGGGTAGTGATGTAGTCACAACCCTAACTAGCTAGTAACTCATAGTCAATAACACCTTTATCAGGAGGAGTTGAGCTAGCGTGAGAGTGGAGGTGGGTTGGTCAGCACTCAACTTTTTTACCAGGAAAACGATGCTACTTCAAACTCATCATCCCCTACGCCTCCTTCAATTATATTCATATGCTGACAGTTGTAATAAGGAAAAAATGCTTATCTCAAACCATACATGGCCCATGAAAACGAGACTATAGGCGTCTATTACTTCTATAACCAGAGCCTCTTTTTTTGTGAACATCAACTCATCAAGACCTTGCAATTTTGTGCTAAAAGTTTTAGCCGAAAGCTTTTTATTAATAGGAAGATCACATAATTATTTACGTTGCTTCATTTTTTTTCTCACTTTACAGTAATAATAATATTAAGAATATGTATAATATTGGTTAGGAAAAATTTTTATACTTATTTTTCATATATAAATGATATAATCGACTAGGCTCTTGTAATAATTTTATGTCAGCTTTCTCAATTTTAGTATAAACAAAATTACTTTTTCGGTTTAAGATAAACTTGAGTCTCCATAATGTATTAATGTCTTTCCTTATGTGGTTCTATTTAGTCTAGTTTCAAGATGATTTGATCAATTTGGTTCATCAATTAGAGGTGTTTTGATGCACAGAATCATCGACACAAGTGTAAAACATTTTAGCATCTCAGGGAAGGAGGATGCATAACATGGATCATATGAAAGTCTTTCAAAGAGACAGAAAAGTTTTAAAAAGAAGACATGTTTATATAAAACTTTTTAGTCAATGTTATCTACCTTCTCATATTCCTATGAATATTATCTTACCATAAACCAAAAACCAACTCAAAGATTATTGGCTTCACACATCACTTATATTTTATAAAAATTTCATCTTAATACATGATAGTAATAAATCATATCGCATTAGCACACTTTATCTTACTATAAGAATCTCCCTAACATACTTTAAAATCTAGACATATTACTAATATCATGAAAAAGTCAACATAATTTTTAGTTTTTTTTTATAGTCGGATACCCTTCAACTTTATTAACATTGATCTCTTCCTAAGGATAACTTAGTGCACCACATATCCTGGATGTGTTTCACTTTTGATTATGTAATCTATTAATCGCTTGTTTCATGAAATTTTCTAAGCTATAATACATTGTTTAGTCATTGTTACCAAAGTTAAAACTTAGACACTTTGTCATATTGTTCAAATGATATATCATTTGTTTAAGTGTTATGGTGATTAGACACTTTGTTATGAGATCTATAATGTTTGGCATTTTTTAAGTCTATGAATTAGAAACATTTTGATATATAAGATAATAATATATCATTTGATGGTTTTTAGCGCGTTACACAATTTTCTTAGATGATTTATCTTGTGAAACGCTTAATGGCTTAATGCTTTTATATATGAATGTTGAAATAAGATCATTTAGAAACACAGATCGTCTAGCAACTTTTGTTTTGAAGTTTAACAATAAGCATTAAATGAAATATCTTTTTAGAAGGAGGAATGCCTACCTGACTTGAAATGGTTAAGCACTTGCTCAAATAAAATGAAAACCTAAGGCTTTATACGAGAAGTTGCGCAAATCATCCAAGTGCTAATACAAAGTCTACTCAAATTAAGAACATACACAATAATGTTTCTTTGAAGTCTATATCGTCTAAACACATTATTTATAAAAGGCGTCTGATTAATAAAAATAACATACATGAAAGCTTTAGAGATAATATACTAAAGGATTTGTACTCATAGAGAGATGAAAAGAAAAATATGTCATAAAGGAACTATTTTAGAAATATGTGCAAATAAAATATGCTCTCAAGCTCTGAATGTGTAAGTGGTTTGTCCCCTTTTGTTAACAAAATATATCCATGCAAATGATTTTTACACTCCTTCGAAAATCTGTATAGATACCATATCTTTCTTTATTCAACACATTATAAAAAACTTATGGAAATATACGTTTTTGTATCCATATATTTAAAGAAGATTTAAAGAAAAATGATTTTTTATGATTTTAATCTTGTAAGCAAACACAAGAAATATAAAATCTTAAAAAAGAAATCATACATATATTTCATCAAATACCAAACTCAACCACCTTTAACGTATAATCATGAACAAAGGTTTGAAGTAATGCACATTAACACTCCATGAAATACCTTAATCTCTACAACCACCAACGAATATGAGTTGTTGACTAGGATTCTTCAAACTCCTTAAAACACCCATCACTTTTTAGTATATTGTCAAAAGTTTTGATGAAGATAATATTTTAATTAATTGGGAATATAATTTTTAACTAATTAATTGTGATTTGTAACCGTTAATAGATAATTTAAATTTAAGTATGAAATAAACATTATGTGCGTAGAAAGATTTCGATATGTCCTTTCTTCTTTTCTTGCATGAATATCATGATTAAAAAGTAAATAATATATAAAATTAAATTATTTCAAAATAGTAAAAAAAAAAAAACAAAGTTAGATAGAAAACATTTATGCTTTTGTGATAACAAATGTACGTTGAATACGAGACTAAATTTAAAGAATCTAAATCTCGTTTTCCTTGAACTAAGAAGATAGTATTTTTCAAATTGAAATAATACAACACTTTATATATTCAGAGGATTAAAACTAATCCTTGAAATAAACACCTTGGTACATATTTTCTTTATCCCACAATAAATTAAAGATGTTTCACGAACATTAATTTGAAAATAAATTAAAAAAATAGTGAGAAGATTAGTTAATTTAAATATTTTGAAAGCTTCTTCTGGGAGAAAAACACTGCCTATATTTATTTAATGTCAGCTACTTTCATTATTCCTTGCAAGGAAACACGCGCAACGCAACAACCCACCGTTAAAGTATTTTTTTTTTCATCCGAAAAATCAGCAACAACCCTTCATCCTCCCTTTACTTTAGTTTTGTTACAAATCCCACAAACGAATTATTTTTGTTTCTTGGAAATATTGTTTTAAAATATTGAAAGATCGGATTAGAGATAAGGTTAAATTATAATATATAAGTGAGGTGCAAATCTCATCTTATAAGTTGGTTTTGTTGGATTGAGTTAGACTTAAATCTACTTCCTAATATAGTATCAAAACCATGATTAGAGTCTATTTTAACGAGTTCTAAGTGGACATTTCTGTTTTTATTACACCCGCTATCGGGTCGCTATTAGACCAACTAATTTCTATCACCATGCACGAGATGTCTATACCTCGGCGTGAATGAGTGTGTTCTTAAACCCACTTACTAATATAAAATTTGCAAAGTTAAGCTATTCTTTATAGTTTTTTAATTAAATTTTAACTTCCTTATATATTTGATTATTTTAATTAAAATTTTATTAACAAACAAAATTATTTAATTGAATGTTTTACAAGTTTTATATTTGTAACTATAGTTTGACTTTGTCTGTAACTGAATTGACTTCCCCTTTATCTGGTATTATTATTATTATTTTTTATCCGTTTACATAAAAAATGAAAAGCGAGATAATTAAATTTTAAGTATATATATGAGACGATTAATACTTAATTAAGCTTTATTAATAATTTATGAACATCGAAATAGTTATGGAAATGTGAACCACATTATTTTCCATGTATTTTAATTATTTAAAAGATATCGAAAATTGAAGTACATGTGGATAGATAGACAAGGAAAGTTGACGCAAAGACCAACATTCTGAGTGGGTGCTTACACTCTCACATGCCATCTTCCTTTTATTTAGCCTAACATTTATTTTAGATTAACATCCACCCCTCGCACGTGTGCTTAAGGGACCTACCCTATCCACTTTAAATTAAATCTCACTTAAGGATATATCTGCACATGAGAAATATTGAGCAATCAACGTCAGTAAATTTATATAGAATTTAAGAAAAATAACCGAGCCACTAAATTTATAAAAAAAGTGTGCAGTTTCATCACATATAAAATTAACTCATAAATATTTTTGGAGTCGAGTATTCTTGTAAAGGTTTTTAATTTTTTTTAAATGTTTCTAATATTTAATCTTTAAAGTATTTCTTCTCTTTAAAGTGAATGTGAGAAAAGTTTTAAAGTTATCGATTTCGAGATTCTTGATTAATCAAGGGAGTTTCGATGAACAATAAAGTCTAAACAATGCAACATTTTCAACACAAGCACATCATAACATGGATTCTTCACTTTTGGTCTTGAAACATTCGCTAGCCCGACCATCCGATTTCATAACCTAAACTATTTTGATATTAGTTGGTTATGTTTTTCTGACTATTCCAATTCGAATTGCAATTTTCTCTTCAGTATAGATAATAGGACCTTGCATACAAATCATTCGGCCAACTGGAGTTTACTACTCGATGATTCCAATGTGAATTTATCCGAACTTCCTCAACTTAGGAAAAAGTTCAAAGAGAACTCCTAACGTTTATCGCTCAACCTAGGAAAACGTTCCAAAGAGAACTCCTAACGTTTCCTGCTCAATATAGGGAACAATTCCATAGAGAACTAGAGTTCGTTGCTTGGTACAAAGAGGAATGAAGACTTAAAGTGCATAACAAATAGACTCCCTAATACAACGTGAGCGACCTCTCTTAAGCTCATAATAAATCCATGCGCAATTCTTCCAATAAAGAGCTTGTTTGGGCTTGGGGGACTTGTGTACTATGAAATATATTGGTCGGTGTTACAATGAGAATAAACTTACTAACAGGGATAGGCGATCGATCGAGGCGCTTTAGGTAATTAAAGTCTAATTAAGAGTGTAACGGTCATCTACCGGGAATTAGATATTAGCATACATTAATGGTTTGAGTGTCGTATATACACATTAATATATAAATATATGACATTAATGGTTTGATTGTCGTATTAAATATGAATATGACATCAATGATTAATTAAAAGGCTTGATTGCCAGCTAAAGACACATTTTTCTATCTTAATAAAATAAAGACCTTTATGAAACATATATGACTTGAGCACTATGTCAACATCGATCGGTGTGGAGTACGTTCTTGAAGAGGATTGGACAATCAAAGTATAGAGCAGGGTAAGGAAAGATGACCAACTCTCAAACAAATTCAACCAAAATAATTTTATATCTGAAAGATTATTAAACATAACTTGTTTCTTCCTTAAAAAATAATGGTATTTGAGATTCTTTACCATGTTTATTTATTAAAAAAAACTAAAATAAATGATAGAATTTTTTTTAAAAGTTATTATTTCATGAAAACACCATGATAAATGGCCCTTATTTCTAAAAGTATCTATCTTCTAGCTTAAGATGAGTTACCTAGATGCAAAACAATAATTTCAAGAATTATTATGAAGTAAAATATATCATATATGGAGCAAAACCAAGAAAAAACTAAGACTAAAAAAAGGACGATATATTAGGATACAAATCTAAAAGTATTTTATCAAATAATATATTCATATGATTAATTGTATTCCATAAGAATTTTATATTCGATAACTTAGCCATGATAGAGAATCTAAATGGATATGTAAAAGCTCTTTTATCTGTTAATTATACTTGATTATGATTAAAGATTTACTCGTTTCAATTAGCACAAATCTCAACAAGACTGAAAAATACCATAAACTCAAGTTAATTAAAACTCAAACACAGGTCGAGAATAATATTTAACAATGGAGCTAGTAACACAGAAAAATTAAAGTTTTATTAAGTCAAAAAAGCTTTGATGATGAATTATCTGCAACCCATAACTCAACAAAAAAGTTGATGTTTCTTTGTCTTGATACAAAGGGTACGTAAGTCTTTTCCACTTTTACATCATGAAATTCTTGGCGCAATCAATTCATATTTCTATTTTACATTTATAATGATATCGATGTGGGACTAATCGTATTAGCAGTTTGAAACTGTCCATTGTCTCGAGTATTTTTGTGCTTCCTCCCATCCTTCACCATAAATTTAAACCTGTTTAGCAGTTGAATAATTGTTCATGGGTATATATTGATGTGCTTCTCTGGTCCTTTTCATCAGACTTTTAATTCCATCGTCAAGGGGTATATATCTAGAGAACAATTTTTCTTTTTTTTTAAAAAAAAAAGTATATTTTTTCCTTGTAAAACAGGAATTTCAAATCAAAATAAGCATCTGGATTTCAAAGATCCGACTTTAACCCCAAGAGTGTGGCATGGAATGAACACAATCTTTGGTGGAAGAAACATTTATATTTTGTGCAAACAAAAGAGGGTGTAACATGCTTAATATCAATGAGACTAATAATATAACAGTGATGGCGATTTATCAAAGTTGATACCTCTATCATTCGTCTAATCTCGGCACAAGTACACATTAGTGCCAACACAAGTTAAGTCATTATCCCTTGTTGATGGACGACCATTTCCATGATGACAATGGGAAACAAACATACACATTAGGTACAACTCATTAGACACTATAGTATTATTCTATACGAATGCACAGTGTTACCTGTGACATATTCTGATTTTCTTTTTCTTTAGGTTAGAATTGCAGAACAAATGAGAGATATCCCTTTTAGTATGTATATATGTCTCTATCTCCTTGTCTGCCTCTAATTATAAAGGTCATATTTCTAGCTCTAGCATATATATTCTCGCTACATTGCCCTTTTCAGGATTCTTCGCAAAAGACACTTGAGTCCTTCTCACCGTCACAACTTCATCTTACCTAGTTAAAATCTTTACACATACTCTTAGTATGATAAAATAAAACGTTGATCAGAGATAGTATTGTAGTCCGAAAGTATAGGGTAAGATTTAAGGTATGTGATTAATTGCAAGGTGGTTGGTTGCATAAATGTTAGGGTCCAGGATTTGAGAAATTTGCTTGATTTGTGAAATTGTATATGGAGTGTATAGAATGAGGGTGGATGAGTAGATACATCAAAAGAAATATGCATGGACGAAATCTAGGTTGGCATTGGTTTGACAGAGACAGGGGTCAATAGGTAGTAGTAAAGTGTAATAATCATTGGAGATAAAGTATACACATGGCAAAAGTGATAGGTTGCGGTCCATGGTCATGTGGGTTCATGTGGACGCAACAGTGATGGCAATAGCCAGCCAAAGCTGAAGATTGAGTGGTTCGTGTGCATTCTACTGCGTTGAAGGTAACAAGAATTAAAAGAGATAGAAGCTTGCCAGAATGTAGTTGGAGAAACTGAACATGTTAATTGCTCATTTATGCCTCTATTTACATAAATTCAACACATCATTATCACCCAGTTATATATAATATGATAGTGTGGGATTGGAATGTATGGTACGTAGTAGCAGAAATGAAAGGAAAAACATATGGTGGCACACTCGTGTGCGTGGCCTGATATTGAAGCATAGATAGAGGGGCCAAAGTAGAAATTGTAGTGGCTGGAATGAAAGTACAGGAAATAGAGTATAGTAAGAATTTTGAGAGAGAATGGAATTTATTCAGGTGTGTGTATTTTGTAGGATAGAGTATAGAGAATGGTGTTGAATATTTTAGATGTAGATTTTGTGTTGGGACCATGAAAAATTGGGAAGAGAGTAAATGAATGGAAACAAAAGGCAATGAAAGGTGAGAGAGAGAGGTGATGGTGTTTGTAGGGTGAACCACGGACATCAACCGCATGGGGTGGTCTGGACTACTTCCTATTGGGACCATTTAGCCTCTCCAGACAACGACAATCATCACAAATATTAAATCCCAATATCTATTTTTAACAATTTTTTCTTTTTAATAACTTTTTTTAATAAATAAATTGCTCTTTTAGCACCCCGATAATTACTAAATGTACACACATTATAAGAGAAAAAGATTAAAATATCTTTCATTACTGCACCGTCCCTTTTACTGTTGTCACCCGTCAGTACCGTCATTATCAGAAGAAGAGTGGGAGAATGCTATTGGAAAAGAAGAAAGGATAAAATGTAGTACAAAAGTTTCTTTTGGATATGAAAAACTCTTTTAGAAACACATTTTGTATAAGTGTGTTTTGGAAAACTCATCCTGAAATATATTTTATACGTTCTGAAAATTCTGTTTAGAAAAATTGTACTCTTAATATTATATTTCAAAACATTTATGTTAGAAAAGAAGAAAAAAAATGTAATATTGTATTTTTTATTCCATGATAAAGAGAGAGTATAATTGATATATATAATTGTTCAGAACAATATAAAAAAAAGGAATATGAGTATAAAAATATATGAACATAAATGCATAGATATGAATAGAGAATAAAATAATTCCAATATCCCCCATCAAGCTGCACCATATAAACTCACCTTATTTACTAATATGGTATCAGAGCCAGGTTAAAGCCTATTCTAGTGAGTTCTAAGTGGGCATTTCTGTTTCTATTCCACCCATTGTCGGACCAATATTGGACCACCCAATTTCTACTATCACGCACTAGATGTCTATACCTCGGCGTAAAGGGGGTGTGTTGGAAGTCCCACATCAACTAGAGATAAGGCCAAATTATAATNTATAAGTGAGGTGCAAACCTCACCTTACAAGCCGGTTTTGTAGGGTTGAGTTAGGCCTAAACTCACCTTATTTTCAAATTTTGTTTTTAATTTCGAAAAACTTGTTTCCAAAATTTCTAAAATTTGCAAGCTAGAAGTCATTTTTCAAAGGTTAAAATGATTATTTTGAAAATTTTAGGAGGTGCACGAAGAAATTGTGAGAGTGAGGAAATAAAAGTCCAAAAAATAATAAAAGGCCCATAAGTATTTAAATTATTGTCATTTCTCCCTCACGCTCTTTTCCATACTTACTATTACTAATTCATGAATCTGTGAGATTTATGAAATATTTTTCAAATAATTTAAATTTTATTTCTATGATAATTTGATTTATAATATAATATACTTTATAAATGGGATGAATAGCGTAGATGATAAATATAAGAAAATAATTCAATTATCTGAAATCTTTGAAATTATTTATAGTGAACTATATACAAATAGAAATAAATCATATTCAATAATAATTTTGTTATATTTTAAATTAGTAATATACAGCAAGAACAAAACTACTTTTTACCTATTATAATAAAAATCAATTTTACTTATAAACACTATATATAATTAATTATAAAATTTGAATAATATTAAATAATATTTTTCTTTTTAATAATCAATTTTAATATATATATATATATATATATATATATACTTTTGAATTATACATAATTATACACTTGTAAGATGCATAAACGATGATTTTTATAATATAAGTAAATGGAAAAAATTTTACATAGCAAAACAATAAATCACTGATTTTATATTAGTTCACTCAATCTAAGTTATGTCCAGTTTTTTCTTAAGAACTCTTAATGGGTTTTACTAATATTTTATAAAGATTACATGAGTTTTACCTCTCCATGTTTACAACAAGTATTCTTACCACATCTGGTTCAGCTAGTCAATACGATCAATCCGAGTTTAATCACTCATAGTTTACAATTATTTTATCCACACCGGTCTCAAGTATTCTAACCACTTATGGTCTCAAGTTTTCTAACCACTTCTAGTCTTAATTCTATATAATATGTCTAGACAAGTATTTTAATTCTCTTTAGAATTTACAACACAAATAGTGTTTAAGAGAAAAGGTACAAATGATAACTCATAAAGAGAGGATATAATCAATACATAGAGTTATGTGATTTGCTAAGATTTTTCTCTCAAAAGAAATATATCTTCAGACGATATTTGAGTGCAAGAAGCCTGAATTCACCATTTTATTCTTCTTATATTATCTGTCTCGTGCTATCATTCTTGTCTTCTCTTCAAGCTTTCGTATATATATAGCTTTCTTGAAAGATGACTATTAGACAAAGATTTTAAGTGGTACTAAATTTTGTCTTTATTAATAAGTTTAGATATTTTTTTTATCATATTAGGTTTTCTCTTCCTTTGTTCATAATTGCATAGTTTTTTTTTTCTTCCTTGTTTGTTTCGGAAAGTGCCTATACTTGTTTAATATGGTTTGGATTTACCCATGTTTCATGTTTATTATTTTATTTTGGTTTAATGAATTTTCATATGACGACATAATGATAAATATTGCACTAGATAGGGCTAAGAACCTTTATACCCTACTAGATAACGACTATAGCCTTAAAGCATGTTAGGATTACGGGTATCTGGGATTGGGTACCTCAATCTGGATATCTGGTATCATTGTCCCCTAACTCAGAGAATGGATGAGCTAAAGCTTGTTGTTGGGCCCAAAATAGGTAATTGGGCCAAGGGGTTTCTCGAGTGATGGACCCACAAAGGTGTGACCCATCCAATTGATTTCCTGGTCAACTAAGTTAAAGCACTATAAATATTGCATTAATGATAATTTACTTTCATCTTTTGAATTAATCGAGATTTAATTTCAGAGCTCGGACTAAATTACTGACTGAAGTATCAAAGAACTCTTTTATACTATCTATCCCTTTTCGGTAGTGTTCAAGAACGAATACCGAATACTAGAATCTTCATATTTGAAGGTGTACGGTAGTGTTCAAGAACGAATACCAAATACTAGAATCTTCATATTTGAAGGTGTAGAAGATGGCATGTGGAAGAGATGTCTTTATGGAATACATTCGATCTTGAGGGAACAAATTTTGTTATTCAAGATAAGAACAAATGTCTTTCAAATTGTTAACATGTCAAAATACATAATGGTAACTAAAATTCATAAAAAAAAAAAACATTGAAAAATAAAATAAATTATAGTTATATTTAATGGTTAATATATGTAAGATGATACGATAAAAAAATTAAATAATGATTAAAATAAAAATTATATTTAAATGTCATTTTAATTATATATGACTAGTGAAAATATATACAATTTCTATAAAAATAAAACATAGTAAAAGCTTTAAAGAAACATTTCCAGAATGTCTTTCTATCTCTTAATGCCTTTATCTTTCTTATGCATAAATTTGAGTAAAAGTTTTGTATTTTCATGATCTGAACAGAAAAAGATCATAAGACATACAAGCAAAGAAGCACGTCTTCATACATGCAATAAATGTTTTAAACGTTCATAAATGTTAAAATATGTTGTGTGTTTAAAACACATAAACACATATAAGCTCGTTTGATACAAGCATCGTTTTTATATGATCTTTAGACGATTTAAAATGTTAAACACTTAAAAATTGTTTAAATTTCATTACATCGTTTAGTAAGCTTTTCCTAAGCGCTTATTTGTTCAACAATGTTTGAATATAAGATTTTAAGCTTCAACATTTTATTAAGCTTATACTAGATGTTTCCATTTGTTAAGTGTTGTTTGTTAAACATTGTCTGTTAGACAATATTGGCTAGAAAATGCTATTACCATAAAACGTTATAAATGTTTATTTCATTCAACGCTTATTTTGTTCAACGTTATTTTTAGTAAACACATCCTTTTGACGCTTTACTCAATAGACGATATTTCTTTAAGTATTGTATGTTAAACTTCAAAACATGAGTTGCTAGACAATATAATTTCACTAGACGATATTCTCTTAACATCGTACTTATCCTCCAAGCCTCATTTGTCTTTTAACGAAGGTTGAGGTGCATGCAAAAGATTTTTCGACACTTAAGTTAGTAGTCTGGTTAGAGATTCTAGTCAAATTTAGATTAATGCAAAAAAGTGATGTCAAAATATGATTAAAATAATATTTATAGGGATGTTTGCTGACCATTGATCCTCACCTGAATGGGCTTCAGTTATGGGCCCGTTGGCCCACAGGTCCAATGGCCAACTTATCTATGGCGAACTACAATCATTGTTGGCTAAGTTACCTAATGTGGGAATGTCTTCGATTGGTATCGGTAGGCGACATCCAGTGAGGAGTGTTCTTATCAAAAAATGGATGTAACTTTGGTTCGGGAAACATAGTATTTGATATTCAGTATTCGACACTCGCTAGTCAACATTGAATTTACTCTTTTGGGTGTGAAGTTGTCAGTATCTAGTAGATAGTTCATCCATTGCAGAGTATTCGATAGTCATCCTTTTAGTTGTGTTGGTTACAAGGTATTTGATTCTAGGTAATTGGTTGACAATATCCTTTTACTATCTTAAATAACTATTTCAAGTACAGGTTCATCATTTAAGTTTTTACTGATGAAAGACACCATTTTTTAAAAAATATATTGACAAAAGGCCACAGTGACCACAAGATTGATTCTTCAACGAATGGTGCAGTTTTAGTGTGACTATGATGAGTTTATCAGGTAAGGTGTTGCACTTGGGTTTGGATTTAGATCTTGACTTTGAATCTGTAACTGATTAAGACAGTCTATTATATATTTTGCATGTGTAATGAAATTAAATAAATACCGTATGCTTGATTATTTTTTTATGGGCAATGGTTGAAGCAGATTTGAAGCTTTAATATCTTGATTAAATTGATGAAACATGACATTATATTTGATTCCTATACTTATAGGAATGATTTATAAATATAAAAAGCAGATCCATTGTTTTCTCCTGAAAACAGGGAAACCACCAATATCCACGTTCGTATCCTATAAATAAGTATGGTTTTCATTGCAATCAGCACCAAAAGAAAAAGAAAAAGAAAAAAAAAAGAGTTTAATGTAATATAGGTTTTGAAAAATGGAAATATTAGAAAATGATAGTAGGATATTATGTGGTTCTCCTACGGTAGTTGAGGTTTTTCAAAAGGTGTGCATATGTATTTGATTGATTTAGTTAATGTATGATGAATGGAGATGACAGAAAGAAGAATGAAATGTTTGTGTAACAGGTATTTGCAGAGTTGATAGGATCATATTTATTAGTATTTGCTGGGTGTTGCTCTGTGGTTCTTAATAATTCAGAAAAGACAAAAGGCCAAATAACATTTCCTGGAGTTTGCATAGTGTGGGGTTTCACAGTAACGATCTTGGTTTATTCTCTTGGTCATGTCTCTGGTGCTCATCTCAATCCTGTAGTCACTTTCAGCTTAGCTATCTATCGTCGTTTCCCTTTCAAAATGGCATGTATCTATTTCCTATGCCTTAATATTAATTTTTCCTTAAGGTTAAACAATCTCTTCATCATTCTCAATTTCTTTCTAACTTTTATATTTTAATCTAAAATTATAATTTATATTTTATGATGATTATTTGTTGCAGGTGCCTTTGTATTTTATTTCGCAAATATTGGGATCTTTCTTAGCCAGTGGGACGTTGTATCTTTTGTTTGAAGTAGACGATAATTCTTATTTTGGAACAAGACCAGCAGGACCTGTAGTTCAATCTCTTGTTTTTGAGTTACTTGCAACATTTATCTTAATGTTCGTTATCTGTGCGGTTTCAACGGATAAAAGAGCGGTTAGTATGCTCCATTACTTCACTTTTTCTATTTTTCATTTTATTTTCACATATTACACTTTTTTCAAAACAAATTACTTCTTACGTCAATATAAATTATTAATTAAAGTCTATCATAAATTTACATATTTTTTGTTAAATTTATTTGATTTAAGTACATAATTTTTAATTCATTCCTTTTTTTTAACTTTTAATTTTTTTACGTTAGTGGATGATTTGATTATTATTTTTTCTCACTATCTTGATTATTAAGAAATGTGAAATTTTATAATAGAGTATATAAAATAATATTTTAATTAGTATACATTTATGAGTTATTTTTATTATTTTGATTAAAAAATGTTACATATTAAAATTGTCATTTTTTTTCATGTATATTATTATCTACAATGATAGATACCCACAATCATTTAGGGCTTGTTGACTTGAATAGATTTGAAGGAGAGTAATTGAGTGAATTTGAAAGTAATTCCTTTTGTTGTTTATTTGAGTGAATTTAGAGGTAAACGAGTGGATTCGGAAATAAAGTTTGTGAGAATTAGTATAGGATTTAATTTATGTGACAAATTAAAAAAATTTACTTTCAAATTCATTCTCAATTATCTCCCAATCTATTCAAATAAACAACAACAAAAAAATATCTTCAAATTCTCTCAATTACTCTCTTCTAAATCTATTTAAGTGAAGAAGACCTTATAGACTCGTCCTTGGAATAAGTTTTTAATAAGCTACAAGTAAAAAGATAACATTTACATCATCTTACTAACAAAAGCTAATATTATGCACGTCTAAAATTCATTTTCAAACACTAATAAATGATGCAAATCCCTTTTTCTGTAACAGATTGGAAAATTAGGAGGGGTTGTTGTTGGTATGGCAGTTACAGTAGACGTCTTCATTGCTGGGTAATTTACTGCTAAATTCGTTATTAAAGCAATATTTTCAGACACGAAGATGAAAGTTTTTTTTTTTTTTTTTTTTAGTTTATTTGGGTTATATACAGGAAGATTTGATTGACTAAAACATTATTCCATTTTTGAGTGGAGTTTGATTATTAATGGCATGCAGGCCTGTGTCAGGAGCTTCTATGAACCCAGCTAGAAGCCTTGGACCAGCTTTGGTGATGAACGTTTACACTGGATTTTGGGTTTATATAGTTGGACCGTTTGTTGGTGCCGTATTAGGTGCAACGTGTTATAACTTTATTAGAGAGACTGATTCTAACACCCTTTAGCATGTCACTTGTAAGTAAATGGACATGTATTGATTAAAAAAAAATATAGCTCTCGTACCATCACAATATAATGAAAAATTTTAAAGTGTATTACATCATCATAAAATTAATTAAAAACTTGTAAAAATGATAAACAATCTGAATACAACTCAAAATAAGATACTAAAAGTTTTCAATATAACTTATTTAAAAGAAATAAAGTTTGAAAACTATGAAAATAATACCCACTCGCCTCTCGACTTTTGATCCACACCGCATCAACGTCATCAACAATATGCTTTGTAACATTATTTGCTCCTGTACAAATACTATTATCACAAGTGGAAAATATCACCATAAATGTAAGGGTGAGCTAACAACATCAACATCCAAAAACATATATAATAATACAATTATTATAATACAGGTATTTAATAATGATGAAATCCATTTTGGGAGCTAAATGGAGATCCATGAAGGGAGCATCAACTTAAACTAAAGCTAAGAAATTGGAAGAACAAGAAGGAATTTCAATATTGTTCTTGATTTCCCTCAAGTCTTAAAAGACATTGGACCTCTCATAAAGAGTCATGGTCAAGAAAGATAGAAGGGGAAGATGGAACTTCAACAATTTTACTCTTGTAGAGGATCACATTTTAGTCTTCTTCTTTATCTTAAAACACTTTTTGTAAATATGTAATATAGCTCATTTTTAGGCCTTATATTTGGTCAAGACACTTTCTTTAACTTTGTTTAGAAGGCTTGATAGCTTTAAGAGTGAGCTAGTGTACCATTAGGTCCTTAGTTAGAAGGTAGCACCTAAAATGGGCTAGAAATGGCTTAAAAATGTTTTGGAAGGAGTTAGTTACAATGAACCTTTTGCATTAAATGTTTTGACTAAGTTAGTTACAAAGCATAAGACTCCTAACATTTAATGTTTAGGCTCCTGATTTAGGGCTTGGGATCCTCATTTAACTATGAGGCTCTTCATTAAATGATGGAAAGACTCCTAAATATTCCATATACTATAGCCTTCTCCTTAACCTATTAAAGGAGAGACACCCTTTTGTAATCCTTAGAACTTGATTAAATGTAAAGTCATTTTGCCAAAATTGCAAGACTTCTTTTCTTGAGTTCTCACCTTATGAAATGTCTTCTTTTAGACCTCCTCATACCTTCTCCTTCATGGTTGGCCTAACCCCCTAGAAGGACATCTAGCAAGACCATCTTACACCAACATTTTCATCTCTTCATCTCTATTTGCTTCTGCTACTATCATTGTTCATATGGCATCCACCCTTTGAAGAAGCTTCATCAATCCACTTGAAAGATCATCTTATGTTGAAGGAGCATCCTTAAAGAAATCTCCATCATTTGGTATCAAGGGCTATAATCACTATCTTAGAATTCTTCAAGAGATAAGTTTCTAAAAGTTCTTACCCATTTTGTTTACCCATTGGTGTTCTTGTAAATTCCTTGTTGTTTCATCTTTCCCAACATTTCTAATATCTTTTTTGAGTCATGAGTATGTGTTGTATGTCTTGAAATGTTGATTCAAATTAGTTGTTCTTCTTGAATCATCCATGTTGTGTGCCTAAGATTTCTAATCTTTCTATTTGTATGTGTGCAGAGTTTATGGGTTTGAGTCCTCTTTTGATTCATTTTCTTTGATTTTGTGATCCTATTGTTTTTTCCAAGGTCTTTTATATCCATATATGCCATCACATCTTTGTTCAAATTGAAAGAAAAATTGAAAACATTGAAAACTTGAAGCTTGCCCATTTTTTGAAATATAGTGCAAAAAGTTGTCTAAACTTCAATTTTCAAAAATTAACTACAACCAGACCAGAGATCAAAATGCAATGTTTTTATAGTCAATGGAAAGCTCATTTGAAGGTTTTTATGAGTGTATTCATACTTGTTATTAGTTCCTAAACAAGTTCTCGGTATTAGTTTTTCATTGAGTCAATTTTTTAGTTGTCAAAAGATCATTTGATTCCTTAGGATTTCCTACATACACCACTTAAATTAACCTTGCTTTTTAATATGAGTTGGTAAACATTATGATGTTCGTTGTGTTCTGGAAAATAAATTGATAAAAACAGAAGATCCCTCAATCAAAAACAAAAGAAAAGAAGAAAAGAAAAGGGACAAAAGAAGTGAAAAAAAGTTGCCAAAAGAAAAAGACACAACAACATCAAGAAACTCAATTTTGGACTTGAATTTTAAGTGTTGTTTGCATTTTTTTAGCAAGTTTTACCTTACATTTGAGTAACTTAGGGACTTTAACAAGTCATTAAATGACTTAACATGACACTCCAAACCTTCCATTTTGACACAGAACCTCTAATTAAAAATTTCATTAACCCAAACCCTCAAAATGAACTTAAAAACCAACCAAAACACCACTAGCATACACTAGTGTAGAAAAGGCCTTTAGCATCACCCCTTAGACGTCCAACCACCGAAAATCCAACGTAAAAAACGATCGATGGCATTTTCATAAATAAAATAGCTATTTAGACGTCGGCTTTGGGGGACTCTGACATCTAAACTCATGTTCACGTCTGCTCCCCCAAATGGACGCCAAAAATATGTCAGGAATTGTTTTTTATTAGTCTTAGACATCACACTTGAGGGGGGACGATGTCTAAGGCCTATTTAGACGTCATATTCCCCCATTGGACGCCAAAATGGTCACCTAGAATTCCAAAAGTCAGTTTTTTGACGCCATTTAGACTTTCGATCCCGCCACCCGACGTCTAAGGGCTATTTAGATGTCACCCCCCTTCCCCGGACGCCTAAGGACATGCAGAAGCAGGTAAAAATTGATTGTTCCATTCTCCTTATAAGTCGATCTGACAACCTTGACGTCTAAGGGCTATTTAGATGTCGGCCCCCCTAAAGTCGGACACCAAAAAGCTCCGCCAAAATTAATTTTGTAAATGCTTTACATGTTGGCTTGGTAGGGGCCCCGATGTGTAAATGAATATAGACGTCAACCAAGTAGAGGGTCCGACGTATAAACTCTTTTATTACCCCAAATCGCGCACTTAAGGCAGTTATGCGCACTGTTCAACATCTTCCTCCTCTTGATTTCTCTCTGCAACATTACATTTTAGGTGCATTTTCTCTCTTTTACACCGTTTAAACTTAGTTTTACTCCAAATTATCTTCCATTTGAACCGATTAAAATGTGTTTTGGTGTGTGTTCTTGGGTGGCCATTTTGCGTGATTTTGGACAACGATTTTGTACATTTTTGGATGGTCCACTCCTCCATTTCCATCCACTGTGTTTTTAACCTGTTAAGAAGGTTAATTATTTTGTGGAAAAGTTTTTGTGTATGCATGTTGTTGGCTTTTGTATATGCAAGTTATTGGCTTTTTGGTGTGCATGTTATTGGCTTTTGGGTATGCATGTTATTAGCTTTTGGTTATGCATGTTATTGGTTTTTGGATATACATATGTTATTGGGTTGTTAGTTAAAACATGTGACAAAGTTTGTTGTGTTATTATGATTGGCATGTTAAGTTAAATTTTTAGATTGAATTTTTGTAATATATATTGTTGAGTTAATTTTAAATATATTATAAGTATGAAATCATTTAGTGAAACTTAATTCTCGTTTGAAATTTAACACAAACGATTAATCTTTTAATCTTTTGTATTAAATTTTGAATTGTCCGATTGGATAGTTTGGGAAAATTATTTTTTATAATTTTCTATAACATGTACGTTGAAATTTAGTGTTAAGATTGATAAAATTTCAGTTCGGATTATTTGTCTTGTTCTCTAGATGCATTTTTTATTGTGGTCATCCCTAAACACTCTCATTTTGTGTATTTCGGAGACCAATGCGAAATAGTGTTGAAATCTTATCAAATTTATCATGTTAGACTACTTTTCATGTGTCTTAGCAAATTATGAAAAATAATTTTTCTGAATGGGTAGGGCCTAACCTTGTGAGAGTTCAAAAATTGAAACTGATATGTTACGAACATAGTATGGATTAAAGCTGGATCAATGAACGTCGCATCAATGAAGAATATGAAATGGGTGTTTCGAAGTTCTTGCAATATGTTGAATAAAATGCAAAGTCTATGAACGAGACATATTTTTGTCCTTGTGTTCGTTGTCTTAATCAAATTTATCATGTCTTGGATTAAGACCGTCATTCCAGCTGCCATTACTGTCAAAACCCAATTTCGTCTGGAGAAGTAAATAATTAAAATTAAAGAATAAGAAAATAATAATTAATGGTGGGTAAAGAGAAAAGGGAAGAAGAAAATAATAAAATAAATTTTCCTTAAGAAAAATGTATACGTAATTTTCAAACTTTAAAATATTTTTGAAATATTAGATTAACATGGTAATAATTTGAATCAACATTATGTCAAGCAATAATTACAAATAATATATTGATATAATTTCCTGCATCACTTTCTTTTTAATGAGAAAAATATGGTTTTTAAAATGGACAAATTTTTTGAAAATATATTATAATCAATTTATTTAATTGGTTTTCTTGTAACCAAGACCATTTTTTTCCCTATTTTGTTCATTGTCAATTAATTCTCAATTAAGATAAGATTGTCATAATATTACAATGTGTGTATATAATATGCACCCTGTGAAAAGAAAAAAAGGGACGAAAAAATAGAGGAAAACACACAAAGATAATAGAGATTGATAGAGAGAGTATAGAGAAAAATAAGTTCTCACACATAAGGATTCTTTCAACGACAACCACCAAAGAAGCACTAGGGGAATTCTAGGAGTTAAAAAGGTATGTTACCTTTACACTCTTATTTTTCTCTTTTTATTATACTTTGAAGTTTTTTTTTAAAGATATTTTTTTTATTATTACGCACAGGTAATGTTTTCTTAAAATCATAACTTTTCAAATATAAGTACGTGTCTGCCTATAGCCAGTTTCTTTTCTTTTTACCCACCTCTTTTTAAAACAAAAAAATATGAAATATTTAAAACCAAAAAATGTCATTTTTGATAAACCAAACTTCTTTTTTACCATAACTACGTGATCCCTGATTTTACATCATGAGTGGAGATACGTAGGAGTAAGGTCAATCCTTGTTGGGTTCACTTTTTAAAAGTCTAAATCAATCTATAATAATTTTTTAAACAAACTCACAAACCTTTTTCTAGATAAAGAACTACGCTATCCCTGATTGTCCACTATAAATGGATATACGTAGGAGCAATGTCAATCCTTGTCGGGTTCATAAAACAAAAAAAAAAAATATTTTTTTTGTTTCCTAATAATTTCTTTTATTTTATTTTATTTTTTATTTTTGGGGAAAATTAAGTATTTTGGAAAACCACGTTAATTTTATACATTTAATTAAAGGTATTGCCTTTGGGCAGGCGTTGTAGGGTGTTAACACCTTCTTTACGCGTAACCGTTTTCCGAACCTAAAATTTAGTTTTCGTAGACCATGTCTTATTTTATGATTTTCCATAGTTTTTCCAGAATAAATTATGGTGGCGACTCCCAAAATCTTTTCTCAAAACCCGTTTGTTTTCGGTTAGCCGTCCCGTCGCGATCCCGGTTGCGACAATTACAAATGACTAGATTGAGGTAATGATGCTTACCTTTAATACATTACAAATCAAATTCATCTTTGAACATATGCACATATGCAAACATAATGAATTTTTCTTCATTTTGCAGCGCTTCAAGAGTACACCTTCTATACCAGAGGACACAATTAGAAAGATAAGATAAGAGTGGACAACTTATCTTCTCCAAATATGGACCCAGGAAGACTTCTATTTGTTATTGAACATTAATTACATTTAGTTTAAGTTTAACTTTTGATAGTTTAGGTTTTGGATTGTTTTTTAGATTATTTAGAACTTTGTTAACTTGAAACACATAAAATATATTATATTTCGCTGTTCTGGGACAATTTTCTGTTTTTCAGGTGTGGTTTTATTGTACGGTACTGCCTGACGTCTATTGACGTCTATCAGTGCACATACAAACATCTAATGGATCACAGTGGTAAGGGGATTAGACGTCGGTTAGGGCACAGTCAGACGTCTATATAGACGTCCGACTTGTGTAGTTCGACATCTATATTGACATTTGACTATGGTGCCCGATGTCCCATTGACGTCACCCAATAAGATGTCGAGGAGGAATCAGATGCCAAAAGTCCTAAATAACAGACGTTAAAAGCCTTTTTTGCAGTAGTGATACTAATACCTCTTTCTAGATGAAACTTCAACTAATTCACAACTCTAACAAGTCTCAAATCATATCCAAACATACTCTAAAACCTATTTTCCTCTTTTTAACCTTTAACTCAAAAACTCTCATACCAAAATCCCTTATTTCTTTTACCAAAAACACTTACAACTCAATTTAGTTCATTTTTCCTCCATATTCAACCATATTCAACACCACTAAAAATCTCAACAACACCATTCATCATACAATTTGGTCAGATTTGTAATTTTTGTTCTGTGAGTTTGGCCCTCTGCGAGGCAATGGTCAA